>NW_006408847.1:2670809-2705896 GCF_000296735.1 Chrysochloris asiatica
TTTACTCCCACAGGCTTTACTCCATTCGCTTCATCACATTTCAACTCTACTTTGAGGAGGCAGCTCTTCCCCAGTCTCATTTTGAGTGCCTTCTAACCTGAGGGGTTATTTTCCAGCACTATATCTGACAGTGTTTCATAGGGTTTTCATTGACTAAATATTCGCAGGTAGTTCTTCTCTCTTTCTTCCTAGTCTGTCTTTGTCTGGAAGCTCATCTGAAACCTGTCCACCATGGGTGGCCCTGTTATTATTTAAAATACCGGCGGTATAGCTTTCAGAATCACAGCAACTCACAAGCCACCACAGTACGACAAACTGACAGTCGAGTGGTGGGTGGTCATGTATAGTACATATTACTAATCATAAAATGTTAAAAAAAACCACAAGACAGTCATAAGTGCAGTTTATAATAATTCAGATTTATCATAAGTCATAAGTTGAGGACTATTTGTATGTGAATGATAGGAAGGCAGCCTTTTACTTTTCAATTTACATTCTTCTGTATGCTGTGTTTTTTCCATTCTGTTTTCATGATTTAAACAAATACAGTTCTAAGATTTCAGCTAGGATGACAAGAAAAATTGTGTATTGTTTTGGTGGTACTGTAGGTTAAGCACTGGACTGTAAGATCTGTTTGAACCACAAGGTTAGGAGTTCAGATTCACCAGCTGTTCCTTGGAAACCCTATACAGTGTCTCCGTGAGTCAGAATCGACTCAGTGACACTTAACGATAATAACAAATTGTTTCTATAGGAGTGCTGTGGCTCTGTAGTATAAGCACTGGACTGCTAACCAAAAAGCCAGTGATTTGAGCCCACTGTCTTGCTCCACAGGAGAAAGATGTGGCTTTCTACTCCTGAGATTTACAGCCTCAGAAACCCTAAGGGTCACTATGAGTTGGAACCAACTCCATGGCACTCAGTGATAACATTGGCCTTATAAGGAGCCCTGGTGGTGCAGTGGTTAAGTACATGGCTGCTAATCAAAGAGTCAGTGGTTCGAACCCACTTCTGAGACAGCTTCTGTTTATGTTTACAGCTTTGAATGGAACCACTATCTGGCAGTTCTACTCTGTTCAGGAGGGTGGTTGAGTTTGAAGTGAGTTGATGGCAATGGGTCTGATTTTAGTTAATCATGAAATAATCTGCTAATTAGTACAGGTCGTCCTGATTTACAACAGGGTTCCGTTCCAACAATTCCTTTGTAATTTAGTTGTGATGTATGTGGAATACCTCTTTTTGTTAAAGTTTTCGTAATTGTCTTTTGGTATCAGTATTTTATCAGTCCAGTCTTTGAACATGGGTGAGTGAACATCTGAGAATGATAGCATCAGGAAATTATACCCTGCACCATTGTAATGCTGCTGCTGCATTCTGTGAGTCCGCTCTAGCTCACAGCAAGCCTGTATAGGGTTTCCAAGGCTATATAGCTTT
Organism: Chrysochloris asiatica; assembly: GCF_000296735.1. Taxonomy (NCBI): domain Eukaryota; kingdom Metazoa; phylum Chordata; class Mammalia; order Afrosoricida; family Chrysochloridae; genus Chrysochloris; species Chrysochloris asiatica. Next base: position 2,672,244 of record NW_006408847.1, read on the forward strand.
GTAGGAGTAGAAAGCCTCATCTTTTGCCTGAGGAGTTGCTAGCTGCTGGTGTGCTTGAATCACCAACTTTGTGGTTTGCAGTCCATTGCTTATCTTACAGAGCCACCATGAGTCCCCTTTACTAATGATTGTTGTTGTTGTTAACTGCCATTGAGTTGGTTATGACTCATGGTGATCCCATGTAAGGTTTCTCAGGAATGGTGGGTTTGAACCTCCAACCTTGCAGTTCAAACTGGCCTTTCTGTCCAGTGCTTTATCTTAAAGTGCCATACCAGGACTCCTTTCTAGTGATTGTTAGTGTTGTTGTTGTTAAGTGCCATGGAGTTGGTTCTGATCCATAGCAACCCTGTATAGAGTTTCTGAGGAGTGGCTGGTGAGCTTGAACCACTGACCTTGCGGTTCCAGTGGAGCTTGCAGTCCAGCACATTAACTCATAGTGCCATACCAGGACTCCTTGCTAATGATGGATATAGTTTAAAATATTGTTGTAAGTGGGGTTCGTTGGAACTTGAATATGTTTAAAGAGTTAACTGTATATATCACTCCTTCACAATTGAAAGCTAATTTTAATATCTAGGTATGTATTAATTCAGTGGTTCTCAACCCTGAATACACATTGGAATTACCTTTTGTTGTTGTTAAGTGCCGTGGGAGCCTTTAAAAAATAGACAAATGTACTAAAGTAATTGAATCCGAATATGGGCAGCCAAAGTTAGATTCTTGCATGTGGGGATTGCTTTTGGAATGGAATGGCAGCTGCTTTTCCAGTGTCCTTGTTTTGATCTCGCTAACTGGAATATGATCTGTCAGGAAAGAGACGGCAATGTTTTTTTTTATAGGATGCTGAGTTTTCACTTCCAATGAAAGCATACCTAATGATGTGAAGAGGTGTTGTAATAGCACCCGTCTTTAAATCCAGATTTTGATTCCTGATTCCCACTTGTGTATGAAACAGCTTAAATTAGGATCTGATTTTTATGTACCTTTTTCATAGTCTGTTTGACTTAGAGTGGTGGTCTGGTGTGACACTGTCAGATAAATCTGAATTTCAAGGTTGGTGGTTCAAACCTAGCAGCTGCTCCTCAGAAACCCTATACAGGGTTGGTTAGTTGAAATGGACTCAACAGTGCTTAAAACCAATTAACAATGACTTTTGAACCTGAGGATGCACACCTGGAGGTACTGGGAGAGTTAAAGGGTTCTGCAGGCACTGATCATTTAAAGTAGGGGTGGGAAACAAACGTGGGGCAGGGGTTGGTTAAGGCAACCCCAGGCGGGACTCAAAAGTCAATAAGTATAGGAGATTAAAAAAAAATTTTTTTTAAATTGTGAATCGAGTGATAGTTTACGTGGCAGAACATGGCTTCTTCACTCAACCAATAGCGTATTGTTTCACTGCAATGATTACAATCCCCTCCATGTGCCATCAGTTAACAGTATTTGCCTCTATTCCTTTTTTTTTTTTTAATGTACACAAAAACATGCAGGAATATACATGACTTTGCAAATCAGTCCACTGCCTACCAGTACACAACCTTTCTCTTTCCATGAGTCTAGTCCTCAGATGCTCTCTCTCTCCATGCCAACACCTCTGCCTCTATCGCTAGTTTCACGACTTTTCTAGTTAGGATCCCATGTTCCTCTCATGCTCTTCCCTCTTGATGGTCCTATGTTCCTGGAATGTAAAATTAACTACTCACCCCTTTTTATTACGCAATTTCTGCCTTATGACAATCACAATTAGTCATGGTAACAATTTCTCACTATTGAATCAGAATAATCCTATCCCCATCTCTTTTCACCAGACCCATCAAGACAAGATGAAAACATCAGTGGGGATTCTACTTCTCCCCCACCTTGCTCTGAAACTAAACTCCCTCTTGAAAGCTTGTAAGCCAGCCACTCTGTGCCTTTATAGCCCCCGTCCCCCATTTTAGGTAGCCAATGTCTATGCTGCCTATCCCTTTCAACCCTGCATATTGAGGGGATAGACTTGATCCTTGATTTGAAGACTCCTTCCCTCTTGGTTGGTATTTTGAGCTACTACATCTATAAGTAAAGGTCAAGGTCATCGAATTGTACCAATTTACACTTACTTCCTATATCAAATGTCTTTATCTTCCTCTAGTTGAGTTCTGATCACCAAGCCATCCAAGCTAAGTCATATGGTTACTGTCTGCAAGATTGGGCATTCTTGTGTACCTCCTCCTGCTTCATATCAGCTGGACATGTCACTCTCAGCTCTAGCCCCCAGTAACTATGGCATTGTATATAGGTTCAAGAGTTCCCAAGTCTCCCCCAAATTTTGGCCAACCAGACCTTCCTTTTCTCTCTCTCATCTGAAGGTCAGCAGGAGTCTATGGAACATGGTTGAACTCAGCCCATGTCTTCATTACTGCCTTTCCCCCACTTCCATGCACAAGTAGACTAGCACGGTCACTAGTATAAGCCTTCTCGTGTGTTCCCTCTGAGTTTCAGTCTTGGAAGGGGCTTTATCCTGAAAGGACTTGGTTGCTTGCCTTGATGGCTCCCTGGTGAATAACTTGCTTATTCTTATACTAGCCAGTCTGCATTATTATTATTTTTTTTCCTGCTGGTCTTTCTTTGAAGAAGCATCTTATGTTCCTCTAGCCTCTCCAGGTTGGGCTGCATGTCATTTCAATGGGAATGTCCCACCTTAGAAGGTTCTGGATGGGGCTCAGGATTCCATCTAAGGCCCTGTACTCTCCCAAGGCTCTACAAAAAGCCCATTTCACTAGGCAAATTCTAGAACCCCTTTTACATGTTTCAGTCAGTTTTAGGCTAAAGATGGGCTTACAAACCTTCTGTAGTTACATTTCCTGACATTCCTTTCTATCCCACTCAGGTGTCTATTTCACAGTAGTAGGCAAAGGAAACCAATATCCATAATACAATCAAATCACCTTAACAAACTCCAATATTTTTTAAAATGTTTTTATTGTGAATTGAACGAAAGTTTACAGGACAGAACATCAGTTTTACATTCAACAAATCATACACCTTGTTCCATTACAGTGATTATAATCCCCTCCATGTATCATCACTTAACAGTATTTCTCACTATTCATTTTAGCTTTTTTTTAAACAAAAAACAAAAAAACTACTCAGGCATATATAATAATTTACACCACCAAAGGGCACATTCTACAAGTCTGCCTTCTGGCTGCCAGCTCTCAGTCCCTCTCTTTCTATGAATCTAGAGTCCTCAGCTGCTCCCTCTCTCCATGTCCCCATCTCTGCCTCCATCTCTGGTGTTGCTGTTCCTCTGGTAAGGTCCTGCATTCTACTTGTGCTCTTCTCCCTTGATGGTCCTAGGGTCCTCTGTTTCTGGACTGTAAGATTAACTACACCCCCATTTTTGCTATAAAAACTTCTACCTTTACAATTGTGACAGTCACAATTAGTCATGATAACAATCACTGTTGAATCATAAAAATCTTATCCCCATCTCTTTTTAACAGGCCCATCTAGACAAGATGAAAACTGTTCAGTGGGTACTCTATCTTCCCTCACATACTCTTAAATTCATGCTTTTATTGCCTCCTCATTTTAGGTAGCCAATGTCTAAGTTGCCCGTCCCTTTCTACCCTGTGTACAGAGGGGGTAGCATTGATATTTGATTTGAAGACTCCTTCCCTCTGTTGATATTTAGAGCTAATTCCTCAATGAGTGTAGGTCAAGTTCATCTAATTGTAGTGATTTACTCGTTTCCTTTATCAAAAATTGTTTTGTTTTTTTAATCTTCCTCTAGTTGAGTTGTGATCATCAAGCCAAAGGGCAAGTGGGTACTTACTCTCTGCAAGTTTGGGTGGTCTTGTGCATCTCCCCCTCACTTCGTATTAGCTGGATGCTTCAGTCTCAGCTCTAACCCTCCATGGCTATGTCTTTGTCTATGGGCTCAGGAGTCCCCAGGTCTCACCACACTTTGGACCAACCAGTCCTTCCTCTTCTCTCCCTCATCTTCAGGTCAACAGGAGTCCATGGAATGTGGTCGAACTCAGCCCATATCTTCATTGCTGCCTTTCCCCCTCTTCCACTCACCAGTAGACCAACGTGGTCATCATTAAGCTTACATAGCTGCTCATGTGTTCCCTTTGAGTTTCATTCTTAGAGGGGGGCTTGTCCTGGGGGAACTTGATTGCTTGCCTTGATGGCTTCCCTGTGAACAACTTGCTTATTCTTGTAGTAGCCATTCATACTGCCATTTTTGTTTTGGTTTTTTCCTGCTAATCTTTCTTTGAAGATGTGTCTTCTGTTGCTCTAGCTGTTCCAAGCTAGTCTGCTTATCCTTTCTGGTGGGAATGTCCCACCGCAGAAGGTTCTGGATGGAAATCAGAATTCCACCTAAGGTCCTATACACACTTTAAAGCCTCTGCAAGAGGTCTATTTCACTGGGCAAGTTGTTGAACCCCTTTTAGGTATTCCAGTCAGTTGCAGACTGAAGACAAGCGTACAAGCTTTCTGTGATCATGTTTCCTGGCATTCCTTTCTATCCCACTCAAGTGTCTATTTTACAATAGTAGGCAAGGGAAACTAATATTCATAAGGCAGTCATGCATCTTAGTATTCTTTCCCCTCTTCAGACTATGCCTCAGTCCCTGTATCACAGAGCCCTGTTGTTCCAAGGTTGAGCATGCATCACTACTTACCTATGTCCCATTTAGCCCATGCAAACCTGTCTAGGAGCTTTTTTCATAGCAACATAATTTATATTAAGTAACGTTATAAATATTCAAATACCCTTGGCAGAGAAAAGGTTCCCCACCCCTGGTTTAAAGAGAAAGCATTTCAGATGGTTAGATTTTGTGTATAGTTTCATCCCTAGAACTGACCTGCCTAAGAGAACCTGTGGCTCAGGGGGTCTGTGATTCTCCTTATACAACCCCAGTTTTCAGAGTGTCACACAGGGACAGTGAAAATCTTGTGGTTGCTGAGAAACTGAGCAACAAGAGTGATTGAGTTAATGATCATTCTGTGAATGAATTGGTTTCTTGTACTTTTTTTTTTTTTTTCAATAAAATTGAAAACCAACTGTACTCATAGTGACCCTGTATAGAATTTCTGAGGCACTGCTGGGAGCAGATATCTTCATCTTTCTTCTGTGGAATGGTTTTGAATTGCTGGCCTTGTGGTTGACAGACCAGTGTCTGAGTGGTCTGCTGATAGATTATTATATATTTATTTCACCCTGGATTGCATGTTACGTTTTTTCCCTTTTCCGTGTACCTGTTTATATTAACCCATTTTCTGTGTCTGCATTGATAAGGATGAAGCATAATAGCAGATACCATACTAAATTGTGCTCATTCCAGTATAAGTAATAATCTTCTGTGAAGAATGTGCTAATTGGAGGAAAAGTCCAATTTATCTCCTTAAGATAAGCATGTCCAATAAAACTTCTCTTATATTGGATGATTCATGAGTTTTATAATATTTCTTCTAGTCAGTTGTCCTTACAATATGAATGGAATTTAATTCCATTTAAGAAACTCCACAACATTAAGATTTTTCGATAAGGAAATTGAAATTTGTTTACATATTTTTGTTGCAGAGAAGCATGGTATACTGTAAAGCATAAAAGTGTAGCATATTATACTGGAATACTGTGGGGTAAGGTGAAATGGAAAGCTGAGATCAGATCAAGGAGAAAGGGAAATGATGTCGAATTTCCAACGGTTAAGGAACCATTCATTTATTTTTTCTAAAATGGATGTTGGCATATTGGAAATGCTTAAGGCATTTAGACCCGAATGGGTGCATTTAAAAATGATGTAATATTTTTATTTTAAACTCAATATTTATAGCATGTCAGAAATTATATTCTTTGCAACCATTTAACATTGCAAGTTAGAATTTTTGAATGCTAACTTTAAAACTTGTGAAGGAATGCATACTTTTTTCCAAATCCATTTTTGAAGCTGTGCCAACAAAAATGCAAGAACTCTTTTAATTTATGTCTGGTTGAACCCTGGGCACAGCTTAACCCTGGGGCAGGGGTGGTGAGGAAGACCTGCTGCCTTGAAGTTGACTCCAACTCCTAGCGATCTTATAAGACAGATTCGAACTACTCTGTAGGACTTCCAGGGACGTAATCTTTATGGAATCAGACCGCCACATCGTTCTGGTGGCAGCTGGTGGGTTCAAACCACTGACCTTTTGCTTTACCCAGTGTACCACCAGGGCTCGTCAATGAGGGATATGTATATATGTATGTATGTATTTTTTCTTTAGTTACTGGGAAAGGCTTTATGATTAGATATTTTTTAAGCCTTTCAGCAATATTTTAATACAGAAGGGTGATTTCTAAACTTTAATGTAACCTTAAAAATGCATTTTCTTTGTAAGATATCTTAACTTTCACAGAGTTCCATTCCTCCCCTCTGAGCCTTTGATGTCTTGCCTGATATTTTAGATGCCTTGGCGTGCCTCCTGCTCAAAAGTTTCTTCTTTGTAGAAGGTGTTATTTTAGATATGAAGACACTGGGTGGTCCATATGGTTAAATTTCTCAGAGCTACCCGAACGGAGTCCTGGCGTAGTGCTGTAGGATAAGCATTGGACTGCTAAGCTAAAGGTTGGCACTTCAAACCCACCAACCTCTCCTTGGAAACCCTGTATAGAGTCCCTATTACTTGGAACTGACTCCACAGCACTTAACTGAAAGGTTAAGCACCTTGAATGAAAGGCTTTGGTGATCAGCTTCTGGAAAATCAGTCATTGGAATCCCTATGGAATACAGTTCTAACCTGACACATGTTGGAGAAGCCTTGAGTCAGAGATGACTCCCCAGCATCTGGTATTTTAGATATGCAGGCCAGCTGTATTATCAGTAAAGCTAATAAGGCTCTAACTCACCAGTCTGTCAACTCCCAGGTATGCCTCTTATGTTTTTCGTTATCAAGGAGCTATTAGAGAGACAGGGGAGACATAAAGAAGGGGAAGGAGCCCTGGATGGGAGTAAGGGTGTTCTCTGGTCCAGTCGGGAGTAAGGGTGTTCTCTGGTCCAGTCGTGGCAAGTGTTTGAATTTACTGAGTACTTTGCAGTCTGACATGGTAGCCTAAGGGGAAACAACATTGTGTTTTTCCTTTTTTAAGTCTTTTCCAGAGCTCACATGAACTTATTAGAGAGAATTGTAAGACTAAACTGCCATAGACTGATTTCTTAATTGGATGGGATAGGAATGCTATCATTTTTTTGTTGTTAAGTGCTGTTGAGTTGGTTTCCCCTGTAGTGACCCCATATACTGTTTACAAGGAGCTCCTGGTGGGTTTGAACCTCCAACCTTGAGCTTAGTAATCCACTGCTTATCCTACAGTGCCACACCAGTACTTTTGTTATTTTTTTTTTGGACAGTTTTGAGACGATAGAACCAAAAGATACTTATCAAATGAGTAAACTGAAGATTGAAATGGGGCCGAGGGGTTCGGTTTGCTTTTCACATTTCTTGGGCTGAATAGGTATTGAAGATACAGCATAGATAACTTTTCTTTTTTGTTCTCTGAGTTCCACTTCCTGAGGTTGAGTAGGGATGAAGACATTGTTCTAGCATAGAAATACTTACTGATAAATGTAATGCAAAATAGGTCTCTATTCAAGACATTACCCATCTAGTCTGCAGCCAGTGTATTTGTGTTGGTCATTGAAGAAGAGAAAAGTGCAAGGTGATGTGTCCAGTGGTTCCAAAGAGAGTGGTTTGAAATGTCAAGACATTAAAAAAAAAAATCCTTTGTGGAAATTAATGTGGCCCTTAAATTTGTTAGTAAAAATGACCTCTCTCTCTTTTTCTGACAAATCATGCTACAATTTTGTCAAGAATTAGATGGCAAAAAAATCTCAACTCTTGTTTCATTTTTTAGATAAGTTTTTATTGTGAATTGAGTTAAAGTTTGCAGGGCAGATGATCAGTTTTACATTCAATAATCATATTTTGCTTCATTGCAGTTATAAGCCCCTCCATGTACTATCAGTTACCAGTATTTCTCTCTATTCACTTTAGCTCTTTAAAAAAAAAACAAAAACAAAAAAAACAACCAAAACACTTAGGCATATATAATAATTTACACCTCAAAAGGGCACATTCTGCAAGTCTGCCTCCTAATCATCAGCTCTTAGTCCCTCTCTTCCCATGAATCTAGAGTCCTAAGCTCCTCCTTCTCTCCATGTCCCCATCTCTCCCTCCGTCTCAGGCATCCCTGCTTCTCTGGATAAGGTCCTTCTCTGGATAAGAGCTTGTGCTCTTCTTTCTTAATGGTCCTGGGTCCTTTATTTCTGGACTGTAGATTAACCACTCGTGTTTGTGTTACAAAACTTATACCTTTACAATTGTGACAGTCGCAGTTAGTCATGATAACAGTTGCTCACTATTCACTCCTAAGAATCTTATCCCCATCACCAGACCCATCTAGACAAGATGAAAACTATTCCGTGGGAACTCATTCTTCCCCCACACACTCTTAAACTAAACTCCATCATGAAACCTTGTGCTTGGTAAAGTGGAGGGTCAGTGAAAAAGAGGAAGAGCCCCAGTGAGATGGATTGGCACAGTGACGGCATCAATGGGCTGAATCGTAGCAATGATTGTGAAGTTGGCACCCGACCCAGTGGTGTTTAATTCTGTTGTACATAGGGTTGCTGTGTGTCAGTACCAACTCAAAGGTGCTTAACAACAGTAACATGTGAGAGTGAAATCGTGTCTTGTTGGCTTTTGATTGGCCTTTTCCTACAGTGGGTCACCATGAGTTAGAATCTACTGGAGGACCATTCATTACAATGAATGTTCATGTTGAACCTCTTTTTATGTGCTTATTGATCATTTATATATCTTTAGAAACATCAAATCAGCCTTTTGTTTATTTACAGTGTTCTTGTGTACTTTAAGGTTTTAACATAGCCTATCAGAATTGTTTTTCTTTGCATCAGTACAGTATATTATTATTTTCAATACATATTTTAAAATGGGAGTATTATGATGTAACATTTTTTAACTTGGTTTTTAAACTTAATATGTTATGCCTATCTTTCTATGTCTATGTCTGAGTACATTTTTTGATGATAACCTTGTGAGACTTATGAATGCTTTCTAATTTAGAAACTAATTATTTCAAGGATTATCTTAAGGAGAAAAGCCTCCAATTTATCATGTACATGTTTCAATACTACAGTCATTCTTATTATGCCAAAATACATTAAACAAAATACTTGCTAACTTAGTAAATTTTTGTGTATAATTGAAGGACATTGATCATGGTCATCATGCTATGCATTTGTCACTACAATCCTTTTCCACATTATTCTGTGCCATTTAACAAAAGCTCAGTACCCCCTAAGCAATAATTGTCCCTTCCCACCGCTGGTGGTGGTGGTGGTTATGTGCTGTCGAGTCAGTTCCAACTCACAGCAAAACCTTTGCGGGAACAGAAAGCCCCAACTTTCTGCCATGGAAAAACTGGTAGTTTTGAACTGCTGACCTTGAGGTTAGCAGCCTGATTCGTAACCATCACTACCAGAGCTCCTTTCCCACCACTGGTAACCACTAGGAAACACATAGTATTTGTTTATATATATGTGTTTGCCTATTTCATGTATGTGTATCGTAAAACATTTGGACTTGCTGGGTTAAAAAGTAGGATGATTTAAGGCCTTTGAAAACTTCCTCAATGCCCTCCAGAAAGGTGGTTCCAGTTTATACTGTCGTATGTCACTATTATTTGGTGCCTTTCAGAGACTCCCATTCATAATGACAGTGTTGGACAGAGCAGAACTGTGCTCCATAGGATTTCCTAGACTGGTAGGGTAGCAAGTTAAGCATTCAGCTGCTTAACTAAAAGGTTGGTGGTTTGAACCCATCAGCTGTTCCATAGGAGAAAGATGAGGCAGTCTGCTTTCTTAGAGATTGGCAGTCTCGGAAACCCTATGGAGCAGTTTTACTCTGTCCTATAGGGTTGCTGAGTTGGAATGGACTCTACGGCAGTGTGATTTGGTTTTGGTATCTTTATAGGAACAGATGGCCAGATCCAGGTTTTTCTCACAGGGAGACTTTGAGTTTGAACCTTTTTGGTTAGCAGTAGCTGACTGTAACCCTTGAGCCACTAAGGCTCCTTAAGACTGCCATGCTAGAGTCTTAGTCAGTTTCCTATAAACTTCACATTTTGTAAGTTTTTTTTGTTTTTTTGTTTTCAATCTAAGAGGCCAAACTTGATACTCAATATTTCTTTTAGTTTGCATTTACTTATTGATGAAGGTGACTGAAATCTTCTTTTTCTTGTTTCCCATCATGAGACTTTTTTCTTGTTTCTTGTGTGGGTGATTCCCTCGTAAGCGTCCTCCAGGTCTCTGCCTGGACATCCTTTAATCTAGGAAGGTTTTCCTACCTTTTTCTTCAAATGCATATTCATACTAATCTTCTTTCTCACTCTCATTTGCCTGGGTCATTTGAAGACCTAGAGAGGGATCCTAGAGATGTGCTCACATGGTTGTATTTTAAGTATGCAGAAGTAGCTATATTGTGTATTTTTTCTCTTTAGAATACCTTCCTCTTCCCTCCTCTCTACCCGTATACACATAAGCTTCAATCTCATAGAAGCTGGTTCAACCCCTGTCTTGGACATAAAGGTGTTTAGTATAGTATGAGGCGCTGCAGGATAACGTGCTGGGTCTTCAAGGTGGTTTGAACCACAAGGTTGGTAATTCAGACCTACCAGTCGCTCCTCAGAAACCCTATATATAAGGCATCGCGATGAGTTGGAACTGACTAGATGACTTTTTTTTTTAAGGTTTTTATTGTGAATTGAGTGATAGTTTACATGGGGGAACATCAGTTCATTTCATTGCAATGATTACAACCCCCTGCATGCTTCATCATTCAGTATTTTATTCTATTCCCTCTGATTTTTTTTGGATGTGCACCAAAACACTCAGGAATAGATAATCATTCAAGCAGCCAAAGGGCACACCCTGCCCCTTGGCTGCCAGAATGCACCACCCCCCCTCCTTCCGTGAGTCTAGAATCCTCAGCTGCTCCGTCTCTCCATGTTATCAGACATGATGACGTTCAACAACAAGTACAATGTTGAAAGGAATCATAAAGCTAGCTTGTTTAAGGTGTCTAGGCCAGGAGCCTCTTGTTTAGCTGAAACTTAGCTTCTGGTTGTTTTTGTGGTGGTTGTTGCTATTAAGGCAACTCCAATATATGGACACTCCATATGTCAAGAGTAGAACATAGTATTTTCAGTAGCTTAATTTTTGGGTGTAGATCATCAGGGCCTTTCTTTCGAGGTGCCTCTAGGTGAACTTGAACTTTCCACCTTTTGTCTAAGTAACCGAGCATGTCAACCTTTTTTTGCACCATTCAAAGACAATGTTGGTTCCTACTGGTAAGATCATGAAACATGATAACAATGAAAGAAATAATCTTTGAAGGTTTTTTTAACAGTTAAGAATAGTTGTGTGTATGTGTGTGTGTGTGTGTGTTTATGTACTCAGGTGTTCCCAGACCTGATTAATTAGAAATCAAAGTCTACATTTTGGTATGTTCTGGTTTCCTGTGATATCCCAATCAAAGTATATATAGTATACATAAAGCCTTTTTTTAAACGCCCTCTGATTTGCTTCTTAAAGCCTGTACTAAGCTGAGTGATTTTTTTTTTTTTTAATGCTTTATTGTGAGTTATGTGATAGTTTACATGGGAGAACATTAGCTTCACATCGATCCCATTGTATATTGTTTTCTTGCCATGGTTACAATCCCCTCCATGTATCATCCACCAACCACAGGGCATACCCCGCAAGCCTGCCCCTGGTCATCAGCACACAGCCCCTCTGCCTCTCCGGGTCCAAAGTCCCCAGCTGCTCCATTTCTCCATGTTGTCATCTCTGCCTCCATTTCTGGTATCACTGCTTCTCTGGGTAGGGTCCTGCTCTCCACTCTTCTCCCTTGATAGTCCCAGGGACCTCCGCTCCTAGATTGCAAAGTTAATCCCTCCCCTCCTTTTGCTACAAAACGTCTACCTTTATATTTCCAGCCCTTACAATCAGTCCTGGTAACAATTATTCACCATTGTATCGCAAGAGACCTATCCACATCTCCTTTCCTCGGCCCCGCCTAGACAGATTGGATACTATACTCAGTGGAGATTCTGCCTTGCTCCATGCCTCTGGATCTAGGTTCCATCTTGAAAACTTGTAAGCCAGTCACTTCTTGCCTCTGTAGCGCCCCCATTCTGGGTAGCTAGTGTTCAAGTTGCCCATCCCTGTCCTTTCCGTGTGCGGAGGGGGTGGGAATGATCTTCGCTGTGAAGATTTGTTCCCTCTTTTGAGCTACTGCTTCCATAGGTGTCGGGTCAAGTTTACTAAATTATATCTGATTACTCTTTTGTTCTTCTTTCTTCTTCTAGTTGAGCTCTGATCATCCAGTCATTGAAGCCAGGTCAAGTGGGTATTATCTACAAGTGTGGGTGTACTTATGCATGTGCCCTCTCTTCTTATCAGCTAGATGCTTCACTCTCTACTGTAGTCCTCTGTGGCTATGTCACTGACTCTGGGCCCAAGAGTCCCCAGGTCTTGCCACACTGCTGTCCAACCAGGTCTCTAGTCAAGTTCACAGGAGTTTATTGAATGTTGTAGGGCTTAGCTCGCAGCTTCATTGCTGCTTTTTCCTCTCTTCCCCTTATTGGTGATGAATGTGGTCACCAATCAGAGCGTGTATTCCCATTGGGTCTTAGTCTTAGAAGGAGGTTTGCCCTGAGGGGACCTGACCACTTGCCTTGATGTCTCCTGAGCGAGCCACAAGTAAGTGTTTTGTAAAGTCCTTCCAGCTCCCCCTTTTTATGTCATCTGAAAAATTTTCAAGTTGAGTAATGGGACTTAAAGGTGATTTGTTTATTTACTTGTTTTCCGTATTTCCTAAACTTACTGTGAGTGCTTTAAAAAACAAACAACAAAAAACTCCCCCCAAAATTTCCCAGTGGCTTTTAATGAAAGCGGACACTTGGAGCAAGGGAAGTGACTGTGCAGACCTTCACGGTGACTCCTGCCAGGTTCACAGTTAGACTCAAGGTCAGCAAACAGGTGTTGACGTTCACACAGATTTCCTAGGACTGCACTATGCACCCTGAGTTTAGGATCCAACACTGTGATGTGAAAATGTCTCCTTTTTTCTGAGTACCTCTTGATAATGCTGCTGGATGCTACTGATTATTTCTAAAGAATGATTTTGCTATAATGGAAAGGGGCAAGGAGGGATATGTAGGAACAGACCCAAAGAGAAAATAGCAACAGTTTGGCATTGAGGTCTTTGAAAATTGGATGGAAAACTGTTAGTGGAGCAGAAAAGCTTGAAAACACTAGTTTTTTACCTGGCACTGGTGGCATAGTTGTTACAAATTGGGCTGTGAACCACAAGGTCAGCAGTTGGAAACTACCAGTTGTTCTACAGGAGAATGATGAGGCTTTCTGCTCCTGTAAAGATTTATAGCCTCGGAAACCCTGTACCAGAGTCGCTGTGAGTCGGAACTGACTCCACGGCATATAACAACATAACAACAGGCTATCCTGGAGAGAAAATGTTTATGACAGGTGTGATGTTGCAGATTGCAGGGGTGTAGACATTTAGATTAGCATGATATGTGCAAAGGAGAAATTGAGTAAGTGATTGAGAAATTTCCTATTGGTTAAAATCTTGTGTGGCAGTTTCAAATGTAATGACTAGTTTTGTTATGTGTTTACTATAATAATCCATAGATGTGTTTACTATAATAATCCATAGCCTAACTTGGTATACCAGTCACTCCCCAGAAACACTCTACAGGGTCGCTGTGCGTAGGAACCGACTCCTCGCTACTTAACACCAGCAGCAGCAACTTGGCATTTAGGTGGTTTCCAACCATGTGATTCTTAACTCCCAGAGGGCAGGGTCTGTGCTGGAGAGTGGATGAGCAGGGAGCTAGCCACACTTCTGATCACCAGGAAAGGGTGGGGAAAAAGAAGGCATTGCACCTTCTTTTCCTTTTCCTGTGTGAGAAAGCCCTTTCCTGTGAATCTGCTCTGCCAGACTACCTTCTGTTGCTGAAACTGGTCACAAAAGTTCAAGATGGTTGCCTCGAGTCTGGCCGGCCATTCATCAGTCAGTGCCCCTCTCTCGCTGTCCCTGCTCAGTTTCTCCTCCCAGCAAGCACTCAACCCACTTCTCTAACCTTTCCTCTGAAGTTCAGGGTTCCAGAGTTTTCATGTGCATCTGCTTTATTTGGTCTCTTCTATCTTTGTAGTAAGGAGCTCTGGTAGCGTAGTGGTTACGAGTTGGCCTGCTAACTTCAAGGTCAGCAGTTCAAAACTACCAGCTGTTCCACGGGAGAAAGATGAGGCTTTCTGCTCCTGTAAAGATGTACAGCCTCAGAAATGCTGTTCAGGTTCACTGTGAGTTGGAACTGACTCCACAGCACATAACCAACCAACCAAATCTTTGTTGCAGAGTCGTGGTTTGGCACCGTAGCATAAGTAATAGACCTCAAAGTCAGTTTGAAATGCAAGACTGGTGGTTCAAACTCACCAGGTGCTCCTTGGAAACCATGTACAAGGTTGGTATGAGTTGGGAGTGACTCCACCGCACTTAACGACACCAATAAGGTCACTGAAAGACACCAAGAGGGTCTGTGTAGTGCATCTGCTTAGTCCACCATGTTGCCGGAAGTCTCCATTGTCTGTTCATCCCATTTTCCCACAGACTTTTTGAAGCTCATCCTGTAGCAGGAGTCTTTGAGTAGATAGTTGAGCTCGGCTGCTGAGAGGTTGGAGGTTCAATCTACTCAGACATTTCAGAGGATAGGCCTTGGAATCTACTCATGAAGGCTCTTCTATTGAAAACCTTATGGAACATAGTTCTACTCTGGCACATTTGGGATTGCCATGAGTTGGAAGTGACCCAGTGGCAACTGGTTTTGCTGTTTAAAAAAAAAAAAAAATTTTAAGTGTTTATCAAAATTGATATTCAACTTTTTGATTGGATATGTGACTCTGAGGGCCTGTCACCTGATGTGTAATGACACATGCAGATTTCCCAGCTGTTAGCTAATGGTGCCTATTTTTTATTTGCTGTTATCTGTACAGGCACCTGGAAATTCTAGTTGTTGTGGCCACAGTGACATTGAGAGACTTTAACCTGTGGTTTTCTGGTATTTTAAATTTCCACACACTTTCATACATTTCCTATGACCAGTTTGCTGTCTTTATGTGTAATATACTTCCCCCTACCCTTCTGGGGAAACTCTCTATGTATAGAACGTGTTATAGTAAACGTGGGGGTGGGATGGGGGAATCTTCAAAAAGTTCATGGAGAAATGGCATCAAAAGCTAATGGAATTTTTCCATTGGCTTTAAAAAAGCTCCTTGGTATAATCAAACATCATAAGGAAAAATGAGAAGTAGCAGAACATTCTAAAATTGCTGGTTAGCTAGAGAGACATAGTGGTTCTATGAAGAAACTTTTTTTGTTTTTAACTTAGACATTTGGTAAAGAAAGTTCTGTGGAATCTCAACCACAATTCTGATGGTCATGTGTAAATATTCTCTTTTTTAAAAAGTTGCTTCTTTGGGGCTAAGCCTCTTGAAAATTGCCGAAGTAACAAAAGTTATGATAGACAATGATTTATAGTGGCAATAACACTTATTTTTGAATGTGAAGACTCCGTGCCCAAATAAAAAGGTGTGCCTGTCACTTTTTCTTGTTTCCACAGATACTCTGAAGTTTTACTTAAATGTCAGCTACATTTAAACTTTAGAAGGAAAAGAAAAGCTGTGTTGAAAATGTGGAGACACTTTAAAATCACTGTGGAAGGAGTTTGGCCAATTTACCTGGCTGACTTTGTCAGCTAACAGATTTAGAGTATGGAGAACGACTCGGTGTAACTTTTAACTTAATACTTGATTAAAATATTAAGGGAAATGACCAGCGGTTGTAGTTTGAAAGCAGATACGTGAATTTAGAATGCATGTAGTTTGACCAATTTCAAAGGTAGGAAAAAAGGAAACATTGCTGTCTTAGGCAGAGTAGGGTAAACAGTTACAAACCCAGTCAGAACTGAGGGGCTTAATGGGGGCTTGAAGAGAAATTCACTGTGTGTTTTAGCCTGCTGCTCCTTCCACACTTGGTCCTTTACACAAGGGCTTTTTGGAGAACCTGCGATATCATGCCTGTTATGTGCAAGAAACAGGACTAGCTAGATGTTGTGAATGAATAGGGAAGTTTGCTAGTCTGTGACCACAGGGAATTTACACTTTTATACATATAAAAACAGAACTACTAGGGTAAAGCCCAGTGTATAAATGCCAAGTGACTGATAACATGCAGCAGGCACTTTCCCAGGGGAAGAACTGTTAAGTAATTCTCTGGGGAGCCTGTGAGGGAGACCTTAGTTGGGACAGCAAACAGATCCTCCTTCCTCTTCTCGGCTAACATTGGAAATATAAGGGGCGTCCCTGAAGAATTTGGACAAACACAGTCCATCTTTTTGGTGCCAGTTTATGTAATATTTGGAAAGGGGATTTAAAAAAAAATTAACATAAACTAAAAAATTAAAATGCTAAATTTGCATGGAATTTAAAAATAGAAGACTAGCCTTTAAATGGGACTCCAGGTGTGGTGCTGGAGGATCAGTACGGGACTGTGAAACACAGGTTGTCAATTCAAAACTTCCAGAAACTCCTTGGAAACCCTGTACAGGGTCGCTGTGAGTCAGAACCGACTTGATGGCACTTAAAAGAACAAGCCTTTAAATACAAGGGGGTTTCACAGAGTTCCTGTGCACATTCTATTATTTTTCATTTCCATGTTTCCAGGTAGGAAACTGGGGAAGCACTTGGATCCCTAGTGAGAGATTAGGAAAGGCCACCTCCGTGCTATGCAGTCTTCTCTGCTTTCTGTGACACTTAAGCAGGTTTAACGAAGAACATTTTTAGTCAGATGAACTGGGCATACAGATACGCCAGGGATTCATGATTCAAAAGGATTAGTAATCAAATGTGGAGCCTTGGAGATGGCTTAAGATATTGTTTCTTTTCAATGAGGTTTTGGGAAGAACCACAGACCCTTTCATCGGTATAGATATACCATCTGCTTGCTTGGGCCCAGCATGTAGATTCACGCCCCAGATTATAGAGCATGTGTTCATCTATACATCTTGAAGGACAGAGTGGTTGAAGTGACTTGTAATCCCCCTGGGATGCAAGTTCTTTGTATGATTATTAAGAAGAAAGTCGGATTTTGGAGAAAAGTGGTCCTGGGAGTCCACATTAGGAAACAGCATGGACCACAGGTAGATGCTGTACAGATGCTGACCACTTTCTACCTATAGGATCCTGGGCCTTGATTTCTGATTCCAATGGGGATGATACCTATGCTAGAATTATGAGAACTGAGAAAGCATGGTGGGGGCTCCACAGCTGTTGACAATAATTGTGTTAATACATCAGGAAGGAGAGTAGTGGCCATTTATTCAGGGAAGATTCTGGGCTCTGGTCACGGTGGCACTATGGAATAAGCACTGGACTGCTAGCTGCTCCTCTGGAGAAAGATGAGGCTTCCAATTCCTGTAAAGAGTTGTTGTTAAGTGCCATCGAATTGGTTCTGACCCATGGCGACCCTGAACAGGGTTTCCAAGGCTGTAAATCTTTACGGGAGCAGAAAACCTCATCTTTGTCCTGCGGAGCAGCTGGTAGTTTCGAACTGCTAACCTTGCGGTTTGCAGCCCAATTCGTAACCACTACGGTACCAGAGCTTTACAGCCTCGGAACCCCTGTATACGGCCTCTGTGAGTTGGAATTGACTGAAGTGTCAGTATGTTTTTTTTTGTTTTGTTTCCCCTTCCAGGTTGCACTTAGTGTGGATGTTTTAGTTTTATTGATGTTAAATTTAGTTAGAAAATTAGAGTTTCCATTAAAACTTGTAAAACCTTTGAATATTACTTCAGAAAATGTGCATGTTGCTACTGCTAAATACAGTTCCTAATTTAAATACAGTGCATTTCTGGAGATGGACCTTTGTTTTTATGTCAGAAGAGATATAGATTTTATTTTACAGGTCTTCAACCATGTGGAGAAGAATACAGATTCTGTATTTTGTCTACCTAGTGTAGAGAAAGTTTGACTGAGATTGTAATTTTGAGCAGAATGACTTGGAGTAAAATCCTACATATACTGGGACCTCTGGTTTCTCTGGCTTCTGACATGAGAAGAGAAGCCATTGAATACATTTTGAAGACAGTGAAAAATTAAGTGTGACTTTGTTCAGCTCTGTTAGGGGGGACTGAGGGGAGAAGTGGAACAATGAAGTGGGAACCCTCAACCGCTTTTTATGAAATGGGGCATTTTCACCTTTGAAGCTTGAGCTTGTGGGTTTTGAGTTCCTGTTTTGTGCCCTTTTAATTTCAACTTTCTAAGTTCTTAAGTTTGTAGTAAATAGGTGTCCCAACTTTCATTACATGTGAATATTAGCAAACCTCAGAAGTGACTAGTTAGTCTCTCCCCTTCCAGGAGGAGTGGTGGGTTGGGATGGGGGAAAGCTGTATGTTGTACACCAAGGGAAGGGGGAGACCAGGGTAGAAACAAAGGCAAATACAGTGCAGAGAGGCAGAGGTGAGGGGCAGCTCTCTGGGTCCCCCGAGACTCAGCTTGGGTGTGGTTCTTCCAGGAAGCCTGACCCCTCCCCCAGCCACTGTGCTACTTATACCTCTATGCTCTTCCCAACACTTAAGTCACTTTTTTGTGTCCACGAGCAAGATGGAGTTCTTTAAAAGCAAGTTGGTGGTGCTGTTGTTGAGAAGTGCTGTTGAGTCAGTTCTAACTCAAGCGACCCTGTATAGGGTTTCTAAACAGTGGTTGTGACTTTGAACTGCTGACCTTGTGATTCAGACCAACCTTGTGGTCCCGTGATTTATGCCACAGTGCCACACCAGGACTCCATCATTGGCCCTGTATTTGTTGTTGCTATTAAGTGCCGTTGAGTTGGTTCCAACTCAAGCGACCCTGTATAGGGTTTTCAAACAAACAGTGGTTGTGACTTTGAACTGCTGACCTTGTGATTCAGACCAACCTTGTGGTCCCCTGATTTATGCCACAGTGCCACACCAGGACTCCATCATTGGCCCTGTATTTGTTGTTGCTATTAAGTGCCGTTGAGTTGGTTCCAACTCATAGCAACCCTGTATAGGGTTTCTGAGGAGCAGCTGGTGAGCTTGAACTGCCGATCATACAGTTCAAATCCACCTTGCAGTCTAGCACATTAACCTGCAGTGCCACACCGAGACTCCATCACTGGTCCTGTTGTTGTTGTTAAGTGCCATCGAGTTGGTTCTAACCCATAGCGACCATGTATAGGGTTTCTGAGGAGCAGCTGGTGAGCTTGAACTGCCAACCTTGCAGCAGTTCAAATGGCTCTGTAGTCTGATGCATTCCTTTAATGTTTCTTTGAAGGAATGAGCTGCCTGCCCTAGAGATGGTCATTCTCATGTCTTATCCTGCCTAATATTTCTCACCTCAGTTTTTCTGACCCCTTTGTTGACACTATTCCTTATCCTCCCCACCTCCTGTGCCTCCCTTTGCCCCCTACACACACACAACCACACACACACACACACACACACACACACACACAACCCCTGGGACCTTCTGAGTCCCTACTCTGCCTCCCCACAGACCAGATTCAGCATTGATTATACCTGAGCCCTGTGATTAGACAAGACAGAGGAAATCCCCATTACCTTTTCCAGGGCTGAAGAGAGCATGGGTTTTCCCTTACTTAGCCCCACTCTTGATACCTGGTGGTTGGACTTTATAGGATTTAAGAATTGAGTAGATTTCTGTGGATTATGTATTCACTTAACCATCGTGTAATATTTCTATGCAGTTCCTAGGTGGCAAAACAGGTTAAGCAGGTGACTAATAGCCAAAAGGTTGCCAGTTCAGATCCACCCAGAGGTACCTTAGAAGACAAGGCCTATCATCGGTTTCCAAGAGGGCAAAGCCATGAAAAACCTATGGGAACAGTTCTACTCTGTAGATATGGGGTCTCTACAACATGGGGTCTCTTGTCTGAATCAACTCCATGGCAACTAACAGCAACAACACTGTGTTTCTTAATTCTTCAAAAATGTACCTATAGGCCATGTAACAGTAGGATACCTATATTTCTTTCTTTCTATTTAACTTTTTATTGTGAATTCAGTGAAGGTTTATAGACAAGATCATCAGCTTTATCTTCAACAAATTAGACACTTTGTTTCATCTCAGTGATTTGCAATGTGCAAAACCCACTCCATGTAGCATCAGTTCCTCCCTGTGGCTCCCTATTTATATCTTACATTTCACAAAGGAACAAAGTGGAAATATTTGACATACACATATAAAACAAAAAATGCATATCCATTTAGGTGTCCAAAGGGCACATTCTGTCAGCCAGCCTCCTACCTGCAGGCAAACAGCCTTCTTCAGTCCATCGGTCTATAGCCCACATCTGCTCTGTCTCTCCATGCCACCGCCTCTTCTGTCACCCCTTTTTAGGGATGTCATATTCCACTCATGCTTTTCCTTCTGGAAGGTTTTGGGATTATCTGTTCCTGAAGTGGAAGATTAACTATTCCCCACTTTTAGTTACACATCTTGTGCAATTACAGTTGTGAACAATCACAATTAATCCTGCTACCGATTACTCACAATTGAATCATAAAATCCCATCACCATCATTCCCCATCCCCTTTCACCAGATCCATCTGGAGAAGAGGAAAAGTATTCAGTGGGGATTCTACTTTACCCCCGTCATTCTGAAACTAAGCACACTTGTGAAAGCTTATAAACCAGTCACTTAATGCCTTTATAGCCTCCCCATTTTGATAGTCAGTGTCTAAATTGCCTGTCTTTAGTCAAGTTTACCAGCTGCTCCTTGGAAATCCTATACAGGGTAGCTATGGGTCGGAATTGACTCGACAGCACTTAACAACAACAATCAATCCAATGCACTAAGGGAACAAGCTTGTTCCTTGATATGAAGAATCCTTCCATTTCCCTTTTTTTTTTTTTTTTTTCTGGTTAGAATTTTGAGTAACTACATCCATAAGCAAAGGTCCAGTTCATCAAATTGTAGTAATTTGCTCACACTATTAAACATCTTTATCTTCATTTGGTTGATTTCTGATCAGCTAACCATCCAAGCTAGGTCAAATGGGTACTGGCTGCAAGTTTGGGAGTTGACACACAACTCCCTGCACTTCCGATCAGCTGGCCCCTTCACTGTCAGCCCTAGCTCCCAGGGACTGTATTTTTAATGTTTGTGCTTTTACCAATGTATAACGTCAGAGTGCAACTCATATGATTCGTTGTGAATGCAATGACCAAGTGAGGCATTGGCACACCATGTGAATTGTAACTGCCAGAATCATGTTATTCTTTTTTATTTTGTTTTCGAACATTTTATTGTGGTGTGGGTGAAAGTTTATAGAGCAAATTAGTTTCCTTTTCAACAAGTTATCCACATTTTGTTTAGTACTGTTAGTTGCAATGTACCAGCATATTTCTCACTTCCTGGGTTACTTATTTCCATTTGTCCTTCTTTCTGCCTCTTCCTGCCTTCTGAACATTTTTGGAGAGAGGAGGAAATGCTTCCATTTTGGTCTTGTATGGTTGATTGTTCGGAGGAGCGTGTTACCGTATGGGTGTTTTTCACTTTTATGAGGGAGCTTCAAAAAAAAGGAATGAAAAGGTGGACTTTTTTTTCCGTTAATTTTTTTGGAGTGTCTTCATATAGACCTTTTTATTCTTTGGCTGAAAGGTGATCTCTAGGAGTGTGTTCAGTGTCAGGTTTGAAGATTGTCTAAGGGCCACATTCTTTGGGGCTCTCACAATCTACATCAGACCAATACATCTGGACTGTTTTTGAGTTTTATTTTACATTTTTTTTTCCTCTTTCTTTTGTGAGACTTTCACAATAGAAAGTCCTTTCTATAAAAGGATTTTTTATTATGGAAGGAACTTTCTATTGTGATCCTGATGAGAGTGGTCAGTACTGATTGCTGGGCACCCTCAAGTTCCTCTGGTTTCCAGGGAGTGGTGGCTGTCATTTGCATGGTCCATTAATTCTTTGGAAGAATTGTGTCTTTGCTCCAGATGAGAGGAAACTAGTAGTTACACCTTAGATGACCATTGCTTACTTTTAAGAATCCAGTCATTACTCACCAAAGCAGGATGTGTTGACTATGTTATTGTCTTTATTGACTATGCTTTGCCAGCTAAATTACGTGTCTCCCAAGACTATGGTCCTGAACCACCAGACCCTGTGCCTCGGTTCCTGAAGTTTTTTGGTTATGGCTAAGTGGTTTTCATAATTTTGTCCCCTCTTTGCTCACTGCATACCTGGATTTATTTGCAGTACATACAAACAGGAGCATATTTATATAGATATATATATCTTCTGTCAAACTTGTGTAAGAGGGGACTTCCAAAAAATTTTTGCGAACTTTTCATTATCTTTTAATTTTACTTTCTACAAACTTTTTGAAGTTACACTTGTACAAGTGTGAGTCAAAAATGATCCGCACTCCAGTTATATTGAAATGCCTGTCCACAACTGACAACATTGAGTGTACACGTGAAATGATTCTGTTGGAATAGATGAGAGTGACAGTGGCTTATGTGGGAAATCATTTGCAAATCAGCCATGGGTCTACCTATGAAATAGTCCATGATAGATTTAAGTTTGTGTGAGATGGGTGCCGAAACAACTCCCAGAAAAGCATAAATAGAAGCGTTCAAACATCTGCAAAAAAAATTTTGGACCGATACTTGAAGGTGAAAGTTTCTTTTATAAAAAATCATTATTGGTGATGAGGTGTGGATTCCTTGCTATGAGCTTGAGAGTAAATGGCAGAGTATTGAATGGAAACATCCTCAATTGTCAACCAAGAAAAAGTTCAAAAGTCAACCATCCAGCTGGAAAATGGATGCTTAAACAGTTTTCTGGGATTCTCAAGGGCCATTATTAGAATACTATCATGATAAAGGTGCTGCAGCAATCAACAGTGCTTATTACAGTGAGATGCTCACTGAAGAATTGAAGCCTTATCTTCTGATTAAACACAGAGAACTGCTATCCATTGTGATCTTTGCATGGCAATGTAGGCCTGACACCTCTGCCCACACTGTTGACACTGCAAAAACTTGAAGTATCAACAGTTTTAAAGTGTTAGAGCATCCTTCCTTTAGTGCTGGTCTTGGCCTATTGGATTTTCACCTGTTTGGTCCCCTGAAAGCAGCCCTTTGTGGACGAAAATTCACCTCTGATGAAGAAGTAAAGACAGTGGTGCATTCGTGGATTGCAGCTCAGCGTAAAATATTTTGTAGTAAGAGAATACTAAAGCTTGTTGACAAATGGACAAAAAAAAAAAAGCAAGGAGATTATGTTAAAAAATGAAGTAATTTTCTAAAAGTTGATGAAAATAAATTTTACAGCCAGAGTGCGGATCATTTTTGACTCACCCTTGTATATCTACTCATGGGTGTACTCCCAGACATCATCGGACACCTGTTCATTTTGCATATCTACTTAGGTGTCTATTCAGTACATATTGTTTGTTATTACTGTAATTGCAGGATTGTGTATGTAATAGTATTGGACTGCTGTCTTTTACTCTTGCATACCTCTCAATGTCTTTGGAGAGGGAAGAGATGCAAGTTTAAAAAATTAAAAATTTGAAGGAAAAGCAGCAATACAATATGTTGTGTAGGAGGAAACTAAATTAGTGAAGTAAATCTAGAGGTAAGACTTAGGATAAAAAGATGGGAAGTCTTTAGGAAGAGAAATTGAGATTTTAGAAATGCAAAGGCTGATATTAGCAGGGTTGATTGGCTAGTTGCTTTTGAGGATGTGGTGGTTGTAGGATTCTAATTGGCCTCACTTTTTTTTCAAATGAACTAAACTTTTAATTGAAGTTGCTATAGTTGGACTTAGCACGTGTAATTCCAAATGCACATTTGTAGTTTCCATCAATAACAGTGAAGCCTCATGACCTCACTGTAGTATCATAGTGTTTGAAATAAACTCGTGCTATGGAACAGCACATCACAAGTTCAAACAACAGCTATCAGAGGGAAAAAGAAGTCCAGTTTATATTTCTATTTTCTTGCATGGGATAAAAATGATCGTTGAGAAAGAAAGCTTATCTTTTTACTTTGTATGCGGTTTTTTTCCTTTTTTTTTTTTTTTTAATTGAAGCATATAGGATGCTTTATTTTGAGTTATGTGATAGTTTACATGGGAGAACATTAGCTTCACATTGATTCCATCGTATATTGTTTCCTTGCCATGGTTACAGTCCCCTCCATGCATCATGCACTAACCACGGTATACCCTGCAAGCCTGCCCCCCGGTTGTCAGCACACAGACCCACTCCCTCTCCAGGTCCAAAGTCACCAGCCACTCCATCTCTCCACGTCATTGTCTCTGCCTCCATCTCTGGCATCACTGCTTCTCTGGGTGGGGTTCCAATTTCCACTCTTCTCCCTTGATGGTCCCAGAGACCTCTGCTCCTAGACTGCAAAGTTAACCCCTCCCCTCCCTTTGCTATAAAACCTCTACTTTTACATTTTCAGCCCTTACAATCAGTCCTGATAACAATTATTCACCATTGTATTGCAAGAGACCTATCTGCATCTCCTTTCCTCAGCCCTGTTTAGACATATTGGATACTACTCAGTGGCGATTCTACCTTGCTCCACGTTTCTGGATCTAGGTTCCCTCTTGAAAGCTTGTAAACCAGTCACTTCTTGCCTCTGTAGCCTCTTCATTCTGGGTAGCCAATGTCCAAGTTGCCCATCCTTGTCCTCTCCATGTGTGGAGGGGGTGGGAGTGATCCTCGCCGTGAAAGTTTGTTCCCTCTTTTGAGCTACTGCTTCCATAGGTGTATGTCAAGTTCATAAAATTATATCGGATTATTCTATTTTCCTCTTCTGTTTGAGCTCTGATCATCCAGCCATTGAAGCCAGGTCAGGTGGGTATTATCTGCAAGTGTGGGTGTTCTTGTGCAAATGCCCTCTCTTCTTATCAGCTGGATGCTTCACTCTCCACTCTTGTCCTCAGTGGATATGTCACTGACTCTGGTTGGCCTCACTTTTGATAGTCGTGAATAACACCATAGTGTTATTACTGATGGGACTGTGGAGGGGCATACAATGAGCTAGTGTTAAAAGAAAATGAAAAGTTACTTCCAAATATGGGCCACACCCAGGAAAGAAGACACCCTCCCCCCCTTGCCCTACAGTCAGCCACATGGATTATAGGAAAAGCTGTATTTGTGTTTTACACTTAAATTCAGGGAGATGTCCCAGGGTCCAGCCAGTTGGGAGAGGCCTTAAATAGTTAGTGAAGGGAGTATGTTGTAGTTGAATGTCAGCCCTGCCCTTACTTCATGACATATTTTTCCCATTACAAAATGTACTCATGTTTGTTGTAGGAAGATTGGGTAATTCAGAAAAGAACAAAGAAAATAAAAATCACCATTATTCCATCCCTCTCCCTTAGAGCTTGTTTTACTAGCACTTCTCTCTTTAGGTCTGCTGAGCTGTCTTTCCCACTCTTCTGCTCAACTTTTTTGATCTCTCTTTCTGTAGGAGATGAGGCAAGACTGTTTTAGGTTGCCTTTCTTTTAGCTTCGGGCCTCAAGAGTTCCCTTCCAGTACACATGGCCATGCAGAGCACTCTGATTGATCTGCTGGTGTCACATGCTCAATTCTGTGGGCAAGAAGTGTCTTACTAGCTGGAGAGGATGAGGTAGAAGCCATGTGTGAGGCAGCGAAAAGCCCTCACTGCTAAACATTGGCCGTCCAGATCTTCTCCCGAAAGACTTCATAAATGTTTTAAAGGCCAAAAAGGAAAATAGATTGCTAATAACAAGAATGTAGATATGTGTATGCATAGGCAGTTCTTGTTTTATTGTGCTTTGTTTTGTTTCACTTTTGCAGATAATTGTGTCTTTTATAAATTGCATTTGAGCAGTTCTTTGGGCCATTTTTCTAACAGCATGTGCTCATTTCATGTCTCTGTGTCACATTTTCGTCATTCTTAACAATATTGCAAGCCTTTTCTATAGTGCTCTTGTGTGTTTAATACACTGCAGTAATAGTGTAAACGTAACTTAACACGTATTGGGAAACAAAAAAAAAATTTGTGAATCACTTTATTGCAATATTTGCTTTGTTGCTGTGGTCTTGAACTTAACTTGAAATATCTCTGAAGTATGCTTGTATACACAAAGGAGCTTCAGAAAGTTCAAGGAAAAATTTCATTGTCTATTAATTACATTTTTCACAGACTTTTTGAAACCCACTGCTGTGTGTGTTTATTGTTGTCATTAAGTGCTGTCTAGTTGGGTCTAACTCAATAGTGTACCCTGTGTTTGGTTTCTGAGGAGCAGCTAGTGGTTTTGAACCTATAGTACCACACCAGGACTCCATGCCTATAGTATGTTGTTGTTGAGTTCTTGTCAAGTCAGTTTTGATTCACAGCAATCCTGTATAGAGTTTCCAAGGAGTGGTTGGGGGGTTTGAGCCATCAACCTAGCGGTTAGCAGTCCACTGCATATCTTGTAGTACCACATCAGGACTACATTTAAAGTACAGATATGTGTGTATGTATAGGTGAGTATCTATATACATATGCATACACACATACATGTATATCCTACAGCACCACACCAGGAGTGTGTGTGTGTGTGGGGTGGGCTTCTGAGTAGCAGCTGGTAGGTTTGAACTGCCGACTTTGTGATTCCAGAAGTCCATATATATAACCCACAGTGCCATACCAGGAGTCCCATATATATTATGTGTGTGTGTGTATACATATATATAGATATAGATATATAGATATATATAAAATATATGACTCCAGATGTGGTGCTGAGGGTTAATGCACTGGACTGCAAAGTCAGTTTGAATCGCAGGTCGGCAGTTCAGTATCACCAGCTGCTCCTCAGAAATCCTTTACAGGGTCGGAACTGACGTGACAGCACTTAACAAACATACACGCGTGCACACGCACACACACGCACACTTGGACTGCAGAGGCGGTTTGAATCACAGGTCGGCAGTTCAAGCTCACCATCCACTCCTCAGAAACCCTGTACAGGGTCGCTATGGGTTGGAACCAACTTGATGGTACTTAACAATGTACATAGGTATATGTAATTTTTATAGCGGCCATCTTTCATAGACAAAACATTACAAGGTTTTTTTTTTTGTTCGTTTGTTTGCTTTTGCTTTATATCTTCTTTTAGAATGATGATACCTATTTTTTGCCTATTTTAAGGGATTCTTGTGAAGTAGGCAAACTTGTCTACTCGAGCATGGGCTTGGCTGGTAGGAGACCTGGATTTGTTTGTCAGCTTTTCTGTTACTCAGATCCATGACCTCGGGCAAGTATTCCTCTGGGTTTCCATTTCCTGTCCTGGAGAAGGACAGAATTAGGCCCTGTGGTCTCTAAGGTCACTTCTAACATCAAATCCCACTTTGTGATTTCAAACTTGATATTATCTCTTTCTGTTATTTATAGAATTTGTAGTTGTGCCATAGAGTTTGTGCAACATTGTCCTGAAGCCTGTTGCAGTTGAATTGATTCTGACTCAGTGACCCTGTAGGGCAGAGTAGACTTGCCCCATACGGTTTCCAAGGCTGTAAATCTTTACAGAAAAGGAGTGCTGATGGCACTTTGGGATAAGCATTGGATATTGTTAACTGTAACATTGGTGGTTCAAACCCACTAGTTACTCTAGGGGAAGAACAATGAGACTATCCACTCCCATAAAATGTACAGTCGCTGTGAGTTGGAATCGACTTGGCGGCATTCGATTTGGTTTTTGGATAATCTTTACAGAAGTGGACTGCCACATCTTTCTCCCAGAGAGAGCAGTTGATGGGCTGGAAGCATTGCTGACTTTTCAGTTAGCAGCCAAGTCCTTAATCATGGTGCCACCAGAACTCCCCCAATTGTCAGAGTTATCATTTATTTGGTGCTTTTGGCCAGGATATAACCCTTCAATTATAATGTAGTTCCTATGGAAATATATGATTGGCATTATGCTATGGTTACTAGGAATGTGCTTTGGAGATAAAGCAGAGACAATCATGTCAGTAATTCCATTGGCTGGCTCTTTTATTTAAGAACATAATATTGCTTAGGTAGTAAACCATACTCGATGATGCTAAGTGTGCAAATGGCACACAGTCCAAGAATTTGACAGGCATCTTTTTCAAGTTTATAGACTGATGGGATATGGCACACACAATGATTACTCTTTCAAGTATGTGCGAGTGATGCAAATAAATCATGTAGGCATATATTCGCAAGCTTGGTGTTAGCTTATTTTTGGATGATTTCCCCCTAGTTTTATTAAACTTGGTTTAAAATGATTCTTACAGCATCTCTAGAGCCAGCGTCTGTTCTTTCATCATAGATTTTAATAGCCTCGTAAATGAAACTTTTTCCGTACAGTTCTTAAATTTCTTTTTATTCCTGCTGAAGTGTTGTGGGTTAGGTGTTGGGTTGTTAACCACAATGTGGTTCAGTTCAAACCTACTAGCTGCTCCTTAGGAGAAAGATGAGGCAGTCTGCACCCACAAAAATTGTTAGTCCTGGAACTCCTGTATAGGGTCACGGTGAATCTGAATTGATTCGATGATGGGCTGGATTTGGCTCTGCCTCAGTGGAACCAATCCTCTTATCTTTTTGAGAGGAATGCCTGTCCAGCAGTAAGGTGCATATATGAATCACCTAGGGGTCCTGGTCATTTGGTGTTTCTGATCCAGTAGGTCTAGGGTGAAGACTGGATTCTGCTTTTCTAACCACGCTGCTGGGCTGTGGACTCTTAAAGTCCTTTTTTGAATCGCAAGAGCATGGTTTGTGTGTAGGCCAGTCTAGTTCTGCCTCTTCTTCATCCCACGGGAATGTCTTCTCTCGCTCGCTACCGATGTTACTCACGTGAGAATCATTTACACTTAGCATGTAACTACTTATCACCAGGTATCCAGCACATGTTTTTTTAAGCACTTCCTCCTCCAGGAACTTTATTAGAATGAGAATACATAAATGGGGAGCATATTCCCTGTCCTCAAGAGGCTTGTGGTGAGGCCACTGGGGCTTATGAAAAGCCACTGCTGTATTGTGAAATTGTGCCATCAGAGAGGTAGGTGTCAGACACTGCAGAAACACTTTTTTCAACACAGGAAAGAGTGAGTTCTCTGAAGTATAAGGTTCTGTTGACAGGATTTGTAGGTTCTGAGTTCATGAAAGAAGGCCTGCACTTAATTTACTGTTTAGATCTTTTCTTAGGTTCCTTTTATTTGGGACAATGCCTAGAACAGCATAAGCATTTAGTTGAATGTTGAACAAATGAGGTTATTGAACATGCATAGAAAGGTAGGAGATCTTTTTTAAGCCTCAGATAGGAAGCTTTTTTCATTTGTCACTTCTGTCAGAAAGTTCACATGGAGGACACATTCCATTGACGTTTTTTAGGATTTTAGGGTAATTCTGTGCAGCTGTTTCTACTCTGCCTGGTGTGGTGCTGTGGGTTAATGGGCTGGACTGCAAGGTTGGTTTGAACTGCAAGGTTGGTGGTTCAAGCTCACCAGTAGCTCCCAGGAAACCCTATACTGAGTCACTATGAGTCAGAACCGACTCAAAGGCACTTAACAACAACAAATTTCTACTCTGCCATATAAGGAGGGATTCCCTTGAGTTAGGATTGACTCGACAACTCTCCTTGTGATTAGGAAGAGTCCTGGTGTTGCACTCCATGGTTGCTAACTTCTCAACCAGCAGCTCTACAGGAGAAAAGTTGGGTGAAGTGCATAAAGGTGGTGGTGGTGGTAAAGTACCATCGAGTTGGTTCTGACTCATAGTGACCCTATATAGGGTTCTGTTGAGCTGTATAAAGGTGGTGGTGGTGGTGGTGGTGGTTGTTGACTGATGTGGTAGTTGTGTGCCGTGGTGTCGGTTCCAATTCTTGATGACCCTGCACAGGGTTTCCGAGGCTGTAAATCTTCACTGGAGAAGAAAGCCTCATTTTTCTTCTGCGGAACAGCTGGTAGTTTTGAACTGCTGACCTTGTGGTTAGTAGCTCAAATTGTAACCAGAACTTATTTAGGGTTTCTGAGGCGCGGCTGGTTAGCAGTCCAGTACTTATCCTGCAATTAAATCAACAGCAATGGGTTGTCCTTGTCACAAAAATAAGTGAACCTACGGTGGAAGGTTAAAGGAATTTTACTTGAGTTATTTGGTGACTTCTTTGTATTCTCAGTGCCCTAAGAATAGTGATCAAACTAGGCTGCTATCTCCTAGGCCTAGACTGAACAGCATATCTGAAGGATGTCCTCCATCTTTGTTTGCCCTCTTCAGTTTGATGTCTGCTTTTCTGTCCCACAGTGCCTTGTCTCCAGCATTTCATCACTCCTTACCAAGTCAAGAATCAGAATTTGAAGGGCTTCCTTTTAGATTTGAGGAAAGTGAACCTTAGAAAGGATAGCTTGCTCAAACCTGGACTCTTGACCCTGAGAGAGGATTTGTTCCACAGTATTTGGATCTGGTCATGTCCTTTTTCTCTGTGCTTGCTAGTGGTTCTTGCCTCAGTGGACCTCCTTGCATTTGTTTCACTCCTGTTTCATCTTTGTGGCAGAGCCTTTGCTCATTTCTGGTCCTCTTTGGTGTAGAGTTTTAGTTATGCTGTTAAAATTGGGCAGCTGCCTTTTCCCATGGTCGTTTCTGAATTTTCTTGGCATGCTGAAAGACTCCGCCTGCTATGTCCCTTACATGCATTAACTCGTTGAGTCCTCTCATCTCTATGAAATACAGAGCAATATAGATTGCATGGCGTTTTAAAACTGGGCGTGAAGTATTGTAGCCTCCAGCTTGCTTCCATATTTTGGCTTTAGATAATATAAAACAGGTCATAGCTTGCCTCTTCAAGTGGGTTATTTACTAGTAAAATTGGAAATTCATTGATGATGGTAACCCCATGTATGAAAACAGAACAGCAAACAAGACTGTATTTGAGTTCCTAGTAGGTGGCATTGGTAGATTTGTGTGAGTTCAAAAGCATAAGTCTTACATTTGGTGTGTCTTTTTTTCCCAGTGACTGGAGAAAACTATATGTGGCATATTTAAAAATATTGAAAAACATAATTTTAAGTTGCATAGTCTGATTGTTGAAATGCACACACATCAGTCACTTGTGAAAAATTTGGGGGTAAACCCCTACATTAAAAAAAAAGAAAAGTATGTTGTTGTTGTTAAGTGCCATTGAGTTGATTCTGACTCATAGTGAGCCTGTACAGGGTTTCTGAGAAGCAGTTGATGGGTTTGAACCACTGACCGTGTAGTGCACAGTCCAGTGCTTAACCTACAGCGCCATATAAGAGCAGGTAAAGGAGGAAATAATTTTCTCACTTCTATTTTCTTCTTTGTTACTTATATTTGCCTTAAGATGCTTGTATGTTTGCTTCCCAGGCCTGGCGCATATGGTTTGTATCATAGTTGCTGTCTAATAAACAAAGCAGCTACAGTTTGTCCCTCAGTTTGGAGTTTCCAAGTCTAATACAAAGTACTAAAGAGGAGAAAGGGATTTAGTTGGGGCTTGGGGGACCGGGCCCTCCCTTTGGGAGGGAGGGAGGGAGAGAGAGAGAGAGAGAGAGAGAGAGAGAGAGAGAGAGAGAGAAAGAGAGAGAGAGGACTTTGAAATTCAAGAAGAACATCAGCTGTGTCTCTTACTTTGCAATGTATATTGCCAGTCACATCAGACGTTGAATTTTTACTCCCTTTCTGGAGTCCTGGTGTGGTGCTGCGGGATAATGCGCTGGACTGCAAGGTTGGTTTGAGTCGCAAGGCCAGTTGTTCAAACTCACCAGCTGCACCTCGGAAACCCTATACAGGGTCACTTTGAGTCTGCACTGACTCAATGGCACTTAACAAATTTCATTTAGAGACTGGTTTGGGAGGTATCCTCTGGATTAAGAAGGTGGGATCCAGTGAGGTAGAGAACAACCTTCTATTGCTTTTACTCTTCAGAAAGCTCTTGAGACCACTCATCTGTGATTGTCGGTGGTTTCCAGGCTACTTAGTGATTAATTTTAGCATGCTGCTTATGAGAAATGACAGTCTAGTATCCAAAAACTTTGACTTTCATCTGTAGGGGATGGAAATGTTCTGCTCCATAGTCAGTTGTACTTGAAGAAGTAAAAGAAATGATTGAGATTACTTTAGAGTTTTCTAGTTAGGGAAATTGTATGCAACACGCTTTGAAAATGTAGTAGAGGGTTGGAATCACTTTACAAAAGAAATGAAAGTGAAATTTCCACTTAAGAGAATTTAGTAAGCTTTTGTGGGTGTACCTCTTCAACCTTCAGAGAAACTGACTCAATGTATATGTTTCCACTTACTGAAAGTGAATATGTGAAGAAATGAAAGCTATGTGGATTGCTTTTTAGAAATATATACTGTTACTTTGGAAGGAAGTGGGTTGAAAGTGGTGGAAAACCAAAGAGAGAAACTTGAATCCTTAGGTAGGAAAAAAATCTTAATGCAAACACTAAATTTGATGCCAAATAAAATCTAGGTGCAAATGTAGTTTGCTCATAGGTGAAAGTAAACTAAGAAATTTAAAGGCAAGTATACATTTTCTTTTATACACTTAAAAAAAACCACTTCTATAATTTCTTTAATAGAAATTTAAGTGGTGTACTCTCTGGCCTTGTGCCCTGTGTTAGAAATGATTTTACTTGCTTCACTCCCCACCTCCTCCAAGACACCTTTGGTAGATGTTAAGTATTTGACATATGCTCATGTTTTTAAGTCACAGTTATATTGTATTAAGTAATATCTAATGGCAAAAATGGACTCTGTGGGCTGCTACACAAGATGTTACCATATGTTCATTTTTTGGGACCTCACACATGCTTATAAAAAGGAACAACCATTATTTCATCTGAGTAGTTAATAGTTCAAATTGGTGTTAAATATTCTAATATTGGCAGCATCTAAAATTCTTGCTATTTCTACTATTCTCTTTCTTTTCTTCTATTCTCTTTTTAATTACAAGACTAACTGTTCTTTACTTAGGTCTTTGCTGGTCCTATGAGAATACCAAATCCCTGTGGTTAGGGGCATGTTTTAGATTTTATTTTTTAATCCATTCAACAGCTCCTAATGAGCCCTGGTGATGCAGTGGTTAAGTGCTTGGTCACTAACTGAAACATCTTCAGTTTGAACCCACTAGTGACTATGGGAAAAATGTCCTGGGGCTCTGCTACCTAAATAAAGACTGACAGCCTAGCGAACCCAGTGTGGCAGCTCTACCTTGCCCTATAGAATTGCTGTGAGTTGGAATTGACTTGTCGGGCACACAACAACAATGCTATGCTAGGCATTGGGTCCAGGAAAAACTGTGTAAAAATCATCTGTTGAATGAATTTGGGTAGAGCTTGATATTATTATTATTAATGGAATTTTCCAGTGGTGGTGGTTGTTGTTGTTGTTGTTGTCAGGTGCCATCGAGTCGGAACCGACTCATAACGACCCCATGCACAGCAGAACGAAACAATGCTCGATCCTGGGCC
>NW_006408847.1:2706376-2727411 GCF_000296735.1 Chrysochloris asiatica
GATCTCTTGACTGCTACTTCCGCGAGTGTTGATAGTTGATCCAAGAAGAATGAAGTCCTTGACAACTTCAATCTTTTCTCCATTGATAAGAATGTATTTAAAAAAAATGAACCCCATCTGTTTAGTTAAGAGTCATTAATTGGTGAATCCTTTTATCAGGATTTGCTGGGGGTGGTGTGTGTGTGTTTGTGTGTGTCAGTTTATTGGATGATAAAAATCAGGACCTTAAAAGATCCAGAAAGGCTGAATCAAAGAAGAAATACAAGGATATTTTTAGATACAATGTCAGAAATAGAATTAGCAGTTGTCCCCACAGGAAGGGGAAGTGGAAGAAAACCTAGAGTAAGTAATGTAGGTGAGGAAGACTTGCAGGCATTAGAGAGTATCTGGAATGTTAATGCTTTATGGGTTTGTATTAGAGTTGATGGCCCTGTTGTGTACCATTCAGGGCAGGCTGCCTGCTGGACTCAGTTTGGGTGGACACCTTTAAGAGGTACTGTGTGGAGTTGTTTCAGACACACTCATCAACTTCAACCCCAGGGACAAGGCAAAAAGCTAAGGATTCTTTCCGCCTTCTGACTTTGAGGCTATATCTGATCTAGGGCTGTTTCTGTTCTATGGTGCTTCTGACTCAGTTCAGGACAGCTTCCAAGTGGTAGATGCAGCAGTGCCCCTGGTGGCCAGTTCTGTGTTGGTGTTTTGGGACTCCTTCTTGGAGGTCCAGTTTAGAGTTGGATCCTTTAAATCTTTTTAGTGATCTTTTAAGCACCTAATTCCCTGCATTAAAATCTCTTTTGCAAAGTAAGTAGCCAGGCTCGTTTCCTGCAGCCCGACTCTCACTGAGAAAGGAGGATTTTATCATGGGAGCGGAACTGTCTTGAGGCAGACGTGCCACTAAGAAGTATCCTAGAATGAGCAGCAGATGGATGGATCAATTAGTAAAGAGATCAGTGATTCCCAAATGTACAGCCTCTCACTTCTTCTGTCCTCCTAATGGATGTAAGTATAATGAAATTGTTTGGGGGCGCTGCTCCCCAAACACAGACTCTATCCCCTGAAATTATGCTTTAGGCGAAATTAACAGAAGACGGGAGTCCATATTTTTAAAAACCCTTTTTTTTTGCTTATTCTGAAATGTGGCCTGATTGGATCCCAGCGAGTTAAAATATTTTTTGAACCTGTGCACATGAAAATTGTTTTTTAAAGAGAGGAAATGAGCGACATCTACACATTTCTAAAGATTTCACTATAGGGGATTTACCTGCATCTGCACTGAAAGTGATTAATTTTGTAACTACTGTTAGAATGTTGCTATATTTCTAGTGTGGAGTATACAGGATTTCCTTCCTTTGTTATGACTAGAGGAAAGGGATGTATTTCAAAACTGTAATTGGATGCTGAATAAAAATTGAGTTGTTTGCAATAAGCATCTAATGACTGAACTCGACACTTTTTAATATGGTGTTTTATTGTACAAAGATGCCAATTTGCAGTATAATAATACACTATGTCATTGTGTAAAGTGCTGTTAGTATATTTTCTTAATCTGTGTTTATAGTTGAAGGAAAAGCACACTGGAAGTTATTTAAAATACGGAAATGCCTCCTAAGACGAGAGGTCAAGGGATTATTTGGAGAACTGGTGAATTCAGAATCATTTAACATTATTGGAGTTCATTGGGCTGTGGGGGCCTGGTAGATACAGGGTGTGGGCTCATGTATCCATGAGGATGCATATGGGGGTGGAGATGGCAGAAAGGGAAGACCTGTCTTGGTGTAAGCGCTTGTTCTGTACTTCATTCCTACCCCCAACCCTAGTTCTGAGTTTTGCCCTTATGTGCATCATCTCCTGCTGGCTTTATATAGGTCCATGCTAAGAGATGAAGAAGGAAGTCACCATTGTTCTGCAGTGTAATGGTGCCTACTTGATTGAAATTGATTAGCCTGAGATGATTGGAGCCCTTGTAGCAGCAGGGGTTGTATGTCAAATGGGCCTTTACTGAAGGGCAAGGCTGTGTTGTTTCTCTGCAGCTGCCAGGCTACTTGAAATTAGGCAGAATGATTTTGCACTTGGATAATAGATGGGAATTAACTGCAGCTTACCAAGTGCTGCATAATGATGGGAAGGAAGTGTGGGTGATGCTAATCAAATGTATCTGCTTATGGCGTTTTCATTATGCGTTGAAGGCCGATGTGTGCACAGGAAAGAAATGAGCCTGCAGAATTTGTTATGGGTGCATGTTTGAGAAGATGCATCTGCAGGCATGTTCTCCTTTATCCCTTCCTTCATGGAATCCTGACAGAATGATCAAACATCTGTGAAGATGCTATGTGTACTTGCTGTCGGTTTGTTTTTAAAAGCAGCTTTACTGAGCTATTATAACTCACATACTCATTTGAAGTGTACCACTCAGTGTTTTTTAGTAGAGTCACATGATTGTGCAGCTATCACCACAATCTATTTTTAGAACACATTTGTCAGCCCTGAAAGAAGCTGTAGGTTCTCTTGTAAAGAAAGTGTAGCTTGTTTTTTTTTAAAGGGGTCTTTCCTTTCTCAGTTTCTCTTTCTTTTGGTCTCTTTTTCCTCTGCTTCTTGCTTTCTTTACTTCGTTTTCTTCCCTTCTTTTGTGGGATGCAGATTTTTTTTTTTTTTTGCAAGCTTCTTTAGAACTGCTCCATAGGGTTTTCTTGGAGGTAATCTTTTTTTTTAAACTTTTTATTGTGAATAGAGTGAAGGTTTACAGAAGTTTTACATTCAAAAGTTAACAGCATTTACCTCTATTCACTTTACTGCATTCCACCCTATGCTTTCCCCTGCCTTCATCTTTTCTCTGCTAAGGAGGAAAGATGTTGTATATTGCCTGCCCTGTCACTCATGTTAACCTTCTTGCCCATGTATAATTTTCCTCCCCCTCACCCCTAACCATCATAGATTGTTTCTTTTATCAAGGAAACTGTTCTTAAACTTTTTACTATGTTATTCTCATATGTTTGACCTTTTGTGATGGACAAATTTCACTCAGCATAAGGACGTCCAGGTTCAACCACATTGTGAGGTGTTTCACAGATTCATCAATTTTTCTTCAACATTTTGTAGTATTCAATTGTGTGTGTGTGCCAAAGTTTTTTTTTTTTTTTTAACCATTCTTCTGTTGATGGGTATTCAGGCTGTCTCCATCTTTTTGATACGTCTCTTGTAGACATTTATATTGAAGGATCCTGTTTTGAATCCATTCTGCTCTTTATGTCTCTTGACTGGTACATTTAATCCATGTACATTCAGTGTAATTATCAATAGGTATTAATTGATTGTTGTCATTTTTCTATGTGTTTTTTTGTGGTGCTGCTTGATTATTTGTTCCACATAATTTTCTATGCTGAGTTCATTTTGTTTGTGGGTTATCATCTCATTTTCATATATGCTGTGTTAATGTATCTAAATCTTTCTGAATTTCCTCTTTTTAAAATTTTGATGTGCAGGTGTCTTATTTTTCTTTGAGGTAACCCTGTAAATTATTAAATTGTTCCCTGCTTAAAACAGTCTGTTTTATCTTGAAATCTACTTGACGTCCCCGCCATTTGAAAATTCTGTATCTACACTATTCTCCCTTTTTGCTTTGTAACAACTTCATTATACATTCATATCTCTGGTTCACTATTTTCAGTTTTGTAGGTTTGCTGTAATTTAAATACGTCTAGTCCTGGTGTAGCGCTGTGGGTTAATGTGCCAGATGCAAAGCCGTTTGAACTGCAAGGTTGGCGCTTCAAACTCACTGGCCGCTCCTTGGAAACCCTATACAGGGTCGCTATGGGTCGTAACCAACTTGACAGCAGTTCACAACAACAACAACATCCTGGATTAAGTTCTGTGTAGTGTTGTCAAGTATGATAATCTCAGGTTGTTGTCTACTGTTGTTGGTTCTCAGTCAGAAGAACACCCTTTAGCAGTTTTTTGAGAAGTTGGTTGGGTCACTACAAATGTCTTTAATTTCTGTTTATCAGGAAATGCCCTAATTTTGCCCTTATATTTGAAGAACAACTTTGCTGGGCATATGATTCTTGTTTGGCAATCTTTTCCCCCCCAAAGGTTTGTATATGTTAGTTCCATTATTTTAGAGGTTTTGTGTGGTTTTTTTTTTTTTTTATATAACCATTTTATTTCACAGAAAGCATTTGTTTTCATGAAAAGTCATAAAAAATATTTTAAATTTCAGAGGTTATGTGCTTTCTTGACTTTTGGACCCACCTCATAAATTATGTTTTAGTTACTGTTTCATGTATTTAATAGTTATCAGGACCTTTTTCGTTTCAGGTGATAGTTTCCACTCATCTAGCTAAAGCTTTTATAACCTGGAAGAAGTGGGATGGGGAGGGGGTTGGGGGGTTGGCTTCAGGCACAGGTGGACCCTCAGGTACTTTGTTTTCATGTTGCCCACATTGACCCCTGTAATGGCAAGGTGAGGGCAGCGGGGGGGGAGAGGGGACGCAGGGAGTGAGATGCTATAGCAGAGATGGTAGATGGGATTTAAATACAGTAGATTTTGATTTAACTCTTCACCCTAGCGTTACAAACCTCCTCATTCAAGCAGAGAGACCAACCAGAATCACTATCTCAGGCATGCTACAATAACTAATAGTACTGATTCAGATGATGCTCAAAAAATTTTAACTAAGCCTAGGCCCTGGGTGTAGGATGAGCACTGGACTGCTAACCTCAAGGTCAGTGGTTCAAACCCACCATCTCCTCCTTGGAAATCCTATGCAGGGTTTTTATGAGTTGGAACCTATTTGATAGCACTTAATAAAAAAACAGCCAGGTCCTAGGTTAAAAAAAAAGTTGAGTTGATAATGATTTATGGTGACCTCATGGGAGCTCTGGTAGCGTAGTGGTTACGAATCGGGCTGCGAACCTTAAGGTCAGCGGTTCGAAACTACCAGCTGCTCCGCGGGAGAAAGATGAGGCTTTCTACTCCCGTAAAGATTTACACCCTCGGAAACCCTGTACAGGGGTCGCTATGGGTCGGAACCGACTCGACGGCACTTAACAACAACAACAACAACATGTATATCAGAGTAGAATTCTGCTTCATAGGATTTTCGGTGGCTGAGTTTTGGCAGGTTAATTGCCAGACTCTTCTTACAAGGTACCTCTGGGTAGACTTGAACTACCAACCTCTTATTTAGGAGCCAAGTGAATTAACTTTGCTACCGTGGGAGATGATGTTAGTTATTATTGATAAGTTGATTCTGACTTTGGGCAAACCCCATGTTACAGAATAGAAGTACTCCATAAGGTTTTCTTAGCTGTAAACTTCAGGAAAGGATCCCTGGGGGAGCATATGTGGTTAAGCACCCAGCTGTTGACCAAAAATTTGTCAGTTTCTCCACAGGAGAAAGATGTGGTAATCTGCTTCTGTAAAGGTTTACAGCCTTGGAAACTATTTGGGGGCAGTAGCCCTATGTGAAACTCAGAGGGTCTTTATGAGTTGGAATTTGACTCAAAGGCAATGGATTTAATTTTGGTTTTTAATCATAACAGGAACCAGTTGCCAGAGCTGACTTCTACAGTGCTGCTTGGTGGACTGTTAACTACAAACCTTTAGAATAACTGCAGACCATATATTTGTGCCACCTAGGAATTTCTTTTTAAAAGAAATATTTAAGAAGAACATAACTTCGTATTACTACTCAACTTTCTAGAAGCTTATCACCTTAAATTTTTTAAGATTATCTAAGAAACTGAACTTAGAAATTTTTGGAAAATAAGGGAAAAGCAAAATGTCCTAAGATTCCACCCTTCCTAACATTGTTGCTTTTTATCATGTTGGAAGCTGGCTTTTCATTTCCTTCTGTATTTTAGTTTCAATTACATTGCATTATATATGACAGTGTTGTTTCCTTTTATTTACTTGTGATGGGGATGCTTTTTGTGTATTGCCGTGGCACGGTAGGATAAGCCCTGGACTAGTAATTACAAGGTGTGCAGTTCAAACCCACCAATCGCTCTCAGAAACTGTACAGGGTTGCTATGAGTAGAAACTGACTCAAGGACACTTCACAACAACAAATTCTATCTTCAGGAACCCCTGGTGACTCAGTGGGTAAAGTGCTAGACTGCTAAGTAAAAGGTCAGTGGTTCAAACCCACCAGCCACTCCAAGGGAGAAAAAAGATGAAGCTGTCTGCTCCCATAGAGATGAAAACCCTAGGGGAGCGGTTCTGTTCTGTTGTCTAGAGTCACTATGAGTTGAATCGATGGCAGTTAAAAAAAAAAAAATTGTTTTTTAAATTGTATCTTCAGAAGAACAAGCTGGTGAACTGTTTCTGAAAAACCAGCTGTACCCTATGGAGCACAGTTCTAGTCAGGAACATGGGGTCACTCTGAGTTGGCGTTGACTTGATGGAACAGGCTCATTGTAATCTTTCACAGCATCGTTTTTACTTGAGAACAGGATATCTTTGGGAGTGGTATTATTGATAGACAGATTTGGTTGATGCAACGTGACTATTATCTGATCTTGGCTTTCCTCTCCCAGACAGGTTCCCCTCTGCCCAGCCTTATGTCTGTCTGCACAGGGTTTCGTACTGTGCTTTGTCTAGGGATGTGAATGCTGGAAGCAGAGGGAAAGATGTTAAGAGAAGAGCTGCCTCGAGATGAGACCTGGCCAGAGAGGGAACGTAAATAGCCGGTGTTGTTGTTAAGTGCCTTTGAGTCAGTTCCAACTCATAGCAACCCTTATAGGGTTTCCGAGAAGCAACTGGTGAGCTTGAACCGCCGACCTTCTGGTTCAAACCAACCTTGAGGTTCAGTGCTTTATCCTACAGCACCACGCCAGGACTCCAGAAAGCCTGTAAGGCCAAAAGGAGTGACGGTCTACAGAGAGGGATCCTCTCTCCTGGGCTTGAGTGATCCTAGGACTATTCTTTGGCTAGAGGCATGTTCAGCATTAACACTTCAGTTCCTCAAGCCTTTGAAAGAAAAATGAGAATTCAAAAGGAAAATATACTATTTGCTGCATATAAGTGGCTCCTGAATAATGAAAAGCAATTAAATTCCCTGGCCTGAATGTGAATGGGAGTCTCCTCTGTTGTTGTTGTTAGTGTGGAGTGTAGCCTGTGGTGGTCAGTTACCTGAATTTGGTCTTTTTGTTGTTAAATGCCGTGGAGTCAGTTACAACTCATAGAAACCTTGTATAGGGTTTCTGAGGAGCAGCTGGTGAGTTAGAACCACTGACTTTATGGTTCAAACTGATCTTGAGGTTGCGTGCTTATCCTGTGGTGCCACACTGGGACTCCTTTGAATTTGGTCTTGTGTTTTTTTAAGTGTCCTCAGGAGCTCTGGTAATATAGTGCTTACGTATCGGGCTACTAACCTCAAGGTCGGCAGTTTGAAACTACCAGCTGTTCTGGGGGAGAAAGATGAGGCTTTCTGCTCCTGTAAATCTTTACAGCCTTGGAAACCCTGTACAGGGTCATTATGAGGCGGAACTGACTTCACGGTACTTAACAACAACAACAGTAGGTTCTGACTCATAGCGACCCTGTATAGAGTTTCCATGGAGCATCTGGAACCTTTTGGTTCAGACCGACCTTGCGGTCCAGTGCTTTATCCCATATCACCACACCAGGACTTCCAATTTGGTCTTGTTGTTAAAGTGCTGTCCAGTCAGTTCTGACCCTTAGGGACCCTATAGAGAGTTTCCAAGGAGCGGCTGGTGTGCTTGAACTGCTTACCTGTGGTCCAGACTGACTTTCCAGTCCAGCGCATTAACCCACAGCGCCACACCAGGACTCCAATTTTTTTAAAAAGTACAATATTTTTTTAACTCTTGCTTTTCCTTAAATGTAAATGATGGTGAGCTTGTTTGTTGTAGGAGGCCAGGTGAGGGCATTACTTATGTGCTCCTTCCAACATCTTTTAAACTTCTGGTATAGTTACATCATATGGAATGCTTATCGCCCCCTCTGGGGTTCCTGGAAGGTTCTCACAGAGGCCTCTGCATGTCTAGTTATTACGCAAGGTGATGGATTCCGAACTAGAAGATGATTTATATGTGCCTGGCCCAATAGGCAGTTCATATAGAGACATTTGTCAGTTTTTATCAGGGTTGTGACCAAAGCCACCAAAGGCCACCCATATAGCCAGCGACTGTTTCAGTGAAAGGCACCAATAACCATTCTCCCATTATTTAAGAGTTTTCTTTATTTTATCATCAAGTTTGAGTTACTTCCACAGCTTTAGCCATTTAGCCTTTTGATTTATTGGGATGCTTTGGTTCAGGGCCATATGAGAGCTAGAATTTGTGTCTTGCTGCCCGTCACACCTGTCCCAGGGATAGTAGAGACTGCGATAATGGAGCTGTTGCTTAGTATTAGTCCTGTTGAGTAGTGGCCACTGGCAGTTCCTGATGTTAGAAAAGGGGAAAAGGGCAACTCTTTCAACTAGATTTAAGATTGTCGCAGAGATGTAAAACACAATGTTTCTTAAATAAGAACGTTCTCTCTCTCTCAGTCTAGAAATAGGCAGCCTCTGGCTATGGAAAGTCTTCTGGGCCCAGCTCCTTCCAGATCACTGCAGTATCATGCATAGGGCACTGGGGCACATGTGTACATGCGTAGCAGATCTGAGGAAGGTACAGAGAACAGGATGAAAGGGCTTCTGGGAGCTACCATAAGATACTTCAGTTTACATCCCAATTGCTGAAATTTAGTCCTGTGATTGTATCTGGATGTCAAGGAGCCAGGGAAATGTGTGTGCCCTGCTAAAAATTTTATAAAACTATATTGCGAGTGGTGGTGGGTAGTTGTGGTTGGTAGTGTGCCGTGGAGTCGGTTCTGACTCATAGTGACCCTGCACAGGGTTTCTGAGGCTGCAAATCTTTACAGGAGCAGAAAGCCTCATATTTCTCCTGCAGAACCGCTGGTAGTTTCGAACTGCTGACCCTGAGTAGAGAGGGTGTATTAGGTAACAAATAGCATTCTCTGCTACACAACTCTGGGAAAGAAACAGTGAAACCTTTAACTGATTTTCTAGGGAGAATTGCTTTTGACAGAAATTTTTAAAGTTATACCACTTTTTCTCCCTAAAAGCACCTTCTCTGTCTTGAGTTTCTCTGGGCAAACTCCAGACTGGTTTCTCCAGTGTTAGTTAGTATTCCTTGGGTTTCACCTGAGGAAAGTCAATGTAAGCCATTCTGACAGTGGGGTTATAGCATATAAGCAGTGAGCCTGGCAGGGTGGTAGGATATGCTGTATGGGCAAGTGTGTGATATATGCAGTTGTGTTTAGTGGACAGCTTGAAAGTCTAGTTAAAAAGGCTTCTGCTGGTTTCTTTAAAAAAAAAAAAAAAATTACATTCAGAGAGATTTTCTTTTTTCTTTTAGAGGAGAAGACTTGAGTTTTCTGACTAGCGACATGTTTGTGTATTCTGATAAGTAGGAGCAGGTCCTGACAGAGGGAGGGCATTGATCAATGTCTTAAAATTGTACAAGAGCGTGATAATTGCTTTGCTCCCCATTAAACTGAAGCTGTGATACTCCTTTCTTCACGGTGGACAAGAAGGCCATGTGGCCCTTCGAGGGACAGTTTGAAAGCTCAGAAACTTTTAAATTAGATTTCTCTGGCCAAGTTGCGATCTTTCTTTGCAATTGTCTAAAAAATGTTTTGATATGTAAGTTGATACTGGAATAAAAAAAACCCTCCATTTTGAGACATGAAGTTATATGGGAGTACTCTATTCCACCAAGAAACTATAAGAAATTGCCTTAATGTATTTAGATTAGCGTAGTGGTTACGAATCGGGCTGCTAATCTCACAGTCAGCAGTTAGAAACTACTAGCTGTTCTGTGGGGGGACAAAGATGAGGCTTTCTGCTCCTGTAAAGATTTACAGCCTCAGAAACCCTGTACAGGGTCGCTATGGGTTGGAACCGACTCCATGGCACATAACAACAACAACCATAATTTTGATTTTCATCTTACCCATTTCCTGCAGTCTGTATGTCTTAATTTGTGTGTTTTCCTTTGTCTGGGACTTTTTCTTCCACTTTCACTGAAGACAGCATATATCCAGCCTTTGAGGCCCTATTCAAATGGGACCTCTTCCAGAAGGCTTTTCCTATCCTACTCCACACCAGATGAGTGTTTGTTTTCTTGTTAACACTTGTAGTATGGGCTGCGTTCCACTTTGAATGATATGTGATATTATAAGCCTGTGAAAATTAGGAACCCTGATTTAATGCATCTTCTTATAAAAATTCTTTGGCCAATGGTACTATCTTAATTCAGTTTAGCGAAGAAATTAATGTTGGCGGGATTTGACAGTCTAACTTTTACGATAGGTATAAGTTTAAAGACTGAGTTGCTTAATAGGATGTAGATGTGCTTTTTAAAATGGGTGACTGACTTTCAAAGGGCTAATATCTAAATTTATATTTGGTGTTGTGTCCATCAAGTCAATTCTTACTCATAGCAACCTTGCATAGGGTTAATGAGAGCGTCTGGTGGGTTTGAACAGCTGACCTTGCAGTTAGCAGTCTAGTGCTTAGCCTACAGCACCACAGCAGGACTCATGGACACTTTGGGAACTTAAAATTGGTTTTCTAAGAATAGCTGAAGTATTGCATGAACTTACATTGTCTTCCTGTGGTTGACGAGGAAAAAGTTCTTCAGCCCAGTCTATAATTCACTTATTGTTTGTGTGAATTTCTCCACTGGTCTTCTCTTTCCTGTATAGCATCTGGTCAATTCCATTACAGATGGAGACGTCAAATACTGAGTTAATTAATTTTCCAAGCTAA
Organism: Chrysochloris asiatica; assembly: GCF_000296735.1. Classification (NCBI taxonomy): domain Eukaryota; kingdom Metazoa; phylum Chordata; class Mammalia; order Afrosoricida; family Chrysochloridae; genus Chrysochloris; species Chrysochloris asiatica. The sequence continues at coordinate 2,717,173 of NW_006408847.1, forward strand.
CTTGTTTTCTTAGAGAAGAAACATAATACAAAATAGATTTTGTATTTTGCAAGTTTAAAAATCATGTTTTAACTATTTTGACATCTTGTAGAATGGCCTGCCCTTGAGTTTAGGAAAGTTGTTAAAACTGTAAACCTCAGAGAAGAAGCCACAGTAGCAACAGGGAGAAAATTGGAATGAGTGTTAAGAAACAGGAGCCTAACTGCTCACTCATTCTTTTGTAGGTTTTTTTTTTTTTCTTTTCTGCAAAGTCATTTAACCACTTGGCTAAAGGAGTTCTCTATGGCATGAGGAAATGTGAATATAACAGTATACTTTAACATTCTATGAAATGCAGATGTGATACCATTTGAATGTAAGGTTCTAATCAGTGGTGTGAAAAGAGAGGACCCTTGGAGAGCTACAGCTCTTCCTGTAGAGGGTAAGAAAGGCACAGGAGGCAATCAGCCAGGCTTCGAGCTGGACAGCTAGACTCAGTAATTCACCAAGATGAGAGTTGATGTTGTTAAGTGCCATCGAGTTCGTTCCTACTTAGAGTCCCTGTATAGGGTTTCAGCAAATCTGTAAGCAAGATACTGACTCCATCTTGGATTCCTCTTGGAGGTGTCTGGGGGCCGCCCCCAGGGAACCAGTGAGCATTGATGGAGTCTGGAGGTCAGCAGAGGAATCTAGCCACAGATATACAGGTTTGGGAAATGAATCAGTCAGACCACAGAAACCAACTCTGGATGATTTAAGCAGAAAAAGAACTTACTGAAAAGATACTGGGCAGCTTGTAGAATCTCTAGGAAGACTTAAGAACCTGGCACAGAAAACAAGCAGACAAAAAAGGGGCTTAGCAGCTAACAACCACAGCCACCATTATGCCCTGGAAGCAGACTTCGGAGGACATTCTGCCCCTGCTGCTTACTCTGCTGTACTGGGGCTGTGATTACCCCTAGAACAACCTCTCTTGCATCAGTGCCTGGCGCCCTGTCTCAGGCGGGTGTATCTGGCCTAGTCTAGGCCATGTGCCATCCTCCCTAGCTGCAAGTAGAACTGCAGTAACTGGCTGTTTCAGAATCCAGATGGGGTGGCAGAATGGGAAATCTATGCTCAACAGCCAAAGAAATGACAAGCATCAGCCTGTTGGTGGTAGGGCACTGTAGTTGGTATGTGTGATTGCCCATGGTAAAGGAAGAGTCTAGGCAACATTAACATGAGAGAGGTGGGCTGAGGACCTTGAGAAGGAGGAAAACTGGGAGCGGTTTCCTAGTAACTGAGGAGTGATTGACTTAGGCAAGTACTGAAGCATCTGCTTGATTGCGCGTCCTTAAGGAGCTCTGGTAGCATAGTGGTGACGAATCAGGCTGCTAATCTCACGGTCAGCAGTTAGAAAGTGCCAGCTGTTCCACGGGAGAAAGATGAGGCTTTCTGCTCCGGTAAAGGTTTACAGCCTCGGAAACCCTGTACAAGGTTGCTGTTAGTCAGAACCGACTCCACAGCACACAACAACAACAACAATCACTGGTGATGGCTGCAAGCATACATTGACAAAGAACTTCCATAGGTTCAAGCTGGATTCAGAAGAAGCCGTGGAATGAGGGATATCATTGTTGATGTCCGATAGATCTTGTCTGAAAGCAGATAATATCAGAAAGATGTTTACCTGTGCTTTATTGACTACGTAAAGGCTTTTGATTGTGTGGATCATAACAAGCTATGGAAAACGTTACGAAGTATGAGTATTCCTGAACACTTGATTGTGCTCATGAGGAATCTTGTACATGGACAAGAGGCAGTTGTTCGAACAGAGCATGGGAATGCTGAATGGTTTAAAATGAAGAAAGGTGTGTAACAAGGTTGTATTCTTTCACCATACTTACTGTATGCTGAGCAAATAATCCGAGAAGCTGGGTTCCATGAAGAAAAACATGGCATCAGGATTGGAGGAAGACTCGTTAACAACCTGCGATATGCAGATGATACAGTCTTGCTTGCCGAAAGTGAAGAGGACTTAAAACATTTACTGATGAAGATCAAAGAGCACAGCCTTCAGTTATGGATCACATCTCAATATAAAGAAAACAAAAATCCTTACAACTGGACCAATAAACAACCTTAACAATGGAGAAAAGATTGACGTTGTCAAGGACTTCATTCTTCTTGGCTCAACTATCAACACTCATGGAAGCAGCAGTCAAAAAATCAGACGACGTATTTAGCATTAGGCAAATCTGGTGCACAGGAACTTTTTAAAGAGTTGAAGAGCAAAGATGTCATCTTGAGGACTAAGGTGCGCCTGACCCAAGGCATGGTATTTCATGTGAAAGCTAGACAGTGAATAAAGAAGACCATAGAAGAATTAATGCTTTTGAGTTGTGGTGTTGGAGGAGAATATTGAAAGTGCCATGGGCTGCCAAAAGAACCAATAGATCCATTCTGGAAGAAGTGCAGCCAGAGTGCTCCTTGGAGGCCAAGATGGTCAAACTTCGTCTGTTATACTTTGGATATATTGTCAGGAGGGACCAATTGCTGGAGAAGGATATCATGTTTGGTAAGGTGGAGGGTCAGAGAAAAGAGGAAAACCCCCAACAAAATGAATTGGCCAAGTGGCAGCATCGATGGACTCAAGCATGGCAACAGTAGTGAGGTTGGCCTAGGATCGGGCAATGTTTCGTTCTGTTGTGCATAAGGTCACTATCAGTTGGTACCGACTCGATGGCACCTAACAACAACAACAACAACAATCATTGGTGAGGAGTCCTGGTGTGGCTCTGTGGGTTAATATGACAGATTGCAAAGCCATTTAAACTACAAGGTTGGTGGTTCAAGCTCATCAGCTCCTCCACAGGAACCCTATACAGGGTCTCTATGGGTCGGAACTGACTCGATGGTACTTCATAAGAACAACAACAATCATTGGTGACCTCAGCAAGAGCATGGTTGACAGAGAGGTGGGGTGGGAGACAGTGTAGCATAGAGATTCAGAATGTGCGTTCAAATTACCATCCAACCACCTGATTGCTGAGCTGTTTAAGCACTCAAAGCTTCTGTTTCCTTGTGTATTAAAATGAGGATGAAAACAGTATCCATACAGGGTCCTTAGGGTTAAATGTGAAAATACCAGTGCTTGGTACAGCATGTAATGCACTGTCAGTGCTGGGTAAATTTACTTGCTGTCCATTGTTGGCACAACTTGCCTGTGAAGGGAAGAAGAGGACTTGAAACAGCTAGCAACAGTCCTAGGATCTTTCCAAAAGCATGAGCTTCTTTATGTATCTTAAGTGGAAGAAGATGCTGGAGCAATGGAGGGAGACTGAAAATCCTGTGGACGGGGGTGGTGAGTCCCCCGAGTGAGGGGCCCTGGGGGTGAGTCTTTGAGAGAAGGGACACCTTTCCCATGGATAGTGTGAATGTAAAGAAAGTCATACCCATCCTGAGGACAGACGAGGTTGAGGCCTTTTTATTGTAGTTTAGGAAGATATCAAATGTCAACACATCCATCTGGCTTAACCCCAGATAGCCCTGTTATCAGTGAGAGTACCTGTAACAGACCATGGCTGGTTTTACTCTCCATTCATCCCTCTCCCACTTTAACTGATGCGTTGATCTTGAAGCCTGAAGCTTTCTCCAGTGGAAGAAACTGCAAAAACACAATGTTCTACCAAATGACTATTTTTTCCTCTGTGGGATTTTAATTGGGGGGTGGGGGGCATTTGTTTCCTCCTCTATTTTAAATGGTTCTTTGCAAGTAGTAAATTTATTAGGAAGAATGGCAATTTCACCTTAAATAGAAGTGCTTAGGTATTTCATATTTTATATCAAACTTTTTGAGGAAAAAATTTTTTCTTCTTCTTCTTAAATTAAGACTTAAAAAAATTTTTTTTTAATGTAGTACAATGCACACCAAGATGAGGAGTTAGAATTGTATAGTTTATGTAGTTACATAACTTTTATAAATCATGTAGCACAAGCCATTTGTTTTTCAGATGAAGGCTTGCTGTGACTCAGGGGACTATCTATGGCAGCATAGGGGTTGCCTCTGAATTCCAGCCCATAGGAGGGCCATCCCGTGTTAAGATCAGTCTAACCACTGGGCAGCATCAGGAAGGGTTGCCCCAGGCTGGGCTTTTTATATTTGTACAGGGATTGATTTGAGTTCTAATTGCATAATGGAAAAGTTCTAAATTCCTCTCTTGTCCCTGGGGATATCTGCTGAGTCCTAGAAATATCCATTTCCTGCTCAGAGGAATATGGTAAATGACTAAGCATTCTATTGGACACACTTTTTAGAAGAAAGCGAACAACGGGGAATGACACATAAATCCCTACCTTCATGGAATCTGCAACTCTCTTAGAGTGTTTCCATCCTTGGGATCTGAATAGGCTATTGCTTTCTTCTGACTAAATTTGTGCAGTCCGTAAGTAATCATAGCGTGTCTTTCTTTGAGTACTTCAGCGTCTAGATACTACCATTATTTTGTGACCTTTGTGAGGCAGAGGGTGACACTAGTAGGTAACCTTTCCTCTTGTCCATGAAGTCTTTTTAACCCTCACCTAGAGGATAAGGCTATTTGTTACAACCTTAAAGAATTTGTTGTTGTTGTTGTATTTTTAAACACCTGCTGCTCTTTCCAGATTTGTTGTTGTTGTTGTCAGGTGCCATCGAGTTGGAACCGACTCATAGCGGACCCTATGCACAGCAGAACGAAACAGTATCATCCTGAGCCAACCTCACTACCACAGCCACACTTGATGCCATCAATGATGCCACCTGGCTGGTCCATCTCATTGGGGGTCTAGAGTTTGCATAACTAACTAGGCAACTAACTAGGCATCAACTAACTGTAGATGTTGGGGTTTCGAGAAGACATATTCTTCTATGAAAACCCAGCCCATTTAGATATGTGGAAAACTGCCATGTTCTACGCATCTTCTCGTCAACAGTCACTATTGTTGGATGCTCCAGTTGATTCTGACTCATAGCAAGATTGGGTGGCAGACACCTGCTCTGTAGGGTTTTCTTGGCTGTAAGCTCTATAGAAGCAGACCATCAGGTCCTCTTCCCATAGAGCTTCTGAGTTCGGGGTTTGAACTGCCAATCTTTGTGTTAGGAGCTAACCGCTTAGCTTTGTGAGTCCACCAGTGTTTCTGTAGTCAGTCATTGTTGGAAAGGCCTTTTTCTGAAACATTGATTGCAGCGTTCCCCAAATCCAACCTTTCTGGGTAAGGACTAGCACAGCTCTGCAGGACAGTAGGCCTGTCTTCTGGGTTGTTGGCCAGTGTCTGCTGGTTTTCCCTCTCTTCCACTGTTCTCAGTCTCATAAAGCTTTCAGTGAAGATAGCTGTCCTCATTTCTGCTCTTTCCTTTCCTCACTGCTCACCCTCAACCTCTCTTGCTTTATGCTCTTCATTCTTAGGCTCAGAGCCAAAAGGCTAACTGTCTAGTATGCTTTTCCTTTGCTCAAACTGTGTTCTCCAAATGTGACCTTCCCTCTGCTAAGGCTCTGCCTCTGCTTTTTGCTCTGCTTCAATGTGTTCTTCATTTAGTTTCCACACATGCTGACCTTTTTTTTTGAGGCACATCTGAGAGACCCTCCACCGATGGAAGTCTTCTCTGACTTTTTTTCAGATAGGTTTCTCCTCTTCTTTCTTTCAACTTTTGAGTTTCTTTCTTTGGGTTTTGCCTGTTGAAATATGAGTCTCATCCCACTCTACTTGGGATTGTCTTTGCTGACCTGGCTACCTGCCTGGAGACAGCTCAGCCTGTGTCCCTGAGAACTGGGAGACCATTCTCAGTCATGGGCCATATTGCTCCTTCTGGAGAGAAAGAACATTGGATTTGAAATGATGTATTTGGGTCAGATAACATTTGCGAACAGTCATAATAGTTGGTTATGGATAATTTTCATTTTCAGTAGTTATTGAACTGATATTTAAAGGGTGTGCCTGATATCAGCAGATAGATTTAATTTTCTTAGGAATAGAGTCTGGGCATCCAAGTGCTTTTCCAAGAATCTTGGAATCATCCAGCCCAACTTTTCATTTGCTGAAGGGAAACAATTCCTATGTCACATGGGAAGCCTGTATCATAGCTGGGACCTAGACCAAGGGCTTATCATTTCCAGTGTACCAGTCACTTTTCCAAATGTTGTTTCTTGGTTTTATATATAGAAAATTAAAAAAACACACAACAACTTTCATAACTTGATTTATTTTTCCAAATTACAAAGTGAGCTGAAACTGAGATTAAAAAAATGAATTTGTTCTGTGACTTTTAGGGGGGGAAATATTGGAGATGGTTTTATTTCTCCATTGTTGGGTCAAAGTAGAATTTCCTTTGACGGTAGAGAAATTCTGACAATTCCCACAGTGTTACTTTTGGTTGGTCCTAAGCTGTCTGATTTTCATTGGATATGTAAAAAATTCCTGATTGTGACATTTTAAAATCTCTGTTATAATATAATGAGAAGATCTGGGTTTCCTATTTCACTTTCCAGTTTACAGATAACAGTGTCCCCATTTGGGACTTTAAAGTCTAGAGGTTAACTGACACTAAACTTAACTGGCTTCCCCATCTGATCGCATTGCTTTTCTTGTTAGATGAGTATCATCCGCTTTGTAATATGAACTAGTGTTTATTGTGCATGAAGCACAGGCATTATCTCATTTTATCCTCATGACAGCTACCCAGGTAGATACTGTTCTTGTCTCCATTTTACAGACAAAAAGACTGATAACGTAGAGCTGTTTCGTGTCCTCCTTTGTCTATGTGGACCTTGAAGCTGAAGCCCTGGCCCTTACAGGCTAGACTGCACTGATTTCTCGGCTAGGTCATGCAGTACCCTCCCTGAAAGTGATGGCAGGTTCACATTTCTGACTTTGGCAGATAGGGATAGGAATTTTGGCTCTGCCACTTAGTAGCTATGTGACCTTCAGCAAATTAAACACTCCGAGCCTCATCTATTCATTCAAAAACCACATATACAATCTTATGCTAAATTCACTTTTCTGTGCATAGACAGGAAGGAGACTGCTATTAGCTATTTTATTTATTACTTCTGCAGTAGCCTAACTTATTACAAGGTAGTTTTTGGTACGTGAAGTTGCTTGCTTTCTATTTCTTCTGACAGGCAGAAGCTTGGCCGTCTCGTTCTGGAGTGGGGGAGCTGGGGTAGATATGACTATTGTTGGAACTGTCTTTGCATCTGAAGCCTCAACTGGCTGTTCACATTGTCTCTGGAGGCATTGGGATGTATTAGTGGCTTTGCAAAGCACATCCTGGAATCAGTCATGGCCTTTTGAGGTTTGAGGGAATCTCGTAAATACCATACTTCCTCTTCATTCAGGCTCACAATGAGTGCAGGCATTGACAGGAGCTAGGCAGGTAGGAACTGAGGTTAGGCAGACTAATGAAGCTAGTTTTGGAGAAAGAATAAAGGAGATATGGATGGGAGATAATGGAGAAAGGATTTTTAGGAAAGAGAATAGAGGATGGAGGCAGAAAAGTAGAGAGAAGAAGAAAAGATTGCAGCGAAAATTCTTTCTGTGAGATAACTTTGGAATGGGCTTTGTACCTTGAAGAATTTTGTATTGAAGAAGGTGCATTATTTTTACCATCAAGTAACAAAATTGGGACCTTAGAGAGGGACTTGTTGAAGGTCACAAAGCTTCTTAGTGACTCGTAGGTGTGCAACTCAAATGTTTACCTGTGGAACCTCCTGTGAACCAGATTTGGTTAAGTGTTAGTGGTCAGGGGAAAATGGAAAAGTTGAATTTAGGAGTTCATTTCTTCCAGTTAAACAGTTTTTGAAAAGTTTACGGCTTTTAAAGCACCGCAATATTTGGTAGTTTCCTGGTGTGGCACTGTTGGATAAACACTGAACTGCTAACCACAAGATCAGTGTTTCAAAACCACCAGTCGCTCCCCAGAAACCCAATACACAGTTGTTGGGTGTTGGAACTGATTTAATGACACTTAACAAGAACATACGTTTTGTGTTTTCTTTCAGTGTGTTTATATATATTTTGTTGTGTTTTTAGTATGATTTTTCTTTTTGTACGTACTTTAAGTTTTTCTTTCCTTCTTTCTGTCTGTTTTTATGATGTGTTGATTTGTGACTTTAGATTCCGAAGGAAAAGGAAACTATATCTTCCTGTGTGAGATTTTATGTGATTGTTATTCTTAAAAATACAACAATGGTATTTTAAGATTCAGTATTAATTGAATGCCTCTCTTTGATTTAGATTTTGTGAAAATTGTCATATCTGAAATCATCCCAAAATGCAACCCATTGAAAATTAAATACATCCCCATTTCTGTTTAGATGGTTATACAATATGTACATTTGATATGAAGTTATGCTAACTATATATAACCTAAAGAGGATCTTAAATCTTGTAACTCAAATTATACTCGACTTCTGAGAATTCAATTTGAACATTTGAAAGCGAGTTCAAACTTATCTGTAAAGGAGTAACATTGCATCTCAAGCATTGAGAGCCATATATTGTCTTAACTCCCAAATTTAAAACTACACCCAAAGTAATTTTCTTTCTTCTTTTCTTTTGTAGCTTCTCAGACAAATTATTTAGTGGAAAAGGCTTGCATTTTCAGCCATCAGTCCTAGATTTTGGAATTCAGTAAGTATCTTTTCTTTATACTTTTAAATAACTCATCCTATTTTTATTACTGGTTTCCAAGATACCTTTGATATATATGTACAATGCTAAATACATTTTAAAGGCACCCTGGTATTACAATGGTTAAGTGCTTAACTGCTAACTGAGGCAGCTACGTGACAGTTTGAACCCACCAGAGACCTTGGGGGAGACAAGACATGATGTCCCATAAAGACTTCAGCCTGAGAAATCATATGGGTCAACCCTACTCTGTCCTTTAGGATTGCTATGAGTCAGGATTAGCTTGAAGGCACACCACAACAAATACTACGTTTAAAGTATGTTGTTGTTGTTAAGTGCCATGGAGTCAGTTCCAATTCATAGCTACCCTGTGTAGGGTTTCTGAGGAGCATCTGGTGGGTTTGAACCACTGACCTTGTGGTTAGCAGTCCAGTGCTTATCCTACAGTGCCACATCAGGACTCCTACATTTTAAGTATTGTTAAGTTGTTGTTAAGTGCTGTTGAGTCAGTTCCAACTCATAGTTACCCTGTATAGGATTTCCAAGGAGCAGCTGGTGAATTTGAATCATCGACATTGTGGTTCAAACTTAACTAGCAGTCCAGTGCATCAACCCACAGCGCCATGCCAGTACTCCTAATAGTAATATTGGAGTCCTGGTATGGTGCTGTAGGATAAGCACTCGACCGCAAGATTGGTTTGAAACATAAGATTGGTGGTTCAAACTCCCTAGCTGCTCCTTGGAAACCCTATACAGGGTCTGTATGAGTTGGAACCAACTCAACTGGCACTTAAAACAACAACAATAATCATATCAAGGAGTCCTGGTGTGGCATTGGAAGGTAAATGCCAGTCTGTTAAACCCTGCAAGATTGGTAGTTCAAACCCACCAAACACTCCTAAGAAATCCTAAACAGGGTTGCTGTAAGGCGGAACCCACTTGATGTCACTTAAAATAAACAATAATATCAAGGGATATTGATTCTAAGTCTTATTAAAAGAAACATCTTAAGGAAAAGTAAGATGAAAAATCGTATTCAGCTCCATTTTCAGTTTAAAATAAATATATTTTGTAATATTTTATAGTAATGGGAATTTAAAAAGTAAGAAAAACCAGTATTACTAAGTATGTTTTCATTATTACAAGTTAGTTTATTTTGTGATGAAAAAGTCTTACATAATTATGGTTTCTGGATTCTTTAAGGCTAGATTCACTTACTAACTTTCACTGCCTGTTTTGCCTTAATTGTTGTTGTTGTTAAGTGCTGGTTAATCAGCTCTGACTCATGGTTACCTTTTGTAGGGTTTCTGAGGAGTGACTGGTGGGTTTGAACTGCTGACCCTGTGGTTATTAGTACACTGCTTATCCTACCAATACCACACCACAACTGCTACTACGCCTTGGGGATTCCAAATTACAGACTCTGTTTATTGTTATTATTGTGAATAAGACATAGTCCTTGCCTTGAGGGAACATAAGTCAAATGGGGGAAGACAGAGAGTAAACTAGCAATGTGATAAACATTGAGACAGAAAAATGTCGAACTCCCTAACTAAATTCAGGGTTTTGCAGGATTAAAAAGATACAATATGGATGGAGAGCTAGAGCAGTTTA
>NW_006408847.1:2727544-2728509 GCF_000296735.1 Chrysochloris asiatica
AAACAACCAGAGGGAATAGAAGCAAATACTGTTGAATGATGATGCACAGGACGGGATTGTAATAATTGCAGTGAAACGAAATACAATAGGATGAGTGTAGAATTGATGTTCTCCCATATAAACTATCACCCAATTCACAATAAAAACTTAAAAAAATAAACAAAAACCAAATAAACAAGTGACACACAAATGCAAACTGAAGTTTTGTTTTACATTAAAATGGATTCCTAACTCCTGAGAAACGGCAAGTCATTAGATTTTTTGACCCAATTTTCTGTAAAAAGTTTTTAAAAGTGTAGACATTGAAATAAATCTGAGTATCACTGAGGAAGGAAAAAAATAAATAAATGTGTCTTTAAAAGATACAATAAGGAATTACAGTTTCAAAGATGGGGTTGAAAGAGTGTTTCTGGTGTTTTAGTGGCATGGTGCAATAATTTTACAAAGAGATTTTTCGTGTTACAAGAAAAGTGGTGTTGAATGAAGTGAGTGTAGTGATAGAAGACCATCTGGGGTGGGTTAGTGTGGCCTCCTGGCATGCACTCCTTTATTTGGATTGCCTTTTCATTTCCTTCTGATGATGGCCGTGAGTTTAGACCTGTGGTAAAGGAGAGTGAACGTTCAGTCTAAGAGAACCCTAGAGTACCTAGTTGAACTATTAAAGGATAGTCTGTGAAAGACAGAAGAGATAAAAAGGATTCTAAATGTTTGCTCTTTTGTTTTAGAAGTTTTGCATTTCTACACTTAGGTAATGAAATGTAATAAAAAATGAATTTATAATAAAACTGCTGGTTTCAGATTATGAGAAAATGTTTTTTTGTGCGAAATGTCTTTGTTGTAGAAAGAAATGTTTAATTCTGGACTAATTTTTTAAATTTATTTTTTAAGTTTTTATTGTGAATTGTGTGATAGTTTACATGAGAGAACATCAGCTTTACATTCATCCTATTGTATTTCGTTTCATT
>NW_006408847.1:2729399-2775517 GCF_000296735.1 Chrysochloris asiatica
ATCAATTCTTCTACGGTCTTCCTTATTCACTGTCCAGCTTTCGCATGCATATGAAGTTATTGAAAATACCATGGCTTGGGTCAGGCTGATCCTAGATGTCTATAATATGAGGGGGACTTCAGAGAGTTTGTGGGGAAAGTCCATTTTCTTTTAATTCCATGAATTTTTTGAAGCCCCCTCATATATTTACTCTGTTATAGCATCCAAACCCTGTAATCAACACACATGGGTATATGCTACATATTTTAATTAGCTACATACATCAGTTGCTGATGTTGACATCAGGAAACATGTTGAAAGAATGTTTGAAGTCTTTGATTTGAACTCCCTTTTGATGATTTAGGTATATTCATGTAGTGATTTACAATTCTCAAACTGCAGTCTTGTCTCTTGTTATTAGAGCCCTATGTCAATTCTGAAGGGGTAGTAATGGGTGTGTGTGTGAGAGAGACAGACAGACAGAGGGGCACGGGGAGAATATGAATCTGTTTCAAATATCTGTGTGTAATGAAAAAATTCATACATTTGTTGCTGTGAAGTAATGTGGTTTGCCCAAGGTCATTTCGTTGGACGTGACAGAATAAACCTGATTTCTAAGTCAGTAACCAGCATGAGATCCAGGATACGATTATAGGAATAAACTATTGTGAATTAAAAATATATGTGTATCAGTGAGAACAAACCCTGTATATTGTTACGAATTGGGCTGCTAACCTCAGGGTTAGCAGTTTGAAACTACCAGCAGTTCTGCAAGAGAAAGATGAGGTTTTCTGCTCCCATAAAGATTTACAGCCTCGGAAACCCTGTGCAGGGTCGCTATGAGTTGGAACCGACTCCACGACACATAATAGCAACAAGAACATCAACATGTGGCACTGCGGGTTAATGCGCTGGATGGCAAAGTCGGTTTGAACCTCAAAGTCAGTGGTTCAGGCTCACACCAGCTGCTCCTTGGAAACCCTATACAGGGCTGCTATGGGTCAGAACCGACTCGAGGGCACTTAACACCACCACCACCAACAGATTAACACATAATTTAAATTAGTCAGGCTTTACTTCTGACACATGGCATGATTTATAGACATTTAGATTAAGACTCTAGCTAGAGAGTTACGATTTTTTCACTGTCTTGAATTCAGCTTTTGATAATGTTTATTTTGACATTGACCTTGGGAAAGGGCACCCCCCCCCCAAGTCTTTTTCATAGTTTCATAGCTTTAGTTTCCCTCTGTGGTGGTATGAATTAATTTGCTGGACTACAAGGTTGGTTTGAACTGCCATGTTGGCGGATCGAGCTCACCAGATGCTCCTCAGAAACCCTATGCAGAGTCACTATGAGTCGGAATCGCACTTAACAACAACAGTAGGATGCAAACTCAGGATATATCCCATTGCCCTCTGCCTACTTTGTAAGGCTTATTTTAAGAGTTAATATTCTGCTGGTCCCAGCTACAAAGTCAGTGGTTCAAACTCACCAGCCACTCCTTGGAAATCCTATGCAGGGTCACTATGAGTCAGAACCAACTTGATTGCACTTAACAACAGCAATCATTCATAAAGATATGTAAATCATTCTTTCAGTAGGATTAAATTAATCAGAATGTCTTCCAATTGTCACTAGTGCAGGAAATTCTTATCCTCGTAACACTTTTAAAAATAGAATTAAAAAAATAGAATAAAATAGCACAGTGGTCAGTAGGTTTCAGCCAGCATTCTGCTGCTCGGTCTGCTGAGGTTCCTGGTGGTTGCAGCTTGGTAGCTTTGCAGTTTTGCAGCGTTGCTTTGGGAGATATTTGTATCCTTTGAAGCCCAAAATCTAGTATTTCAATTCTGTGAATGGAATATAAATCTTGGAGGATATAAGTATTAGCTTTGCTGTTTGAGTAATTTAATTACGTAAAGCCTAAAACCACAGAAATCTTTAATTTAATTGAGGAGAAAAAAAGCAAATATAAATCTAGTTCTCTGGGGTATTTTTGAGTTGACCCTCTCTCTCTTTCTCTATAAAACTATCACATATATATGTGTGTGTGTATGTGTGTGTGTGTGTGTGTGTGTGTGTGTATATATATATATATATATATATATATATATATGTATGATAGTTTCTAATGTCATTATAAAAAAATCAAGATTTTAATCACACATGTGTATTTTTATTTGTAACTGCTATAAAGGTCTTATTTTTTAAAATGCACATTGGACATATTAAACTTTCAGATAAAACTTATGATTAAAAGTAGGAGGAAGAACTTGAAGGGAGTCTGAGAACTTGCTAGTGGTAATACAGTATTTTGGAAATCTGATTGTATAATTGTATATAAGCGACTTTATCTCACTTTTCCTAAAGAGCATATATTTCTACAATCATAGAAATAAGAATAAAATTAGAGACATGGAGGCATAATATATATGAGTTGCTTTTTTCTCTTTTTCTTTTGCTGAATTTAGAATATAGTTTCATTTTGGGGCCATACTAGTGAGTACTGTATATTTGTGTCCCTGTCAGCAAGGTATTAAAACTGGAGAAATGGCTTCAGTGAATTTTTTCCTGACTTTCTACCTGTTACAACATAACTAGAGAGCATTTGATACTGGGCAGTAGGAATCAGAAAGGACTGGAGGCAGTTTCAAGAGGTGGCCCGGGAACTAACTCCTTTCCTCCTGCAATTCCTTGGCTGGAGCTTACATTGCAGATGAAGAGAATTGATCTGAAAGCCTCCATCAATTAGTGTGCTTTTTTGAGGTTCAGAGGGAATGTGGGAATTACACATTAAACTTTATATGTGTGCATGCTTGTGTAGGCAGAAGCTTTTATCAGTTTTCTCAAATGCACATGATTTAAACAGGTAAGAACCATAGCTAGAAAACACTGGCGGGCTTTCATTTTTCTCAGAAGAACAGCATTTAGCAATAATGGAAGTTTTCCACCTTTAAGCTCTTAACCAAAAAAGGAGTCTCTGTGAGTTGAAATTTTATTAGGTGCCATCCAGTCGGTTCTGTCTCATAGAGACCCCGTGTACAACAGAACAAAACACTGACCAGTTCTGTGCATCATCCTCACAATCACTGCAATATTTGAACATACTGTCAAACTCTGACTCTGGTAGCGTAGCGGTTACGAGTCGGTCAGTGAACCGCAAGGTCAGCAGTTCGAAACTACCAGCTGTTCCGCAGGAGAAAGAGGAGGTTTTCTGCTGCCGTAAAGATTTATGGCCTTGGAAACCTTTTACAGGGTCGCTATGAGTCAGAACCGACTCCACGGCACATAACAACTTTCAAACTCTGTAAAATTATATATATGTTGTTGTGTGCTGATGAGTCAGTTCCACCTCATAGTGACCTTGTATAGAGCTTCCAAGAGCAACTGGTGGGTTTAACTGTCGACCTTGGGGTTACTAGTCCAGTGCTTATCCTACAGCTCTCTCTCACACACACAGAAGCACAGTGGCTCTGTAGGATAGGCACTAGACTGCTAACCACAAGGTTGGCAGTTCGAACCCACCAGCTTCTCCACCAGAGAGAGGTTTTCTGCTCCCATAAAGATTTGCAGCTTTAGAAGTCCTATTAGAGTGTTGTTGTTAAGTGCCATCAAGTCAGTTCTGACTTATAGTGACACTGCATAGAGTTTCCAAGGAGCAGCTGGTAGGTTTGAACCACCAACCTTGTGGCTAGCAGTCCAGTGCCTATCCTACAGCCCCGCATCAGGACTCCAAAATTTAAAATGTGTATGCGTATAAATTGTTGTTGTTGTTAAGTGCCATCGAGTCATTTGGACTCAGAGAGTCCCTGTTTAAGGTTTCTGAGATTTTACCTTTTTGCAGGAGCAGAAAGCCTCATCTTTTTCCCACCCAGTACCTGGTGGGCGTAAACTGCCAACCGAGTGGTTCAACGTCCAGTGCTTATCTTACAGAGCCACCATACTTCATGTATATGTGGTGCTGTGGGTTATTGCACCAGCCGCTCCTTGGAAACCCTATACAGGGTTGCTATGAGTCAAAACCGACTTGATGGCACTTGTTTTGTTGTTGTGAAGTGCCGTTGAGTCATTTCTGACCCTGTATAGGGTTTCCGAGGAGCAGCTGGTGAGCTTGAACCACCAATCTTGCAGTTCAAACTGGCTTTGCAGTCTGGCACATTAACGCATAGCACCACACCAGTACCCCTGATGGCACTTAACAACAGTATATATATGTGGAGTCATGGTATGGCACTGTAGGATAAACATTGGACTACTGACCACAAGGTCAGTGGTTCAAACCCATCAGTTGCTCCTTGGAAACCTTATACAGAATCCATGTGAATCAGAACCAACTTAATGGCACTTAACATCAACAACAATGTATGTATTTACATATATATTTAAATACATATCTTTAAATTTAATACTCTGAAGACAAATCCAGAGAAATCTGGTGTTTTTTTGTTTTTTTTTTATGAGTGTAGTTTATCTAAAAACATGTTTTCATTTGAATTAAAGACCTAATCAGCAAAATGTCTGTCCCAGCATGTTTTTTGTAAACATTCAATGGCTCAGGTATGTCAAATTCTTATAACACAAAAACCAGTGGGATGTTACTGTGGCTTGGCATAAGGCTGGTTTGTTATTTATGTGCCGTCGAATCAGTTGCAACTCAGTGAGCCTGTGTAGGGTTTCCAAGGCTTTAACTCTCTTTGGGAGCAAAAGCCTCATCTTTCTCCTGCAGAGTGGCTGTCTTGCTCAAACTGCAATCCAGTGCTTACTGTAGGGAGCCACCATGCTTAATAAGGCTTGTAAAAGGATGTTTTTTAGTTAAATTTTTATACTCTGCTGCATTAAATAGTTCATTATATTAACAAGAGTTGATAATTGTGTCTTTTATATTTGTCATGAATATCTACAACTTTCTGTATTAAGGAAACATGTATACGTACAGTTATATTTATGGCTAAACACTGCATCACCTTTTCTTCTTGTTTTTCATCCTAGGTTCCTGGGACATCCAGCAGCAAAGATGCTCTATGCTTACAACCCTAGTAGGGATAGCGAGGTTGTGGTGAATTCAGTGTTTACAACTTCTAGACATTTTCATGTGCCTCCTGTTCATTGCAGGGTAAGTGTTGGTTGATATATTCCGAGGAACTGTGCTGTGGCAAGCTGCCATATGTTTTTGCTTTCTTTGGCTTGAATTCCTTGATTTTTTTGCTCCTTTGTCTACCTTTTTTTTCTGTTACCCAAACTCCTTTCTTTCTACATGTTTACTTTTGCACTTATTTTAAAAGTTGTTCATTTTGATAGTTTTCATGGCTCATGATATGTACAAGGGGAGAAAAGTTTAAAGAGTCTAAACAAGGTAGCAATGTCTGTTTTTAACTAGAGACTGTATATTATTTTTCTTGAGATTATAACAAATACTGAAGCATTTAGTGGCTAATATAGGTGTATAGTTGTGAACCCAAAACCATACAACTTACTAAGAAATTTACAGTTCTTCCTTTTTAAATATTCTGCTTGAACTCACTGCCATCAAGTCGATTCTGACTCACAGCTACCCTTACAGGCCAGAGTAGAGCTTTTCAGGGTTCCCAAGACTATAGGGAGCTCTGGTAGCGTTAGTGGTTATGAATTGGGCTGTGAACCGCAAGGTCAGCAGTTCTAAACTACCAGCTGTTCTGCGGGAGAAAGATGAGGCTTTCTGCTCCTGTAAAAATTTACAGCCTTGGAAACCCTGTTACAGGGTCGCTGTGAATCGGAACCTACTCCACGGCACATAACCACCACCACCACCACCAAGACTGTAAATCTTAACAGGAGCAGAAAGCCTCATCTTTCTCTCACAGATCAATTAATGAATGGGTTTGAACCAATGAAGCAGCCCTATGCGTAACCCACAGTGCCAGGGCTCTGATAGAGGGCTTACAAAGTTCTATAAAGTTTGTAATGAAGATCTTAATTGCTGGTAGACTTGTCTATTTTTAGTTTGTGTTTTGCTTACTTATGTTGGCTTGATCTTGTATACGTGGAGGAGCTTAAAATTTGTAGAAAAATTGAATTAACAAATAGTTAAATTTTCCCCGAACTTTTTCAGCCCCCCTCGTGTGTGTGTATGTGTATATATATATATATATAAACCAAACCAAACCCCATCACCATTGAGTCAGTTCAGACTATTAGCAGCCCCGTAAGACAGAATAGAACTGCCCATAGGGTTCCCAAGGATCAGCACTGGACTGCAAACTGTAAAGTGAGCAGTTCAAACCCACCAGCTGCTGCTTGTAAACTCTCTACAGGATCACTATGAGTCAGAACTGACTCAAAGGCACTTAACAACAACAACAATCTTTATGGAAGTAGGGTGCCATACCTGTCTCCCACTGAGGAGTCAGTGGAGTACTAGCTGATGATCTTTTTTATTAGTTAGCAGCCACATGCTTTAACCACTGACCACCGGGGCTCCGCTTTCCTTCTCTGTGCAGATGTACTATTATTATTATTTTATTTTTAATGCTGGGACTAAGGAAGTGGGGTAAGGTAAAGAGGAGGCTAATATTATTTTGCCTATGACAATCTGTCCAGGTAATGTTGGTCTTGATTTTTATGAAGGATTACCATGTTTGTATATCGATTGGTCTCTGCACTTAAGTAGAGATAGAACAGTGTTAAAGCCTGTCCTTCATGTGAGTAAGGAAAACATGTGAGTAAGGAAGAAAAGGGAAAGGAAAGATGTGAGACATATGATTCCAATATGAAGTGAAAAAACTTGTCAACTATCTTGCCTTATGTCTGTGGTTTTAGTCTTTGAAATAGTCTCTGAGGAGGTTGGATGATGAACTGTTTGGAGAATCTCAGGGACTCATGATGCTTATAAATCAGGGGTGTAGAGTATGCAAACATCTGTTAACAGTGTCACCAAAAAGAAAGTCTGTGAAAGGTAATTTATCAAAAAGGCATAGCATTCCAAATAGCTAATTAGGTACCTTTTCCCCCTCCACCCAGGTCATTCCAGCAATGGGAAAAACTTCTTTCAGAATTATTTTCTTACCTACTGAAGAAGGAAGCATTGAAAGTTCTTTATTTATTAATACCTCTTCATTAGGAGTCCTTTCCTATCATGTAAGTAACTTTTCCTTTGTTCACATAATTTGATATTAACAAAGGGGTTGGATACTTAAATAAAATAGAGATGTTTGGAAATGTCAGCTCCATGCTTTATGTCAATAAAATGTAAGATTCCTAATGGCATTGAACTCACCAATTTTTATCTTCTACCTCACATGCTAACATTTGCTGTGTTCAGTATGGAGAACAGCTGTAACCCTCACACTGAATCTTTGGGAGGATATTAGAATAAAACAAATCTATCATACTTAGTTTCTAGTATAAAATAATAGAAGACTTTCAGAACTCAGGGTTTTTGCTGTCATTGTTGATAAGTGCTGTCAAGTTGGTTCCTACTCACAGCAACCCTGTAAAGAGTTTCCTAGGAATTGCTGGTGAGTTTAAACCACTACTATCCTTTCGGTGAGCAGTCCAGTGTTAATCCTACAGCACCTCACCAGCACTCTTACATACTAGTTAGGGAGGGAGTTATAGGGGCAACCTCTAGCTATTCTACTTACCTTCCCTCTTTGGCCCTGGAATATTTCTGATTTACTCAGGAAGCATTGATTGTGTGCTTGGAGGCCAGTTCCCATGGAGGTCACTAAATATTAAGGCAGTAGGAAAGGAGCAGGAAGCATCTTTTCTTCACAAAAAAAGGGGACACTTTCTTTACCTTATGTAGTACCTGTTACATTTTACCATCAAAATGTCACCAAGTAATTTATTTGCCAAGATCATTCATTTTGGTGGTTAATTCTTATTAACTAGTGGCCCCGTGTCAAAAGAATTACCTATTTGTCAAAGATTTGCTACAGTGAGGAACATTCAGCTGAAATAATAGCAATTCTCATTGTATTATCTGGAGACAAAATTATAATTTGGCTAGAGTAACAAAATCTTAAAGGCCAACTAATGAATATAGATTTTCTTTGGAAAGCTCTTTTGGCATTATGAAAGCTGTGTTTTAAAGCTCTAACAGATGAGTAATTCTTTTTTTTTCAATCCCTCCTGCAGGTATCTGGAATTGGCACTCGCAGAATCTCTTTGGAAGAGTCTGCAAAGCCACTCCCCAACGCTTACTTTCTGCTTCCACAGGTTCAGAGCATTCAGCTTTCACAAACACAGGTGATTTTGATAGTAGATTGATTTGGGATGGTAAAACATCAATTTTATGGCCTTCTAAATTTATCATGGAGTCCTGGTGTGGTGCTGTGGGTTAATGTGCTAGACTGCAAAGTCAGTTTAACTACAGGGTTGGTGGTTCAAGCTCACCAGTCGCTCCTTGGCAACCCTCTAGAGGGTCGCTATGGGTCGGAACTGACTCGACAGCATTTAACAACATTTATCATGTGTAAAGTACAGAATTGGGGGTTTTGTTATTTTCTGCATTTAAATAAATATTCTGTTGTAGTATATATACGTAAAGTGTCAGTGTAATCCATATAGTTATTTTTAGTGACTGTATAGTCCAGTCGTTGATACTACATCCAATGCTTCATCCTTTTGTTAGTCATCTGAAATGTTTTCGATTTTTCATTATTATTACCATCAAGCTTTGCACATATTTTATGTTTTGTCTTTCCTTGCGCCATGTTTTGTAAAGAGATGCTGTTGTTAAGACTAAGCAGCATTTTACAGAGCTTGTTAAAATCTTGCGGGTATGGGTGGAGGTGTGCTTTTCAGGAAGACTGAATCCCCATAGTCACAGAAATGAAGTGCAGCCAGAAAGGTCTGACGTTTTCCCCCTCCCTGCTTTCAGTCCTGCCTGGGTTTGTGTGGCTTAGGGGAAAGAATGGTTTCTATGGGTATATTTCTTTTGTTGTTGTTAAGTGTCGTCAAGTCAATTCCAACACATAGTGACCCTGTATAGGATTTCCAAGGAGCAGCTGGTGAGCTTGAACCACCAACCTTGCAGTTCAAATGACTTTGCAGTCTGATGCATTAGCCCACAGTGCTACAACAGGACTCCATCTTTCTTTTAAGATGTATTTTATTAATAGCTTAAAAGGTTTTGGGCTGTTTTTCCCTTTGATTATCCATATTTCTTTATACTATTAAGAATTTTTTATTTAATTTTAATAATTTATTTTAAGGGTTTGTGAATTGAGTGAAAGTTTACAGGGCAGATTATCAGTTTTACATTCAACAAATCATATACCTTGTTTAATTACAATGATTATAATCCCCTCCATATACCCTCGGTTAACAGTATTTCTCTCTAGGCACTTTAGCTTTATTTTTTTTAACACTCAGGCATATATAATAATTTACACCACCAAAAGGCACATTCTGCAAGTCTGCCTTCTGGCCGCTAGCTCTTAGTCCCTCTCTTCTCATGAGTCTAGAGTCCTCAGCTGCTCCCTCTCTCCATGTCCCCATCTCTGCCTCCATCTCTGGTGTTGCTGCTTCTCTGGATAAGGTCTCACATTCCACTTGTGCTCTTCTCCCTTGATGGTCTTAGGGTCCTTTGTTTCTGGACTGTAAGATTAACTACTCCCCCATTTTTGTTACAAAACTTCTACCTTTACAATTGTGATAATTGCAATCAGTCATGATAACAATCTCTATTGAATCATAAGAATCTTATCCCCATCTCTTTTAACCAGTCCCATCTATACAAGATAAAAACTATTCAGTGAAGATTCTTTCTTCCTCCACACACTATTAAGCTAAACACCCCTTAGAAACCTTATAAGCCAGTCACTTCATGCCTCATTTATCACCCCCTCATTTTAGGTAGCCAATGCCTAAGTTGCCCATCCCTATCTACCCTGTGTACAGAGGGGATAGCATTGATATTTGATGTGTAGACTCCTTCCTTTTCTGTTGGTATTTAGAGTTACTGTCTCCATGAGTAAAGGTCAGGTTCATCAAATTGTAGCAATTTATCCTTGTTTCTTTTATCAAAAAAAATTTTTTTTTTCTTTTTAATCTTCATTTAGTCAAGTTCTGATTATCAAGCCATCGATGCTAGGTCAAATGGGTACTATTTGCAACTTTGGGTGTTCTTGTGTGACTCCTCTCACTTCATATCAGCTGGATGCTTCACTCTCAGCTGTAGCCCTCTGTGGCTATGTCCTTGTCCATGGGCTCAAGTGTCCCCAGGTCTCACCACTCTTTGGACCAAACAGCCCTTCCTCTTCTCTCTCTCATCTCTAGGTCAATGGGAATCTGTGGAACATGGTTGAACTCAGACCATTTCTTCATTGCTGCCTTTCCCCCTCTTCCACTCACCAGTAGACCAACATGGGCACCAGCAAGCTTACATGCCTGCTCATGTGTTCCCTTTGAGTTTCAGCCTTAGAGTGAGATTTGTCCTGAAGGAACTTGATTGCTTTCCTTGATGGCTTCCCAGCGTACAACTTGCGTATTCTTGTAGTAGCCACTTGTACTGCCATTTTTGTTTTGGGTTTTTCCTGATGGTCTTTCTTTGAAGATATATCTTCTGTCGCTCTATCTGGTCCAGGCTGGTCTGCTTGTCCTTTCTAGTGGGAATGTCCTATCTCAAAAGGTTCTGGGTGGGAGAATTTTTTATTAACGTGGTAAATTCATTTGTAACAAAACATTTTGCTTTTTCTACATCCTTCACATGTACAATTCAGTGTGTTACGTTTGTGTTATTCAACTGTTACCATTATTTGTTTCCTTATTTTCCATCACGCTTAACAGAGACTTAGAGTCCCCTAAGCAATAAGTTGCTTTCTGCCCACACCCACCTCTGATAATCACTGTAAACTTTGGTCTCTATATACTGGCCTATTCTAGATAATTCATGTAAGTGTGGCCATAAAATAGTTCTCCTTTTGTGACTGACTCATTTCACTCAGCATGTTTTCTAGTTTCATTCATGCTCTTACATTCTCAGGACTTCCTATCTCTTTGTGAATGAAGTATTAGTCCCTTGTTTGTATGCACCACATTTTATTTACCCATTTATTTGTTGTTGGCCTTTTGGGTGGTTTCCACCTTTTGGCTATTATATTTCTGCGTCTTAACTTTTTGAAGAACCACCAAATTGTTATGGAAAGCTTTTGAAACTGGAAAACTTTAAAACCGGTATACTATGAACCAAACCTTTTGTTTTTGGCTGATAAACTAAGAACATTGCTAGAAGTTTTAGTCAGCAGACACAAGATTGGTTTTGTTTTGGATTAGTAGTACTTGGAATTTTTTTGACTTTCTGCTGTGTGCTAGGCATTGTTCTGGGGTTTGCTCTGGTAGCGTAGTGGTTACGAATCGGGCTGCGAACCTTAAGGTCAGCGGTTCGAAACTACCAGCCGCTCCGCGGGAGAAAGATGAGGCTTTCTACTCCCGTAAAGATTTACACCCTCGGAAACCCTGTACAGGGTCGCTATGGGTCGGACCCGACTCGATGGCACTTAACAACAACAACAACAACAACTGTGGGAGACAAACAAAATTAATTTACCTATACCTAGCTGGAAGCGGAATCGACTCAATGGCACTTAACAACAACAACAATCTGGGAGCTTAAGAGTCCTGGTGTGGTACTGTGGGTTATGTGCTGGACTGCAAAGTCTGTTTGAACCACATGGTCTGTATTTCAAGCTAATCATCTGCTCCTTGGCAACCCTGTACTGAATCAGAACGGACTCAAACTGACTTGATGGTACTTAACAACAACAATCAGAGAATTTATGGAGTCTTTGTGGACAAAGCATTGGACTGCAAGGTTGGTTTGAAAAAGAAGTTTGGCAGTTCAAACTCACCAGCCGCACCTTGGCAACCTTACACAGGGCTGCTATGAGTAGGAACTGACTCCACAACATTTAACAACAGCCAACAACAATCTGGGAGCTTTGTCACCAAATAGATCACTCTTGTGGTTAAGTGACATGGAGTCAGTTCTGACTCATAGTGACTCTGTATAGGGTTTACGAGGAATGACTGGTGGGTTTGAACCACCAGCCTTAAACAGTTAGCAGTCTAATGCTTATCCTACAGCACCACACCTGGCCTCCCTAAGATAATTCTTAGGGGCTCTTGATATTACAATGAAACCTGTGAAAGTCAGAACTTGATGGGGGCAGCTTTGTTTTTCCAGGTCTTACAAATTATCACCTTTGACTGGGGACAGTCTTACCATTTTTCGATTGCTCTTTCAGTGGAAGTATTTGAACTTTACTTCTCTTACACAGGTTCTGGCTTTCTTTGGTTTTACTATATCATTTTTATAAAATCGAGTAGCTCCTCTTCCCAGATTTAAAGGAAGCCTTCTTTCACTATGCACATTTGAATTTGAGACCAGTGAAAATTCATGGAAAGGGCTTTAGCAGGGGTCTGATGTGATGTGCTTACATTTTTGGAGGTGGGTTGGAAAGGGCCAGTGAGCTTCATTTGTATATGCCGACAGCCTGGGTGTCAGCATATGAATAGTTTTAGCTTTAGCTCAAGGCTTCTTTTTGGGAAAAGGGCAGCTGAGATGGTCTAAGTTTCTCAAGTAACTGAGATTGGGAGGTCTCAGTGCCAAATGCAGTATTAAACCCACTGCCATTAAACCATTAAACACATGATTCCAACTTGTAGCAACCCAGTAGGATATAGCAGAATTGCCTAATACAACTTCCAAAGCTGTAATCTTGATGGAAGCAGACTGCCACATCTTTCTCTCACAGGGCTGCTGGTGAGTTTGAACCGCTGACTTTTGGGTTAACCACTGAATGCTTAACCACTGTGTCACCAGAGCTCCTATAATGCTGTATTAAAAGTGATAACAGTACTGAGCAGAGGCACAGGTTCCGATTACTGTAGATTTAATGGGGCTTAGCGTAGTGGTTACTAATGGGGCTGTGAACCGCAAGGTCAGCAGTTCGAAACTACCAGCTGCCTGCGGGAGAAAGAAGAGGCTTTCTGCTCCCGTAAAGATTTACAGCCAGAACCCCTGTACATGGTCGCTATGGGTTGGAACCAACTCGAAGGCACTTAACAACAACAACAATTTAAGTCCTGGTGTGGTGCTGTGGGCTAATGCGCTGGGCTGCAAAGTCTATTTGAACTGGTGGTTTAAGCACACCAGCTGCTCCTCAGAAACCCTATACTGGGTCTCTGTGGGTTGGAACTGACTCGATAGCGCTTACCAACAGTTTAAGGCCACATAGAATTAAAGGAGAAGGGAAACTGATCTTGCAGACCTCATAGAGAGCTGGGACACCTTGCCCCTTGCCACTGAAACTGGCAGGTATTGTATACCTGAGGTGTCCACTGTGTTGCTCGCAACCAGTCTGTCTTCCTCTCTCCCTGTATTGCTATACTGATCCCTTAACTGGTCTGCCAGCATCCAGTTTGACCCTTTCAACCCTTATCCCAAACTACACGTTGGGTCACATCAGTTCCTTGCTTAAAACCCTTCAGTGCATTCGAGTTGGTGTTAGGATTTATAGCAGGTTCTGATCTTGGTGGTCTTACATGGTCTGGCTGATGTCTCTCTCCAGTGTCCTTACTGTAGGCATTAGAGTACCTGGTTGCTTATTCATGCCATTTCCCCTCTTTCCACAGCATCTGTGCATCTGCAGTTTTTCTTATTCCTCCCTCCAGCTTTCTCCGCATTTACTCTTACTCATCCTGCTTTTTTCCAACTCAAGCTTTAGCCCTGTAGTAAATTGCCTTCATCTCTCAAGTCTAGTGCAGGACATTTGTTAGACCGATACAGCTGTGCCCTCTTCTGACACTTATCCTCATTAAATAATCACACAGTCATATAATGTGATAACTTAATCACTCTTCCCTCCAGTCTGGAATGTAAGCTTTGTTAAAAAAAAAAAACGGGGTCTGGCCAATTTGATGCTTCATATTCCCAGCATCTAGCTCAACGCCTGCCTTCAGGAATGCCCATTAGATGTTTGCTGAGTGTAGCTTTGGCACAAAGGTAGCTTGGGAGCTATCTGCACAGCAGCAGATTTCTGCTGCTTCCTTTCTGGTGTCTCACCATGGTGTGTCTTGGCTCTCCTTGCTCTTTCCTTCTGCTTTAGTTGATCACAAACATTGGCTCAAACTAGTATCTTCACTGCCACGTGCCATCTCTCTCCGTTTCTTGTTTCTTTTTTTGCTTTATTACTTGATGTTTTTTAGCAGCCTTACTGCGATATAATTCCTATACCATCCAGTTTACCCCGTTAAAATAGCCAACTGGATGGTTTTTAGTATATTCACAGAGTTGTACAATCATCACCATTACCTAAGTCCAGAACATTTTTATCACCTCAACAAGAACTCCTGGATCATTCATTACCAATCATCTCACCCCCCATCATTCCTGTCACTAGCCCATGACAATCATTAATCTACTTTCTGTCTCTATAGATTGGCCTTTTCTAGACATTTAATATATAGGCTGGTTGTTGTTGTTGTTAAGTGCCGTTGAGTCGATTCCGACCCATAGCAACCCTGTATAGGGTTTCCAAGGAGCAGCTGGTGAGCTTGAACCACCGACCTTGCAGTTCAAACGACTTTGCAGTCTGATGCATTTAGCCCACAGCACCACACCAGGCAGGAAGCAAGTTATAAATGTCCAACTTGGGTGCAACCTATAGTTAGGAGCCAAGCCTAGTAAAGTCAATTCTATTAAAAATTTGAGGTACATAGAATGATTTATAATAGCCGATGGATATGCCACTCCGTGGCACACAGCAAAACATTATTTTTATTATTGCTAAGTGTATCTTTATTGTTTTTATGCTTCGGAAGATACACTGTCTACTAACTTACAAATTCTGCTTGAAGACAGATTAGGGAATGGATTTTGTTCATAATTCAGGGTCTTCCTGTTAATAAAATCATATATCGTGATCTTTTTTGATTTTTTTTCTTCCTTGTGCTTATTGACCATTTTTATCTCCAGGGAATTTATAGTCGACCTTTGGTATCCATTGTTTCCAGGACCACCCCCTCCCCCCCCAGGAAAACTTGTAAATGCGTAATGCCCTTATGTAAAATAGCATAGCGTTTGCATATAACTCAAGCACATCCTCTCATATAATCATGTCTAAATACTTATAATAGTGAATACAATGTAAATGCTGTGTAATAGCACTTAACACTCCCTTTGAGGGATTGCTTTGACCCTTTAATTGCTTTTTTTTCCTTAATATTTTGATCCATGGATGGTTGCATCCATGGGGCAGAATCTATGAGAACAGGGGACCGACCGTATTTTCTTTGAAGAAATGTCTGTTCAAATCTTTTGTCCATGTTTAAATTGGATTGTTGTGGTTATTGTTAAATACCTCCAAGTCTGTTCCAACTTGATATCGATTCTGTATAGGGTTTCCAAGGAGTAGCTGGTGGGTTTGAATCACCGTCCTTGGGGTTCCCAGTCCAGTGCTGATCCTACAATGCCACACTAGGACTCATTAAGTTGGATTATTAATATTTTTATTGTTGAGATGTTAGAGTTCTTTATATATTCTTGATACTAGACCCATAATTTCCAGATATATTCTCCAATTGATTGTGTGAGTTTTCTTTTTATTTTCTTGATAGTATCTTTTTTTTTTTTTTTAAACTTTTTTGTGGATTGAATGAAAGTTTACAGAGCTGATCATCAGTTTTACAGTCACCAGTTAACAGCATTTACCTCTGTTCACTTTAACTACTGCATTCCTCCATGTCTTCTGTTACCTTCATCTTTCCTCTACTAACCTCCCTCTTGTATATTGCCTGCCCTTTCACCCATGTTAACGTGTCTACCTGCTAGCCCATAAACATTTCCCACTCCTCCACCAACCATCATAGATTGTGTATTTTATCAGGAAAACCTTTTTTTTTTTTTTTTTTTTAAATTATAAGTTCTTATTGTGAGTTTTACATTCGTCCTATTGTAGTTCATTTCATTGCAATGATTACAATCCCCTCCATGCATCATCAAATAACCAAAGGATACCTCCCACAGGAGCACACAGCCCCTCTCCCTCCCTGAGTTCAGTATCCCCAGCTGTTCCATCTGCCCACATCATCGTCTCTGTCTCCATCTCTGGCATCTCTGCCTCTCTGGGTAGGGTCCTGCTCTCTGCTCTTCTCACTTGATGGTCCCAGGGACCTCCATTCCTGGGCTGCAAAATCAATCACTCCCCTCATTTTGTCAAAAAACATCTACCTCTGTATTTCCTACCCTCACAGTCAGTCCTGATGGCAGTTATTCACTATTGTACCACAAGAATCTTATCCCCATTTCCTTTCACCAGCCCGGCCCCAACAGATTGGAAATCATTCAGTGGAGAGTCTACTTTCCCCTGCCCCATCTGGAACTAGGCTCCCTCTTGAAAGCTCGTAAGCCAGTCACTTCTTGCCTTTATTAGGCCCCCCCCATTTTGGGTAGCCAATGCCTAAGTTGCCCATCCCTGTCAACCCTGTGTACTGAGGGGGTGGAAGCGATCCGCGCTCTAAAGATTTGTTCCCTTTTTTGAGCTATTACATTCATGTTGTTGTTGTTAAGTGCCGTGGAGTCGGTTCTGACTCATAGCGACCCTGTACAGAGTTTCTGAGGTTGTAAATCTTTATGGGAGCAGAAAGCCTCAACTTTCTCTCACGTAGCGGCTGGTAGTTTCAAACTGCTGTTCTTAAGGTTTGCAGCCCAATTCGTAACCACTATGCTACCAGAGCTCCATATTATATCCATAGGTATAGGTAAAGTTCATCAAATTGTAGCAGGTTACTCCCCCGCCCCCTTTTCTTCTTCTATTCGTGTTCTGATCATCCAGCCATTGAAGCCAGGTCAAATGGGTACTATCTACAAGTATGGGTGTTCTTGTGCATCTCTCCTCACTTTGTATCAGCTGGACACTTCACTGTCCACTCTAGTCCTCTGTGGCCATGTCACTAACTCTGAGACTAGACGTTCCCAGCTCTTGCTGTGCTGCTGGCCATCCAGGTCTTTACCCGGGTTCACAGGGGTCTGTTGAATGCGGTCGGATTTAGCTTGCAACTTCATTGCCATTTTTAACCCCCTCTTCCCCTTATCGGTGATCAGCGTGGTCACCAGACAGACCATCTGCCTCTCATGTATTCCCCTTGAAAGGGAGTTTGCTCTGAGGGGTCCCGACCACTTGTCTTGATGGCTCCCAGATGAACAGCTTACTTGTTCTTGTAGTAATCAATCAGACTGCTGTTATTGTTTTGGATTTTTCCTGCCAGTCTTTCTTTCATGAAGTATCTTCTGTTCTTCTAGCCACTCCAGGCTGGTCTACTCATCCTTTCCAGTGGAAATTTCCTATCTCAGTTGATTCTGGGTGGAATTCTGGATTCCACCTATGGTCTTGTGCAAAGTAAAGGCTCTACAGGAAACCTCTTTCACTGGGCAACTTCTAGCCCCCTTTAAGGTATTCCAATCAGTTGTAGGTTGAAGATGAACTTACAAGCTTTCTGTAGTGATGTTTATAGGTATTCCTTTCTCCCTCCCTCTGGTGTTTATTTTACAATGGTAGTCAAGGGAAACCAAGATTCAAAAGACAGCAAAGCAACTTAACATTATTCACCTCTTTTACCCCTTCAAACCATGCCTCAATCCCTGTATCCCGGAGCCCTGTTGGTCCAAGGTTGTGCAAACCTCATCATTTACCTCTGTCCCACTTAGCCCATGTGAACCTGCCTGTTTTCCCATCAGCCTTGTTCTTCCATTCCCCTCCCTCTTCTTGTGTATTGTCTACACCCCACCCCCCCACTCCCCAGCTCCCAAGCTATCCTGTGTTTATTCCCTACCCTGTGCTCTATCTTCTCCTCCCTCCGTCCCCTCCTCTCATCTCATACATCCTGGTGATCAGCAAATAACATATATATATAATCCCCCCCTTTTAGGGTGGGTTCTTTTTCGTAGTCTTTTACAGTAATGTTCCTATGCAGAATTTCTCCTTTTGTGACTGATTGATTTTACTCAGCATAATGTCCTCAAGGTTCATTCATGTTATGCGGTGGCTTGTAGCTTCCTTGTTGTTCTTCAAGGTAGCATAGTATTCCTTTGTGTGTATGTACCACAGTTTGCTTATCCATTCTTTAATTGATGGGCACTTAAGCTGTCTCCATCTACATAGAGTTGAATTTTAGTATTGGTGTTAAGTGCCATTGAGTCACTTCTGACTCATATGGACCCTATATAGGGTTTCTGAGAAGTGGCTGGTGAGCTTGACCCACTGACGTTCAGCTCAAATGACCTTGCAATCCAGCGCATTAACCCACAGTGCCACACCAGGACGCTAAATTTTAGTATTCGTCACTAAGTATTTGAAGTTTTTCTAGCTTAAATATAAGTAAAAAGATATAAAAGACATGTGCAGGAAGAATAGTATTGATAATGAGATTCACAGTGTTGTGGAAGGTGAAGGCTTCAGAGTCTCTGATGTTGCTGGACTCTTCCACCTGTGAAATGTTGATCAGAGCAAAAATGTTGTGTAAAACTGTGAGCGTGCGTCAGAAAATGGCAGGTGTGCCTGGTGTGGGCGAATGCTCAACAGTATATTAAAGACACATAATTCGAATGGTATATTCAAGTTGGTTACCAGTATCTATTTCAAAACTTGAAAGCAATTTGAGTTAGTAATTTCAGAAGACACTGACAGACACTTTGCTGCTGCAAATGCAACAAAATTCCACCATGAGAAATGAAATTGGACACAACCAGAAAACAGATGTGTACTTTTTTGTAGTGTAGTGATATGTGTGCCTGTGAGATACTTCATGCCATCCTGCTAGTGAAGCAGACTAAATCATGAACCTATAACAGGATGATTGCAGGGTGGTATTCTAGAACTGTGCCTGGTATATAACTGCTCAGAATGAACGCAGTTTACTACCTGTGTGTCTCCTCACTGGAATGTTGACTCCACAAGGACATTACCTGGTATTTTCTAAGTACTCAGTATTACTCTTCCAGATCCAGGGATAAACAGGGTATTTCTAATCAAGTAAGGTTATAAAAAGGAGCTCTGGTAGCGTAGTGGTTACGAATAGGGCTGCAAACCTCAGGGACAGCAGTTCAAAACTACCAGCTGTTCCACGGGAGAAAGATGAGGCGGTCTGCTCCCATAAAGATTTACAACCTCGGAAACTCTGTACAGGGTGGCTATGAGTCAGAACTGACTCCATGGCACATACAGCAACAACAAGGTTATAAAACATAAAATTATGTATACTTAAGTGGATATTTAAACAAATAATG
Source organism: Chrysochloris asiatica (assembly GCF_000296735.1). Taxonomy (NCBI): domain Eukaryota; kingdom Metazoa; phylum Chordata; class Mammalia; order Afrosoricida; family Chrysochloridae; genus Chrysochloris; species Chrysochloris asiatica. The sequence goes on from NW_006408847.1 coordinate 2,748,647, forward strand.
GTGTTAAATCAGTATGGTAATAGTATTCCAAAAGTGGTGGTCCTAAAAAGTTAGGGTTTTTAAGTAGGTCATTAAGGTGGAGCTAGGGCTACACAGGAACCTTGGTGTGGCACTGCAGGTTCAGCCCTGCACTGGTAACCACAAGGTTGGAAGTTGAAAAACCTATACAGTTGGAAAACTTAAACAGGGTCCTTGTGTCACCAGTTTGACAATAACTTACTAACATCAACAAGGGCTACATGGGGACATTCTCAAACCTTTAGGTTCCACTGCATGAATATGAACTTTTTATATTCATACAAAGAAGTGGGGGGTCCGGTTGTAGCACTATAGGATAAAGCACTGGATCACAAGGTCAGTTTCAACCATAAGGTAGTCTTGGGGTTCAAACTCACCAGCCACTCCTTGGAAACCCTATACAGGGTCATTATGAGTCGAAGCCAACTTGATGATACTTTACAACAACAACAATGAAGACGTGTACCTCATATGCCTATGGAAGCTGTACAGTAAATGAGGAAGACTGGATCAGAATTGATGCATTTATTTGAATTATGGTGTTGGCAAATAATTATTCCATGGACAGCCAGAGAATAAGCAAATCTGTTTGGGAAGAGATACAGCCAGGACACTTCTTAGAAGAGAAGCTCACAAGACTTTGTTTCACTTACTTTGGACCTGTTTTCAGGAATGTTTAGTTATTTGGTAAAGTAGAGGATAAGTGAAAAAGGATGATCCTCAACAAGATGGATTGACACAGAGACTGTAACAATGGTTTACAACATAGGAACAATGATGAGGATGGTCCAGGACTGGGCAGTGTTTCATTCAGTTGTACAGAGAGTTATTAGGACCCAGAACCAACTCAGTAGAGTTATTAGGACTCAGAACCAACTCAGTAGCACCTAACAAAAACAGCAGAAGAAGTGAGTGTTGACTGAGAGTAGAGGCACTCTTCTCACAGAGGAATATATGCTATTCCAATCCTATCTGTTACATGTCTGACTTCTAATTATCCTTCAAGATCCAGCCCCTGTAACACCTCCTCCTGAACCTCTCTAGGCTTCCTGGAAGCCTAACCCCCAAGGCTCTTACCTACTTTCACATATTGTCTTCTTCCCACTCCTTACCAGACTCTCTAGGAACAGGGCCTGTTTCTTTTCCATTTATATGATCTCAATATCTTACTTAGTGTTGAATGCATTGAGGGCCCCAGAGTTTTTAATAGAAAGGCGGTCAATGGGAATCTGAGTTGAGATCCTCAGCCAGACAGTGTTTGTACCAACTGTGACACCTAAGATTTGTGTAACTTCACCTTCTTACCATATCAGCCAGTTTGACCTTTAGTGGATTTACTAGCAGGCAGGTGGTACTATTCTTATTTTAGAAATTGTAGGATGGACTTAGAGTTTAAATTACTTGGTGGAGGACAAGAGTAGATCCAGAATTGGCAGTGCTAGTTCAGTATGCTTTCATTTCCCCTCAAATAGATTATTTTCATAATATTGATATTGATTGAGTAATTTGGGATTGAGGAAAATTAAATATAAATAAATGTTCTTTGTAGAGGTTTTATGACTCCAAAAAAGTAGAAACAGCATAAAGATCTAATAGAAGAAAAAGGATTTGGTATATTTGAGTGTATCAGCATTGTTGTTGTTGTTGTCAGCGGCCATCGAGTCGGAACCGACTCATAGCGACCCCATGCACAGCAGAACGAAACAATGTCCGATCCTGGGCCAACCTCACTACCGCTGCCACACTTGAGTCCATCAATGATACCACCTGGCCAATCCATCTCGTTAGGGGTCTTCCTCTTTTTCTCTGACCCTCCACCTTACCCAGCATGACATCAGCTTAGTAGAATGTTAAGTATTTCTTTTAAACAATTGTCTTGTTGAGTATGTAGAAATACCTGACAAGTCAATAACAGAATATAAACTAGTCTGGATTCTCTGATTATAACTATGAAATGTATGACAGAATCTGTTGTTGTTAAGTGCTTTTGAGGTGGTTCTGACTGATAGCGACCCTGTATAGGGTTTCCAAGGAGCGGATGATGAGCTTGAACTGCCAGCCTTGCTGTTCAAACTGACTGCAGTCTATCGCATTAACCCACAATGCCATACCAGGACTCCTGACAGAATATAATATATGAATATAATTGGTTTATGTTCCTGAGAAAGCAAGAGATTTTGTATTTTATTGCTTTTAATACTGCATTATACCCACACCATTGAGATCTGGGGAGTGTTTCTGTACTTTATTTGTGCAAAACAATATTTGAAGTTGAGATTGTGTCCGAATCTACTATATATGATGACCATGACAATAAACTTCTCTCAGAGATTTAAAAGAAATTAAGTTGTTATTAATGGATTTGTTGTAAAATGATGTTTGCTGTTAAAAATTTAATTATAAGGCTATATAGAATCCTGGTGTGTTGCTATAGGATAAGTACTGGGTTACTAACCACAAGGTTTGCAGTTCAAACCCACAGCTGCTTTTTGGAAACCCTATACAGGGTCGCTGAGTCAGAACTGACTCAGCACTTAACAACAAGAAGACAGTATAGAAAACCCAGATAAATTACAAATATAGCCCAGTGCTACCACTGTATAAACGTGGTTTTTGTGTGTTGTGTCTCTGTGTGGTTCCTACCAGTCCCATGGTATCATGTTATTTATTGGATTGTTTAAAGGAAACATCGTGCCTTCAGGATATTCTGTGATTATAATGTAATTGTAAGAAAACATGGGAAAGCCAGGGAGGTGAAAAATTAGAAATAAGATCCAAGGCTACAGTCACACTAAGCACAGGTAACCATGAGTAATATTTTGTTGGACCCTTTTAGTGTTTTTCCTGAGTGTGTGTGAGTGTGTGTATGAGGGTCATGGGATCATATTATTGGATTGTGTAAAGGGGAGATTATCTCCAAGTATTCTGTATGATACTTAATATGTTTCAGACCAGGAGTTCCTAACCTTTTAAAATTGGCCCAGGCTTTGCTTTTGGTGTGTTGATGTGAGGGCCATGGGTCTGCATGACAGGTGTTGGGCAAGGACCTGCCTGGATCCTGAGGCCTGCCAGAAGTGGGAGAAGGAGGGTGTTGGTGCTGCTTACCTGCCACTTGACTTAAGTGCTGATCCCTGTCAATTAACTTAGCACTCTGGAGGGGAAGCTGTGAGGAAAATACAGGGAGGAGAACAAGGCAAGTTTTACTAGTTAGACAGTTTGACAGAGGAGAAATGAAAAGGAACAGGTATCTCACAAGTAAGTTGCAAAGGTCTGGGACCTGGGCACAGCACATGGAGCACAGATGAAAAGGTTCAAGGCTTCTGTAGCTGTACCCTTGGCCTGATTATAAACCAAACCAGACCCACTGCCAGCGAGTTGATTCCGACTCAGAGTTGAACTGCCCCGGAGGGTTCCCAACACTGTAAATCTTTATGGAAGCAGATTGCCTCGTCGTTCTCCTATGGAATGGCTGGTAGGTTCAAGCTACTGACCTTTGGGTTAGCAGCTGAGCATTTGACCATTGCACCATCTGGGCCTCTTCTCGTGCCTGACAGCCTTACATACTTAGCTGAGTGGAATAAACAGATTCTCTGGGTATGACAGCTGAGAATACCTACACATACATGTGTGACCGTAACGTAGTCAACATTTGTTTGTATCAAAATCTTTGGGTGTCAAACTTTGGGAAGTTATTACATCATTATGTAATTTCTCCTTCCTACCTCTGAATATTGCTTTTATTATGTACAAGGAAATTGCTTCAAGTTTTTTAAAGGCTTTTTCTTTCATTAGCATCTCACGTGAGAATGATTCATTAAAATAGGAACTTGGGGAGAGGAGAAAGGGAGGAGGTTTGAAGGCCAGGAGGAAGGAAAGAAGTATGGGTGGAAGGGAGGAAGACATGGCAAAGATTCTAGAGAAAGGAAAATAAAATTAGTAAGCTGTGTGGGTATAGGTGCACCTCTTCCTTTTTTATTTTATGTTAGTGCCCAGGAACCAGTTGTAAACCCCACACTGCCTGTAAGTTGTCTGCCGCGGTAGAGCCGATCTCTTCATTCACCATATTCTTCCCATTTTCTTCTGTAACGTCTCTGCTTTCAGCTGCTGTGAGAACACAGTTTCCTGGTTTGTCTTTTAACCCAGTTTACGTGTACTTGGCTTTCTCTTTTTTTTTTTTTTTCTCCTTCCCCTTCCCCTGGAGACTTGACTAATTTCTTACTGAAAAATTTGAGAGTTCCCCATTGTAGCAAATATAATACTCAAAAGCATTTGTATGTATTTTCCTTTACTAGAATTTAAATAAGGAACTCTGGTAGCGTATTGGTTATGAATCGGGCTGCGAACCTCAGGGTCAGCAGTTCGAAACTACTAGCTGTTCCGCGGGAGAAAGAGGAGGCTTTCTGCTCCCGTAATGATTTACAGCCTTGGAAACCCTGTACAGGGTCGCTATGAGTTGGAACCTACTCCACATCACATAACAACAGCAGCAACAGGATTTAAATGCCTTAGGGATCTATGATAGCATAGTGGTTAAGCACTTCATTTTTAATAGAAAGTTGCTGGTTTGAACCCACCCGTCATGCCCCAGGAGAAAGATATGGCAGTTTTCTTCTTAAGTTGACAGCTTTGGAAACCCTGCAGGCAGTTCTACTTTGTCCCACAGGGTCTCTGTGAGTTAGAATTGACTAGATGGCAATGGGTTTTTGGGACCCTCCTTAAGAGCAGGAGTATCATACCCTAATTACTATTGTTTCTGGTATCTGTCACAGTTTTGATAGTATAGTATATGAGAAATAAGTACCGTATATTTGAACAAATGAATCTTGGAAAGGAAGAAATTATAATAAGCTCAGCTGTACCACAAGTGAATGGTTTTAGCAAACAGAAACATATCGTATCCCCTCACAGTTTGTTGTTGTTAAGTGCTGTCGAGTCAATTTTGACCCATAGTGTTTCCAAGGAGCAGCTGGTGAACTTGAACCTCCTACCGACCTTGCAGTTCAAACAGCTTTGCAGTCTGACACAGTAGCCCACAGCGCCACACCAGGAGGGTAGAAATCCAAACTCAGGGTGCTGGCTCTCGGGGAAGGCTTTCCCTGTCATCCTTTTCTGTCTCTGTCCTAGACTCCTTTCAGTATCTGTCAAACCCTTGGAGAGTTCCTTGTGTCCTGGCATCAGTCCTCTCCTGGGCCTAGCGGGCCCCAAGTCCAAGGAATTCTACACCTAGCTCTTCTTTCTTGGTGATACTGAGGTCCCTTTCTGTTCTACTCACTTCTCACTCCATTTATCTCAGGTAAGATAAAAGGTGATACAGGCCACACCCCAGAGAGACCCTCCCTTAAATTGAGTCAGGACTGTAATCTGAGGGTGTTGCATTCCATCTTAATAGCCTGCCTCCTTAACATCACAAACACAACTGAACCCTCATTAACATAACCTACTCCTGCCCTATTGACACATGTTGTTATTGTTGCTAGGTAACCTCACAACCTGGTGCACAACAGAGTGGAACGCTGCCTGATCATGGGCCAGTTTCACAGTCATTGCTATACTTGAGCCCATTACTGCTGCCGCTGCACCAATCTGTCTCATTGGAGGGTCTTCCTTTCTTTGAGACCCTCCACTTCACCAAACATGATATGGCAAGTGGAGGATAATTACATCAGATCACATCATAAACGATGGTTGCATCATTATACAACAACCAAATTACACTACCACATAACTGTCAAACTGCATCATTACATAACAGACCCAAACTCTAGCCAAGTTGACACATACTTTGTGGGGATACGATTCAATCCACAACAGCTACTAGCTAAAATGTTGGCAGTTTCAATTTACCCTGAGGTACTTTTGAAGAAAGACCTGGCAATGTACTGATGAAAGATCCCAGCCATTGAAAACGCTAGAGCACAGTTTTGCTCTGACACACATTGGCTCACCTTCAGTTGGAATCAACCTGATGGCAGTTGGTTGAGGTTTGGTTTTATCACCTAGATTAGAACATGGGGACCCCCACTGGAAGGGCAGTTTGAGTCTGCAGAACAGATACCCTTAACCAGGAAGTGGAAAGGAGAAACAAAACCAACTGTTAGTAGCCCCCATCCTCTCAGCCCCTGCCTGTGGCCAGGACCATCATCTTTTGCCTGCTAAGTAGGTAATTTCTTATACTTGGAAAAGAATCAGCAGTATTTAGGGAAAGACTCCTGCTATTAGAAAAGGCAGAGAGTGGAGAAGAGAATTCTTCCTTTATAACACTCCACAGTTTTTGTTCTCTTCCCGGTTACTAAGCCTGTGGCCCTCCCTCTTTGGGAAGGAGACCACTTCAAACGCCTACTACTGTTTTGTTGATGCTCCTCAGACTGTTGTAGACATTGTTGTTTGTCCCTGGAAAGCTGTAAGTGGACCAGAAGAATTCATGAATCATCTACTTTAAGGACATACTCTACTCAAAGCTGAAAGTTCACTTCCCCGTCTGTTTCCCGTCCCATATTCTTTCCAAATATGATACCCAGACAAGCTTATCAGAGGTTTTGCAATGGGATCAAATAGCAACTTGAAGATACTTGAGTAAAAAAATCTCAGCCATAGAAACGTAGTATAGTGAGTAAGGAAGTGAATTTACCAGGCATCCTGGTTCTGAGTGACCTTGGCCTAAGTTACTTCTGGGGTGGGGTTGGGAGTGGGCTTCAAAAAAGCTCATTCAACAATTTCATTTCCACAAAATTCCTGTGTCTCATTTTCTAATGTAAAATAAATAATACTAACTCTACCTCATAGGATTGTTAGGTCTATTTAATAGACTAGTACATGTGCTTCATGTGTAGGAAACCCTATATAAGATCACTGTGAGTTGGAATAGACTAGACCACATTTTACAACAAAAGTGAACAACAATGTGAAGCTCTTTGTACTAGTTAATACTTTGCACTATTTAGAAGGTATATTCAACATTAAAAAAAATGTTTTTAAATGCTTTATTGTGAATTATACGATAGTTTACATGGGAGAACATTAGCTTCACTTTCTTAAAATTTTTAAAAATTTAAATATAAACCCTTTCCTATTAGGAAACTCAGAGCCCTGGTGTGACGCTGTGGGTTAATGTACCAGACTGCAAACCATTTGAACTTGCAAGGTCCGTGGTTCAAGCTCACCAGCTGCTCCTCGGAATCCCTATATAGGGTTGCTATGGGTTGGAACCGACTCAACAGCACTTAACAACAACAACATTAGGAAACTCACACGGAGAAATGTAAAATGCAGAGACTAAGTCCCCTGGCCAGAAACTAAAGTGCAAGGCTACGGCACTATATCAAAATAACTTGACCTTTGTGAAGTAGCATTCAGAGAATTTAAAAGTCCTCCTCAGTTCCTTATTCTCTTTAACTTGAGACTTTCTTGCTGTTTTCTTTGGAGCTGGGGAACCTTGTGCAGCCACGACTTGTGCTGTGTCTCACTAGGATGTGTGCATGTTCCTTCCTAAAGCTCTCTTAAGTTGCAGTAGTTCTATTTGAAGTCTCTCTTGAGCCTCACTTGAGTTTAGAATTAATAAGACATTTAATGCTATCAGATTATCAATTTCACATCTAACACATTTGGAAAACATGCCTCTCCCAGCCTCTGAGAACTAATTCTAAGCAAAATTGTTGCCAAAAAACCTGGAAGGAGGATGGAGAGAAAGCATCGCTTCAGTTTCAGCTTCTGTTGGTGACAATTCTTCCGAATACATTTCTTTGTGATGTAAATTTAGGGAGGAGAAATTTGCCACACGGAGGCTGATTTTGGTAATTTGGGGGCTGGGGAGGAGCCACCTGTTCAGACTGGTTCCTCATGAAGTGGTCCCTAAGACACTAGTTTTCCTTAGAATTGAGGAATTTTCACTGGTGGTAGTTATTTCTCCTTTCTGAGCATCTGGCTTTCTGCCTGGAGCCCTTGGTGCTGAATGGTGTCTAAGGCTCTATTGCGCCTCTGCAGCGTCTGTGGGCTAGAACTTCAGACTTGTCCCCAGAGTGGTTTGTTTTGCCTCTTACTATGGATTTTCTGAGGTTACAGAGCTTACTTCTTTGGGGAGATTGCTCCTTTTTTACTCCAAGCTGTTGCTGACACTTTGGAAGTGTATCTAAGGGTGTAGTGGGGATAGGACCTTGGCACTGTACCACTCACTGTCTTTCGCCCTTTTTTTTTTAAGTTTTTATTGTGAATTATGTGGTCGTTAACAAGGGAGAACATTAGCTTTACATTCATCCTATCGTATATTGTTTCATTGCCATGATTACAGTTCCCTCCATGCATCATTAAATGCAAGCCTGCCCTTTGGTTGTCAGCACACAACCCCTCTCCCTCTGTGGGTCTAGAGTCCCCAGCCGCTCCATCTCTTCATGTCATCGTCTCTTTCTCCCATTTTTGAGTAGCTCTTTGTCCTGCCTGTTGTTGTTTGTTGCTTAGTGCCATTGAGTCAGCTTTGATTCATGGTGACCCATGTAGGATTTCCAGGGAGCAGCTGGTGAGTTTGAACTGCCGGCCTTGCGGTTCAACCCAACCTTGCAGTCCAGTGCATTATCCCAGGACACCTGCCTACTTCTTCTTTAATGGGTTTCCTTGTTGCTGTGCCTTGCCATGTTGTTGTTGTCAAGTGCCATCGAGTCAATTCCGACCCATAGCGACCCTGTATAGGGTTTCCAAGGAGCAGCTGGTGAGCTTGAACTACCGACCTTGCAGTTCAAACGGCTTTGCAGTCTGGCACATTAACCCACAGCACCACACAAGGACTCCATAGCTGACTTTTAATTCAGCAAATTTCAGGAGCTTTTCCTTCAGGACACAGACAATAACTGCATCTCTCCCAGTAATGCTCTGAACATGTTCCTGGTCTCTCCCTCACTAGGCTGTTCAGATTTTCTCTTAACTGTAGGTGAAGCTGCCGTTCAGTCTTTGAAGGCACGAGTCTTCAATTACTCTGTCGGCTCTGTATTTGACTTTAAAAGTTTGAGCCTTCATATTTCTCAGAACTGAATATTTTATGCTTTTATGGGTGAGCTGTTCCAGTCTACTGATATTTTGCTTTTTTATAAGACCTAGTCAACACAGTGATAGTTACCACCCTAACCCCCTTTTCTACTACCCTGTCAGTTAGATTCCACTGTCTGTCCATTTCTCTTTTTATGTCTCTTGAACCTGTCCCTTAAGGTCTCCTTTTCTACTTCATCTCTGTCTAGTTGATCCCTGAAAGGTCAGCCTGTCTCCTAAGGGGCGCCCTTTGCACCTTCTGCTTCCTCATTCTGCCTTCTTTAATTTTGTTCTTGTTCCTCTTGTGTGATAGGAAGACTGATGGTGTTTCTGTAACCTTCTAGCTTCCCTTTGATTTCCTGAGGGAACCTGATGACTCCAAGGACAGGCCTTTGTAGTTACCTTCTTTGGATGTGCAGTAATTTTGTCAGATTGCTTCTCTGACCCCAAACCAAGATATGAGCATGTGTAAGACTGCCCTTTAGGGCAATATCCTTTGTACTTTTTATTAATACAATCTATTACTCTTGTATAGATTTGTCACTCTGGATCTTTAAATGTAAAACTATGGTTAGTACTTACATGATGAATGAATCTAGAGCCACTGAGCTGGGGAGTAATGTTTGAGTCTGTGAAGCAATCACATGACCATAAGCCTAAACCCTGTTGTCTTTTTATTTTATTCACCAATTTCTTAAAGATCTAACTATAAATGCAGCAGATAAAGAATCCCTGAATGGAACAAATGGTTAAGCATTTGACTATTAGCTGGAAGGCTGGTGGTCCAAACCTACCCAGAGGAACCTCGGAAGATAGGCCCTGGCAACTTTCTTTCAAAAGATTTGTCATGAAGTGCCGTCAAGTTGGTTCTGACCCATTGTGACCCCTCTGTAAGGTAACAATCTAGAAAATCCTATGGTACGATTTTACTCTGCATACCTGGGTTGCCATGAGTTGAAATCAACTTGACAACTATAACAGTAATTTTCTGGAAGCATGTCTGTTTTGAGGAGAGCTTTAACATTTTCATTTATAGCCTAATTGCCATGCGTACTTAGGCCATATCACAACACTCTGCATCGTAAAGTCTGAGCCTTTGCTGAAACCTGGGCCCTGGTTCAAGGCCATAGTTAGGTCTCTAGAATCAGCTTGCCATTTGCCCATGGCCCAAAGTCACTCAACTGTATAAAAATAGATGCTTGTCTTGGACAGAGCCACTGTAGGCCGCATGACCTACCAAGGTGAAAATCCCACATGGCTCTCCTGAAACGGTCAGTCCCGGCTTATAGTAGTTGAAGGCCAGCTATCCAAGTGCAAAAGCCAGAGTGTTGCATAATAGAGGCCACTATCTATTCTTCTAGAAGCCTCAATTTTCTAAGTGTTAACCTGTTACCCAGATTACTTTTTATCTACATTTCATGGTTCTAGCATATTTTGGGGGATGGGCTGGGGTGGTATACAGTAAATGGGGCGTCTTTCTTTTCTAGTTCTGAACCAGTTTGTGAAATAAGCAGAAAGAATCAGCAGTGTTTGGTACTTAGGGAGAAGAGGAGTTTTCCTTTGACAACTGTTATGTGGGGAAAATGCTTCATACAAGTGTCTACATTAAAAGCCAGTGCATTAGTAGTAAATGAGCAAACAAAAATAATCTCTGTCTTGAGGGCCATTTGTATATGTGTCCCTATAATACTTAATGACACCACTGTGAACTCAATAACTGTGCTTTATAGAAGAGGAAGCTAAGTCTCCAGAGGCTAGGGAAGGTCCTGTCCCTAGGGTGTTATGTATGGGGTTTTGTCCTCATCCCATCTTTTACTGTAGAGCCACTGACTTTTCTAGAAAGATGTTGATAAGGAAGAAATGCTATATAAGCATATTAACCCCTTTTTCCTTAAAACAAATGCATTTTGACCAGTTTCTAGTTTTTTGCCAATGTTTTAGTGAGTGGGTTTGTTAACATAGGTACATTTAACATAGGTAAAGATCTGTAAGTCTGTTGTTTGCTTGTTTTTCATATGTGGTTAAATAGTTAAAGGATAGAAGGTGGTGGTGCTGGAAGTTGAAAAACCAGCCGTTGATAATGTCAGGTAAAATAACCAACCATGCACTGCTTTTTAATAACTCAGCTAAGCCCATGTTTTATACAGGAAACATTAAATTAGGACTTTGGTTATGGGGCATGAGTGTTATGTGAAGGGGACCCAAGAAAGTACTAATTTTGGATATAGAAGGTATATGTGGACCATCACATGGAATGGTCACATGGCTTATACAGAATCTGTGTTCCTATCAATACACATGTTGGCATAAGGGATTTACTTTTTTAAAGACCTCTAAAATTTAACATTTAAAATTGTAAAAGAGGGGAAAAATAGAATATAAGAGTGGTTTTTAAGTAATTCTTTTTTATTGTATAAGTTACGTTCCTTAAATGAAAGAAGTTCTGTTCCTTAAATGGAAGTTTGTTTTCATGTGCAGATATTACGAGGAACATCATGATTTCAACTGCTTGCTTGTTCATTCTGTTTGGCTTATTATCTTATATTATAGACTTCTTGCTTACTTTTGTGAGGATATGGTTTATTATTGTTACCAATGGTCATCTAAAAGTAGTTAGGACTCTAAATCTATTGTTTGCTTGTTTTTCCTGTGTAGTTGCACATAGTCCTTCACACATATGATGCTGCCTTTCCCCACCCCTGCCCCCTGAGCCCCCCCCCCCAAGCCCAATTCCTTAGTGAGTAGAGGAAGATGAGACTGTCTTTCTTCCTCCCTTGCTTCCCACCCCCATCTAGTTCCCTAAGTTTATCAATACCCTTCACCACAAAGCAAGGGGGATTATGAGGAGGCTTCAGAAAGTTTGTGGAAAAATGAAATGAAAAGATAATAGGATTTTCCCATAAACTTTTTGACGCTCCCTTGTTAGAAGTTCAGAGGTTTTTTTATTTTTAAACAGAACAAAACAAAACATTTCTGCTTTCTTAGTTGTTGCTTTTTTTTTTTTTTTTTTTGGATAGGATTTCCTAATGCTCATCTCCATGTTGCACTGTGGGTTAATGTACTTTACTGCAGAGTCAGTTTGAACCACAAGGTTGGTGCTTCAAGCTCACCCCCTGCTCCTCGGAAACCCTATACAGGGTTGCTGTGGGTTGGAACCGACTCAACAGCACTTATCAGCAACAACAGTTCTCTGTGTTGAGGAATTTGTAGGACTTGTTTTATTTTGTTTGGGAAAATACTGATGATGGTTAAAAGACCTGAAGTTTATTGCTATTGCTCTGCCACTTAGCCACAGGACCTTTAACCCCTCCAAGCCACATTATTTTTCCATCTTCTAAAGGAGCCCTGGTCCTGGTGTGGCACTATGAGATACGCATTAGACTGCTAACCACAAGGTTAGCAGTTCAATCCCACCAGCCGCTCCTTGGAAACCCTCTGTAGGGTCGCTATGAGTCAGAACCGACTCCATAGCACTTAACAGCCAAGAGCCCTGGTAGTTGAAACTCACCAGCTGCTCTGCAGTAGAAAGATGAGGCTGTCTGCTCCCATAAAGAGAATCCAGCCCTGGAAATCCTGCCATCAGTCTCTGTGAGTCAGAGTGGAGTCCATGGCGATGGGTCTGGTTTACTTTGATGAAAGGGGATAATGCCACAAACTTCCCCTGAAAATTGCTAAGGAGTTATTTGTTTGTGGAGTTATTTTTTTTCTTGTGTTTTTAAAATATATAAACTAATGTGTCAAAAGAATGTGGACGGTTTTATAAAAGATATTATGACTCCCTCCCCCTGTTTATAATCTCCTCAGATGCATTCATGGATAAGGAGGTGAGGTGTCCTTTAGCTGTTGGTCTTATTGTCAGACACTCTCAGCTGGAGATCTTCCTGAGGAATTGGTAATCCAGTGTGGGTTTTCCCATATTATTCAGATTTAGTTAAACTTCTTTATAGCCTCCAGTACCCTAGATAGGTAGCTGTGAATAGAATCAACTCTGGTAATGGGGATTTCTAAACCAAGATTGCAATAATACTGTTCTTTTGAGATAAGAGAAAGACATGAACTTTTCAGTTTCTCATTTAGAAAAATTCATTTATCTAAATGAGCAATTTAGAAGTTTGGAGGTGCTAGAACTCCCCCTTGTGGGGTTCTGAAATATGTTTTGTAGCAAATGAAGCAGTGTAGTGGGTTTTTTGTTGTTATGCTTCTAACTAATAGAAGAATTCTATTAAAATGGTGATTGTGTTTTTATCTATCTAGAAATTTATCAACGATAACAAATTTTAGGCTTAAAAAATCACACCATTGTGCAACTAAGAGTTTTAGTCATGATCAAAATTGTAATTTTGAACTTTTAACATATACTTGGTATTTAAGGAAATAATTTAGGGATGTAAATTATCTCTTCAGGTTAAGACCTATAGCTAAATTGTTACATAGATTTTTTAATAAAAACAACAATTAAATGTATACTTTGAAAGTGTGTTGAAACAGGCTTTTCCATTAAGCTCTGGAAGGTTTCAGATCAGAAGCATACACAGAACATTGTTGTTGTTAGGTGCCATCGAGTCGGTACCAACTCATAGCAACCTTATGCACAGCAGAATGAAACACTGCCCGATCCTGGGCCAACCTCACTATTGTTGCCACGCTTGTGCCCATTGATGCTGCCACTTGGCCAATCCATCTCGCTGGGGGTCTTTCTCTTTTTCTCTGACCCTCCACCTTACCAAACGTGATATCCTTCTCCAGCGACTGGTCCCTCCTGTCAGTATGTCCGAAGTAGATTTTGATATATTCCTTTATTGTATACATACTATTTTAATTATCCTGGCCTTTTCCAAGCTTGCCTATTTTTATAACCTATGTGGCTGTGTATACACTTCTGTTCATTCAACTCTATAGTCAACTCTACATTTTGAGCACCTAGAAAGGGTTCTGTGGGTTAGGCGGTTGGGCTACTAGCCTCTAGATAGGCGGTTGAAATTTACCATCTCCTAGGAGAATGAAGAGACTGTGTGCTATCATAAAGATTTGCAGTCTCAGAAACTCTATATAGAGGCCCTATAAGTTGAAATTGACTCTATGGAAGTAGGTTTGGCTTCTTTTTTGATTAAGTGATAGACATTGTAATAAAAGTAGAGATTACAATAAGCAAGACAAGCGTATTGTGTACTGCCAAGGACAGACCTGGGATGATTTGTTAGGTATGATGAGGAATGTTAAAGAATGTCAGGTCCTGGGTGCTGTGTGCATAATTGGGCATTTTCCCATTTGTGGGGTGAGAGAAGACCTCCTTAAGAGGGATATTTAATGTAAACATGAAGGATGAATTGGGTTTAGCTAGGTGGAAGTGGGTGGTGTAGCTGGGGAAAGACTCCAAGGCAAAGAATCAGCAATTCATAGGTTCTAAGAGGTAGGATAGACACTGGTTTGAATCACAAGGTCGGCAGTTCAAACTTACTAGCTGCTCCTAGGAAACTCTATACCAAGTTGCTGTGAATCGGAACCGACTTGATGGTACTTAACAACAAGGTAGAACAGAGCTTAAAAGAGCAGTGAGGTTGGAGCATAAACAAAGAGAGAGACTAGATAGATTTCTCAACTATGTAGCTACCACCACCATCAGTTGCTGTCAAGCTGATTTTCACTTATGGCCACCCTCATGTATATCTTCGAAGAACTGTGCTCCATAGGGATTTCAGTGGCTTGTTTTTTCCAGAAGTAGATTACCAGATCTTTCTTCTCAGGCATATCTGGATGGATTTGAACCGTCAGACTTTTGGTTAGTAGTGAAACATGTGACTGTGTGCCCCACCCAAGGACTCCCAAGAGTTTTGTAAATTACAGTCAAGAAGAACTAGATAGATGAAGATCAAAGAGCACAGCCTTCGGTATGGATTGCCTTTCAGTGTAAAGAAAACAAAAATCCTCACCACTGTACCAATAATAACATTCTTACCAATGGAGAAAATATTGAAGTTGTCACATACTTCATTTTTCTTTCATCAACTATCAACACTCATGGAAGCAGCAGTCAAGAAATCAAATGACATGTTTTGCATTAGGCACATCTTAAAGTGTTGAAGAGCAGAGATGTCAGCTTGAGGACTAAGGTACACCTAACCCAAGCTATGGTATTTTCAATGACCTTATATGCATGCGAAAGTTGGACAGTGAATAAGGAAGACCATAGAAGAATTGATGCTTTTGAGTTATGGTGTTAGAGAAGAATATTGAAAGTACCATGGGCTGCCAAAAGAACTAACGGATCTGTGTTGGAAGAAGTGCAGCCAGTCGTTGGAGAAGGATATGTGTGGTAAGGTGGAGGGTCAGAGAAAAAGAGGAAGACCCCCAGCGAGATGGATTGGCAAAGTGGCAGCATCAGTGGGCTCAAGCATGGCAACAGTTGTGAATTGATATATGTTTTGCTGTACCTAGGAGCCACAATAGTTAAACTCTCAGCTACTACCTGAAAGATCAGTGGTTTAAACCCATCAGCTCGTCTGTGAAAGAAAGATGCAGCAGTCTGCAGTCTGTGTCCTTAGAGATTTATAGCTTTGGAAACTCTGCCAGGCTGTCATACTCTGTCCTATAGAATTGTTGAGTCAGATTTCACTCAACATAAAGCGGTTTCATTTGGTTGGTTTGGTTTGATGTTTTTATATAAATAAAACAGCTCATATAAAAAATAGTATTTATTTCTCAACAACAAAATAAATAGCAATATTTAGTCTGCTTTCAGTTTTTTTTGACTATGAACCTAGGAATGGGATTGGTTTGAACCTAAAGGCCAGCGGTTCAAACTCACCAGCCTCTCCTCAAAAACCATATACCATATACAGGGTTGCTGTGAGTTGGAACCGACTCAATGGCACTTAAACAACAACATGGTGTAATAACTTTTGGAACAAGTAGCAATTGCTTTTTCAATAAATTTGCCTTT
Source organism: Chrysochloris asiatica (assembly GCF_000296735.1). Taxonomy (NCBI): domain Eukaryota; kingdom Metazoa; phylum Chordata; class Mammalia; order Afrosoricida; family Chrysochloridae; genus Chrysochloris; species Chrysochloris asiatica. Next base: position 2,764,617 of record NW_006408847.1, read on the forward strand.
GGTTAGTGTTTGGTTTTATTTATAAGCTTAGCTAATTAAACTCCTAAAACATTCTAACAGCATTTAAAAACACACACTATTTTGCTCTTTCCTTTTCCTGTATTTTAATTGCCCGAATGACAAAGTAGTTAAAAGTAATTTTATATACTGTGCTTCGATAAGTCTTTTAAATCTAACACATTAAATGTAAATGTGGTGATTCTACTTAACACTGATTCTTCCTGGAGTTAATGAATGCTTACTACAGTTATGTCAGCCCCAGCTTTGGGACTGCTTGCTTTCTGTGCAGAGATTTCCTGATGTTTTAGGAGTGTGACTGTCTGGCAGAATTGCCTTTTAATAATCATTATGCCAGTGAAATCAAGTTTGGAGAAAGAGGAAACCACACAGGGATCAATTTCTTTTTTTTTTTAAACGCTACACAAGATTTTATTTTATTTTTTTGTTTAAAATAATCTATATTTGCTTAATTTGCTAGAATCATGAGCCTTAATATATTGTTTTAAGTGCCAATGATTGGTTCTGATGCACTATATAGGATCTCTGAGGAGATGCAGGTAGATTTGAACCACAGACCTTGCAATTAGCAGTCCAGTGCTTATCCTACAGCGCCACACCAGGAGTTCTATTATTTCATCTGAGATCATTTTCCATCAGCCTAAGGAGTCTTGGTATGGCACTGTAGATTAATGCATCAGACCACAAAGCCATTTGAACTGTAAGGTTGGTGATTCAAGCTTACCAGTTGCTCTTTGGAAAGTCTATACAATGGTGCTATGGGTCGGAAATGACTGAACGGCATTTTACAACAATAACAAAGAACTTCCTAAAGTATCTCTTGAGAATTGGGTCTACATGTTATATATTCTTTCAGGATATTGTTTGAAACATTTTTATTTTGTCATTTTTTTTCTATATGTTAAAATTAAGTTTTTAAATTTTTGTTGTGATTTGAATGGAGGTTTATAGTGTACACCATTCATTTTGCATTCAGTAAATCCTACACATTGTTTGATCTCAGTGATTAGTCCAAATTCTTTACCTTAATACACTCTATGATTTTCTGTGTGTTCACAGATACATCTACAGCATACAGCCTACGGCCTCCTGACCAATGGCATATCACTTTAAGAAATGTCTGTATTGCCCTATGGGACTGTTAAGATCTCTGAACTTGATGAAATCCTGCATTCTTTTTCATGTACTTCTGTCTCTTACATTCGTAACTCTTCCAGATATTTTAAATGATAGCTGGTTCAGTTTTGGATATCTTGAGGTTTTATCTGACTTGGGGTAGCAGCCTTTCAGGTTATCTTCCCAATAAAAAGTACACATGAGAACAGATACTTGGCTATTCTTGGGTTGTTGTTTTTGTTGTTGTTAAGTGTTGTCGAGTAAGTGCTGACTCATAGCGACTCTGCGTAGGGTTTCCGAGGCATAGCTGGTGAGCTCAAACTGCTGACCTTGCGGTTCAAACCGACCTTGCGGTCCAGCTCATTAACCCACAGTGCTACACCAGAACTCCATTCTTGGGTACATCACCTACTTTAATATAAAAGACTCCTGCGTTTAAACAAAGTACTCAGCAAGTGTAAGAAATGTGAAACTACAGCGTGCTCCTGTGTATATTTAGCATACACCTGCTTATTGCCATAACAGGAATTTTCATGTCGCCCCAAGGAAAAGCTTGTGATTTTCATTAGAATATAAGCTCAGCTTCTGTTTTGGTCCTTGTATGTTTCCAGAGATAGACTAATGTGTAGCATTTAGCCAAACACTCCAGTATATTTGTTGAATAGATAAATGAATGCATGTAGTTTTTGAGCAAATGATTGTTTACTAATAGTACTAGATGAGCATTTTGCTTCTTTTTAAAGTCTTTTCCACCCTTTTTTCTCCTTTTAGGCAGAAACCACTAATGCTAGCCTCTTACAGGTGCAACTGGAGTGCAGTTTACATAATAAAGTGTGTCAACAATTAAAGGTAAAATAATTTTAGTACTGTTTCTTGGCCTTACTGCCTCTTTATGTGTAAACACACAACAACAACAAAAAACAAAACAGAATATTTTGTTCTCAGAAATATGCATGCTTCTTACCTTATGTGCTAAACATTGGTAACATATCTTATATGCACCCTAAATATTGAAGCCACAAGTTCAGATTTTTTGGGGGGGGTTTCCTCATTTTTTTTCCTGCCTCCAATTTCAGAGTTGTTACCTGGAATCTGATGATGTTTTGCGGCTACAAATGAGCATAATTGTAACAATGGACAGTACCTCAAAAGAATTCGAAGAGAACACACAAGATCTGTTAGATCATCTCTCTATTGTTTGTGTAGCAACAGATAAATCTGAGACGTCAGGTAAGGTGGAATCTTAAGAACTTTTCATTATATTTTTACTAGTCGGCACCATCATTGTATAGCGTTTACATGTATGTGGTACCACAGCAAACCAAGACAGAGGGCTTGGCTTTCATTATTGAGAAACTGTTAGAATAACTGGTTCTTAATATGCAGCTCCTAATAAGGCTGTATTGTTTTGGGAGGCAAGTACAAACTATTCTGAGTTTACTTCAGGTTACTTTTTCTCTTGGCCTTATGGAGGTACTACACACATAAAGGAGCCCTATTGGTGCATTGGTTAAGTACTTTACTGCCAACCAAAAGGTTGAACCCTCACCAGTGGCTCCTTAGGATCTGCTCCAGTAAAGATCAGAGCTTGGAAACCTGTGGGGCACTTCAACTTTGTTGTTTAGAATTATTATAAGTTGGAATCGACTCTGTGGCATATAATAACACCTAAATTATAAAAGGGCATGACAGACTCACAAAGTATATGTATTTAAAGTTTTCATCTCATTGTTAAAGAAGCCCTTGTGGTGCAGTGGTGTTAAGTGCCTTACTGTTACTGAAAGGTTGACAGTTCGAACTCACCAGTTCCTCGGTGGTGGAAAAGACCTGAAGATGAGCTCTCCCATAGAGTACAGCCTAGAAACCCCTAGGTAGTTCTATTCTGTCCAATAGGATTGCTCTGAGTCAAAATCAACTCGAGAACATGCAACAACAGCAGTCTCTTAGTTGTTCTGAGTTGTAGACATTCTCGTTGATCAGATCATGCCATTTTGTATTTTTAAGAGTCAAGGAGAGACTGATTCTTCCTGGGTGCTTGGCAACTGAGAGTAGTGTGAATTTTATCGATCATTTTGATAAATTTTATGTTTGAAAATGTGTGTTGTCCGCCTTACCAGAAACAAACCTACCTTAGTCACTTTAACTTTTTAAGAACTTGTGTAGGAGATGTATGTTACATGATTCTTGAAGCTTCATGTAGGATTTGTCACTACTTATTGGTTATCAAGACATCTGATATGTGTAAGTGTATATGTTGCTGGTAAGTGCCGTCGAGTCAATTCCAACCCATAGCGACCCTGTATAGGGTTTCCAAGGAGCAGCTGGTGAGCTTGAACCACCGACCTTGCAGTTCAAAAGGCTTTGCAGTCTGGCACATTAACCCACAGTGCCACACACATGTATTTGTATTCAGAGAAAGAACTGGTACCCAGAGTATAGTTTTACATTGTTGTTGTGTGCCATCTAGTTGGTTCTAACAGAGCAACCCTGTATAGGGTTTCCAAGAGCAACTGATATATTTGAATTGCTGACCTTGTGGTTAGCAGTCCACGGCTTATCCTACGGTACCACTCCAAGGCCTATAGTTTTGCATTGCTATTGTTGTTGTTAAACATCATTGAGTAGTTTCTGACTCATAGTTGCCCTGTATAGGGTTTCCAAGAGGGCTGATGACTTTGAACAGCTGACCTTGAGATTAGCATTAAGTAAGTCTTCAGTGCCGCAGCACGTTGTCAGCCGAACTTCATGTATTCTCCAAACTTTATGTCTTGTAGTCGTGGGTCAGCAGGAGAACTTTCCTGTCCTCAGGTTTATTACAGTTTTTTGGTGATTCCATAATGACCAGGTAGACAGTGGAGTAGGAAAGGTTCTTGTCCTATGGGAGCAGTTTTGTTGTGAGTTAAAAGGACACCTACCTATATTTTGAGATCTCAGGTTGTCTGAACAAGGAAGTGAAGGAAACAGGTACATGTTTTACGTGAAATTGTCCAGGTGGTTAGTTTCATACAGAGATGTAGTATCGTAAACCCTAGACATTGAATTTCTCTAATGGTCGGTTTTCTTCATTTAGATTTATTAGCATACAAATCGTTTTGTAGTATTTTTTTGTGTGTGATTTGTATAGAATGCCCACCAAAAAACCCAGCTCCTACTTTTAATTAGGATAAGCAGTGGACTGCTAACCATAAGATCAGCTGTTTAAACCCACCAGCCACTATTCAGAGACCCTGTACTGGATCACTATGACAAAGAACTGACTCAACAGCACCTAACAACAGCAACTTTTAGTATTAAAAATTGATTTGTTTTTTTTAAAAACATAGGAATATGTGTAGTGTAATATTTTAATTACTCTATTAAGAAATGAAACTGAAATGGCTCTTTGTTTTAATATGATTATTCTGATTCTTTTGGGTAGATGATTCTACAGTGAATATGTACGTATTACATTCAGGAAGCAGCCTTCTATGGATACAGGTAATTGTAAATGCTTACATAAAGTAAAAGTTGAAATTACAATTATAGAAAGTAGAGAGTTTCCAGAAACAGACATGAAATCCATTCTCTTTTGCTTTAATTTAAGCCCATTTTCCCTTGTTTGAACCTACATTTGGATGCAGGTTGTCAGTAGTCCTTCCTTACTGTTAGAGACACATCTGCTGAACAGTTAGTACACATGTTGCTCTGTGGTGATTGGTTATTTTAATTCATACTGGATGAATATTCTCATAGTTGAGAGAAGTAATGTGAGTACTTTTTTTGTTATAGGATGTACATCATTTCTCACAGAGAGATGCTCTGTCTCTGAAGTTTGAGCCAGTTCTACTACCTACTTCTACAACAAACTTTACAAAAATTGCCTCTTTTACTTGCAAAGGTACAGATTTCAAAATAATACTGAAGATGGTCTTTGTATTTTCCTTCCTTAGTTGTTATGATGGTGGTTTTTCTGTAAAATGACTTATAGCTACTCTACTGATTGGATGTGGTCTTAAGTAAATGAGTGGATTTGGTTTCAGTATCACATCTAGTTCTAAAAGATCGTATGATGTAGAAACAACTGTGGGTACCACTTTTATTCTGCTTGTGTAGGATTTAACTCAGTTGGTGATTTGAAAGAGCAGGATGTAAATATATTTATTTGGGGAGGTACTGCTTTCTCGCCCAATGTGGTTGGCTTCTACAGTTTCATATTTGTGTGTAGCATGTATGCAGAATGTCTAGTGAATACAAACTCAGTCCCTACATTGTTGTTACATGCCAAGGAGTCAGTTCTGACTCATAGCAACCTTGTACAAGATTCTGAGGCTGTAAATCTTTACAAGAGCAGAAAGCCTCATCTTTCTCTCATGGAACAGCTGGTAGTTTTGAACTGCTGACTGTGAGACTAGCAGCCTGATTCGTAACCACTATGCTACCAGAATCCCTACATAGGCTCTTTTAAATAAAAGAATTTTGTAAAGACAATGCAAGTGAGTTTTAAACATATAAAAACATCCCCAACATCTCTCATAGTTTAAAAAAAAAAAACAAAAAAAACCCTGTAAATTGAAACAACAAATGAGATACAATTTTGTACTTGTATTGGTAAAGATACAAAACAATTGCTAGTATTCTATGTTGTGTAGTAATTTGGGTGGAGGTGGGGGAATACTCTGGATTCAACATCGGTGTTGGCTTTTTGGAAGGAAAATTAGCAATCTCCAAAAATTTCAAATGTACATATATGTTCTTTGAATCTTAATCCTACTCCTAGAAATTAATACTACAGTTGTGTACAAGGGGACTCCAAAAAGTTCATGGAGAAATTCCATTATCTTTTAATTCCATTCTTCTATGAACTTTTTGAAGTTCCCTCAAATGTATTCAAAGGTGTACCTACATATTTGTGGTAGCAGAACTGCCTAACAGTCTATCTATAGGGGACTAGTTAAGCTAGAGTAGAACAAGCGTTAAAGGCAATGGAGGACAATACTGTTAAATACATAGTCCTGCAATAATGATGATCTATGAGTAGCTGTATGGATAGGTAGATACACAGACCAAGCAGATGTAGAAGGAAAAATTGGAGTATATGCCACAAGTATATATTGATTTAATATTTGTACATGGGTGTCTATCTTTGCTCCTAATATATCCATGAATGTGGTGGTGTATAATAGGAGCAGAGTGGTAAACATTTTTTACATGTAACCAAACACCTTGAGGGAATGAGAAACTGGGTCTGGAGGCTTACGGTCATAGACTCCAAGGATACCTAGATCAATTGGCCTAACAGTCTACAAAGACTGCATTCTATATTGGTGAGTAGAGACTGGGGTCGTAAAAGCTCTTGATCAGCCATGTGTAAGGTTCAGCTATTGGTCTGTCCCTGTCTGGGGAAAAGAATAGTGATGAACATTGAAGACACATGAAAATATCAGACCAGAAGAAATAGATAGTATCTGTCTATCATTACCAACTGCTCAGAAAGGAATCACATTAGAAGGTGCTGGATAGAGTAGGAGAAAATGTGAAACAAAACTCAAAATCATAAAGAGCAGACTTACTGGTTGGGTAGAGACTGGTAGAACCTCCAAGACGGTGGCCCTTAGTCTTCCTCCAGGTCTGGACCTGAACTCACCTTCATGGTTCAATTTTCACCTAACAATGGAAAGGGAGAACAGTAACACTAACAATGTGAAGTATGTACATCTTAGAAGAATCAGCCATTTGAGATCAAAAGAGCAACATTTACCCAACAACAAATCTTTGAGCGGTTAGCAAAGAAGGAAGAATGGAAACAGGGAGTAAGTAGGATAAGTGATGTTACACTAATTGGATTCTAATCAGTGACAGGGAACAAAACGTATATGAGTTGTTGAATGCAAAACTGGTAATATGGTCTGTAAACCATCACTCAATTCACAATAAAAAGTTAAAAAAGAAACGCAATTGAGAGTTTTGGAAGTCAGAGGTAAGAAGTAGACTGTATTTTTACATATCTTATATTAGTGTTTCAGCAGGTTTTTTGTTTGTTGTGTTTTGAATCATATGTAGAAATTTAAAAACTTAGTTGAGTGTTAGGATCAGAGTTAAGCTTTGTATTATGATCAAGCTCTTGGAAAGCTTTGGAGTGTTGTCTTTTTTCCTGTTTTGGAGTGTTGTCTTGATATACCAGCAAAGCATTCCTACTTTTTACTATTTAGGTTTCATTCTTCTCTTACTCATGCCTCCACATGCTCCTTTCTGGTTCATCCACTTGAGCGTCACTTCTCACTGCGTCATCTCTGACAGACCTGCAGACTTTCTTCTTATTAATGGTGATGATGGTGGTGGTGGTGGTATGCCGTGGAGTTGGTTCCAACTCATAGTGACTCTTTTCAGGGTTTTTGAGGTTGTAAATGTTTACAGGAACAGAAAACCTCATTTTTCTCCCCCAGAATGGCTAGTAGTTTCAAACTTCTGACCTTGAAGTTAGCAGCCCAACTCATAAACCACTACGCTAACAGAACTTTATAATGAAAAAGACTCAGTGTTGACTGTTAACTGTTTTCAACTAAGAAATGAGAATTTTTAAAAAGTTTTTTAAAGATAATTTGGCACTGTAGTATTAGCACTGGACTGCTAACCACAAGGTTGGCAGTTCAAACCTACCAGCTGCCCTTTGGAAACCCTCTCAGGTTCTGTGAGTCAGAACTGACTGGATGGTACTTAATAACAACAAATCTAATTCATTATTTTCATGGAAACAGAAGTAATGATAAAGTTAAGAAGCATGTGTCTTGTTTTGTTCAGGCTTAATAAAAGAAAACGTGGTTAGGTTCATGCTTCACATCTATCTCTTTATATCTCAAAGCAGCTACATCATGTGACAGTGAAATTAATTATCTAGAAGATGTAAAGAAAACAAAACACACTCCAATGCTAAAAACATGCCTGTCCTCACCTGTGGTTCAAGGGTAGGTAATTCTGCATTCTATGTGATTTTGTTCTCTAGAGATGATTTAAAATCTAACTGATGTCACTTGTATGATTCTCTTTGTCTCTGGACTCACCTCCTAACGAGCAGCATTGCTAACAAGCAGTGAAGGAGCTATTAGCAGAATATTGAAAAAGAAGTGGAATAATTCCGTAGCTCCTGGATTAAGTTTTGGTGGCCAGCCCGGAGAGGCAACCAGGTGCAGTGTGCCAGAGAAGGTGTTCATCTGGTGTGTCTGAGTTGCCTTCTGGCCCTCGTTTATCCCTAGTGGCCCCCAAGTGCTTACCTGACCTTGCAAGTTGCTTCATTTCTGACCTTCGCTTGCTTGTTGCATGATTAAGAATACTATCTCTAAGGCTGTTCTCAGTACTAACATTCTATTACATTATCTTCTCTTCACAGTTAAAGGCTCATTAGAGTGCTGATAGCATTCATTTGTGGCACACACAGCTAACCTCTCTATTACTAATTCAAAGGTTGACAGTTCAAGCCAACTCAGAGATGCCTCTGAAGACAGACCTGGGGTCCCCAGGAGTCAGAATTAGGAACACCTGTCTCTGACAAGAGTGTCACACTTGTTGTCTTCCTCCCCAGACTGACTGCAGGCTTGTCTTTGGTTCACAGGTATTTTAGAATGGACTCTGCCGCAGCTCAGTTTCACATAGAGACTCATGAGAACACATCAGGCGTCTGGTCAATGTGGTTTCTCAATCATTTTGACCATAGTATTGTGTTAAATGGTGTGTTTGTTTCCAAGGAGACCAAACACCTTTTAAAGGTACATGTGGTATTTTACTCTAATTTTATTTTCTCTTTTTATCCTATTTTAAACTTTCCAGAAGATCACATGCTATGGAATTAGTAGTAGTAATACATTTTAATTTTTGATCTATGATGATTTTAAATGAAATACTTTTCTTTGGACACATTCAGAACTACTTTGAGGATCTTCCTCTTGCATTTTTAACATATTGTTAAGGGTCTCAAAGAGACCAGATTATAAGAGGGGGCTTCAAAAAAAAAGTTTGTGGAAAAAAAAAAGAACAAAAAGGTCACGAAATTTTTCCACAAACGTTAGAAGCCTTCTCAGAGATTTCTCTATGAATATTTTCTCTTACTGTTATTCCAAATCCATTTTAATCTGTAAATCCTACTGAGAGTCTTCTATTTAGAAAAATAAACCTAGGTCATAATAAAATAGTAAGATTTTACAAAATACCACTATAAAAATTTCAAGATAATTTTTGTGAAACTTGAAAACAGTAGCATACTAAACATTCTTTGAACCAGTTATTTATATGAAAATACCTCTAGCTTTGATCTGGGAATAATTGAGTAAACTTGTAATTGCTAAAGTAAAGGAGAACTTGAACGTCCTCCTTGAAAATGAATGTAATCAGTAATCACTATTAGGAAAAGTAACCTCTCTTGCTTCTTTTCTTTTTAGATTCTGAATTTCACTGGCCCTTTATTTCTACCTCCAGGCTGTTGGAATATATTGTCTTTGAAACTTGCTGTTAAAGACATTGCCGTAAATATATTCACCCATGTATTTTTCACTACAAACATAGGTGCCATTTTTGCAATACCTCTACAGATATACTCGGCACCGACCAAGGTATTGTGTACAACACTGTGTTTTATAATAGTCTTAATAATTGATTTTTTTTATTATTAACGTAAGGTGCTTGGATGTTATTAACTTGGATGAAGCTCATTTTCTTTAAGGTTATCTAAGAGATTGAAGGATATCCAGGCCAATCCTAGATGATAAATTAGTTAGACATGGAAATCTTTATTTGGAAGTAATTTCAGTTTTTCATTAAGTAATTTAAAGTTCTTGAATAAAATAAGGCATTACAAGCAGATTAACAGATCTCATTTCATTTATTTCTAAAATTTGTTGAGCAGGGAATAGGTACTTTTGTTGTTTTAGAAACACAGTTGTGCTCTTAAATGCATACTTGCAATGAAATTAGATTTCAGATGTTTTAGTTAGAACTGTGTTAAGTGATTCTACATTGCTTGTGTTTCTGGAATTTCCTTAGTATGCCAAATCTAAGCCTGAAAGGATTCATAAATAAGAAAATGCTTTTATAAAACCCAAATAAATTACATTTAACTTAGAATTTCTCTTCAACATGTCACATTTTTTCCTTAATGTTGATTTATTTTCATTTGGTTATTATTATCGCTTCTTTTTGATCCAAACTATTATGTATAACACTGGGTTCTAGTTTTTCACTATGAGACCTGCATGCAACCATCTTTTATGATTTTTCTCACTTATTAGCGTTGATGTTTCGTAATTAGAAATCTGTCCACCATGCCTCACATTTAGTTATACACTTAAAGATAGGACTCCTATCTTTAAGATCCATCCATATTTTGAGCATGGTAGATTTCTTAGAAACCTCCCTTTTCCAATCAAGAGAAGCATATAAGAAAAGTGGCTCAGGGAGGGAGCAGGCAAGTTTCAGATATTTGTAGAGCTAGCAAGTCTCGGTTCTCCAGACCTATAGGAAATGGGACATTCATATAAATGTTCTAATTAGCCAGGAATTAACAAAGATTGGTTTATTGTTTTTCACAGGGTTAGATGCAGTACAATTTAAAAGAAAAAAAAAAAACAAACACTAAAAATCTCCTGAGGTTAATTTATTCTTAAATTCAGCAGATGGTTTTGTGTTTTGTAAGCCTCGTTGGTCAATATTGTCAAAGATGATTGTTGTTATGTGCCATGGAGTCGGTTCCGACCCATAGTGACCCTGTACAGGGTTTCCGAGGCTGTAAATCTTTACGGGAG
>NW_006408847.1:2775617-2777749 GCF_000296735.1 Chrysochloris asiatica
TTAAGTGCCGTCGAGTCAGTTTCAACCCATAGCGACCCTGTACAGGGTTTCCGAGGCTGTAAATCTTTACGGGAGTAGAAAGCCTCATCTTTCTCCCGTGGAGCAGCTGGTAGTTTCGAACTGCTGACCGTGAGATTAGCAGCCAGATTCGTATTATAGAGTCCTAATTAGCCATCTTTTCTATGAGAGATAATTTAAATCTTTCATCCAAGTATGAAGGAAACTAGGAAAATGATACTTTCTAATTGTTTGGCTCCTAGTTAAAGGGGGTCTGCTGAGATGGAGGCCAATGTGGGCTTCACGGTTTAGTGCACTAGGATTTTTATGTTGAGTGCTGTGTTTTAAGTTATTCATATATTACTTTTCAATCTAGGAAGGGAGTCTGGGTTTTGAAGTGATAGCACATTGTGGCATGCATTATTTCATGGGAAAGTCAAAAACAGGTAAGTATTTTATCCTTAGGCTCTCTGTAGAGCTGTAGTTGGGGGAGGGAAGTAGTGAGGAAAATTTAGCATTTGTAGATGGAATAATTAGCTCTATAAATGTAATTGCATCATATTCTATTCTTAGAGAACATGATCATTAGCAGAATGACATGAAATTGTTAAGAATCCTCCAAAATCATCTGAGGTACTTCTAAAATAATGTCCCCTTGCTCCTTAGTAGCTTTATACTTTTGTAAGATAATTTTTTTTTCATAAACATTATTTATTTCACTATCATGAGCAATACGTTTTTGCCAAGAAAATTGGAGGCTTTGATTCCTTTTATAAAAGAAAGAGCTAACTAGAAAATAGGAAAAATAATTTGGAATTGGCTTTGGAGTTGAGCTACAAGAATTACAGGATAATAAACATCTTAGGATCGAGGGGCTAATAGTTGTATGAGACTGGAGGCCTTGGGGTTGAAGAACTAGTTCTTTCTAGGTGTGGGTTTGTAAAAATTTCTTCCCTGTCTTTTGATATATTAAAATATTTTATCTGAGGAAAGCTTGAAAGTACGGAGATTATTTTTAAAGATTCCTTTTTTTTTTTCTAATACCCTCTTTAGAGTAGACAGAACACAGTAGATAAGTAGAGAGGGTAAGGTGAATAGTTTGTAAACAGACCACTTATGTAGGTTCAGCTTCTGATCTCTGCCCTCTGTTGATAATTCCTGTTTGTCCATCAGTCCTTCATTAGTAACCTGAAAGATGCAGGCAATGCTGACTGTTTACATGGAGGTGCTTTTGCCTTTTAGATTTAAAGTTGTTCAAATGTTTCAAGAATAATCTTGTTTCATACTGTATCCATGAGCCATGTGTCTTTTATGTTGTTACCTTTCCATGATTCGATTTAGTTTTGTTTTATACATGTTTGTTTGATTTGGTATATCATTTACCATTGAGTCCTAGGAGCTTTTAGTATAAAGCAGTTAGAGAATTAGGGAGCATTTATTCATCCTATGGTCCTTTCAGCTTGAAAAGTTTTATAGCCAGTCCTTGGCTTTATTCACCAAGTGAATTGTATTTTCTGAAAATTTAAGTATTGCATTTCATTTAACTTTCAGAAATCCCTAATTGGCAAAGGAGCCTTTCTCTTGATCGATCTACGTGGGATGCGGATTTCGAACTGGCAAATAAATTGTATGAAAGATGGAAGAAATTAAAAAACGGTGATGTTTGCAAGTATGTCTTCAACTTGATTTATTTTATTCAGCAATAGGGACACAGAATTACAAAGTATTTGATGTACTTGCAGTTGTTGTTGTTAGGTGCCATGGGTACTTGCAGTTGTTGTTGTTAGGTGCCACGGAGTCAGTACCAACTCATAGACACCATATGTACAACAAAACAAAACACTGCCCAGTCCTGGACCAACCTCAAAATTGTTGCAACGCTTGAGCCCATTGATGCTGCCACTTTGCCAATCCATCTTTCTGAGGGTCTTGCTCTCTTCTCTGACCCTCCACCTTACCACACATGATATCCTTCTCCAGCGACTGGTCCCTCCTGACAATATGTCCGAAGTATAATGGATGAAGTTTGGCCATCCTGACCTCCAAGGAGCACTTTGGCTGCACTTCTTCCAACACAGATCTGTTGGTTCTTTTGGCAGCCCATGGCACTTTCAATATTCTCCTCCAACACCATA
>NW_006408847.1:2779978-2781364 GCF_000296735.1 Chrysochloris asiatica
GACAACATTGTATACCTTGATCTGGATATGTTCTTTTTGACAATGAATGCAACACCGTTCCTCTTCAATTTGCCATTCTGGGCATAGTACACCATGTGGTTGTCAGATAATTGGTATTTCTCTCCAGCTTTTTTATGTTGACAAGTATCAAACAAACCTTAGAAGAGTTGAAAGGATACTTCAGTGAAGACTCAAATGCGCCTCACCTAGATTCACCAGTTCACATTTTTACCATCTTTTCCTTTCTCCTCTACTTACCTGTCTGTGCTATGTATCTATACAGCCAGTCCTCATCATTTGCTAGAGTTACGTTGTAGAAAGTCAGTGTGAATACTGAATAAGCCAATATTTAACCACTGCTCCTAGGGGAAATGGAGAGTTGTGTTCTTTGAGTGTCTGACCATAACCTTTTTGTCAGTGGGTAAATACATAATCATATTGTATATGTGTTTCTGTTCAAAGACATCTTATTTAATATATAGTATTGCATCACTGACATGGAATTCAAGGCCAATGGTATTAACTCAATCCTGAAAGCGAACCTAACGCATGCTTTCTTCCTAAGGCACCCCTCAGCCTTCTCCTGAGTAGGACCACTGGACAGCACTTCAGCATTGTGCTTGGGGCCCATTTTACACAGCAGAATCATCAACAAGAAGTGCAAGAACATGAAAGATGTGTTAGTAAATAGACTTAGGAAATATACTGGTTTGCATTGCTTGACTTGACTGGGAATGAGCGCTTCAGGCTACTCAAATGTGTCACCACTCTGTGCTTGTTTTCAAATGACTGCAAAAGTGCCATAAGTACAGTGACCCTTTAACAACTTGGAAGTTAAGGGTGCCAGCCCCCTATGTAGATGAAATCTGTGTATAACAATTGATTTCTCAAAATGTAACTGATAGCCTCCAGTTGACTGGAAGTGTTGCTGATCACATAGACTGTCGATTCATACATAAGTTGTGTGCTCTAGGTATTACGTAAACAGCACTGGTGGCATAGTGGGTTACATGTTGGGCTACTAACCACAAGGTCAGCAGTTTGAGTCCACCAGGCACTCATGGGAGAAAGATGGGAATTTCTGCGCCTGTAAAGATTTACAGCCTCTGAAACCCTATGTAAAGTCACTATGAGTTGGAACCAACAACAGTGCAAACCACCACCACCACCAAAACTTGTAAAAAGTACAAGGTTTTCATGCCTGCTGATGTAGCTACAGCTATGGCTTCAGAAATTTCCTTTTTAAAAAAACCAACGATCCTTATGTTGGATTATTTATCTTGAAATTGCAGGCATCTGCAGATCTTAGTCTATGGTACATATCAAGAAACTCAACTTTTCTTGTAATGTTATAACATTATTTGTGCTTCTTGGGAGCACTCTCAG
>NW_006408847.1:2782044-2793239 GCF_000296735.1 Chrysochloris asiatica
TTCTTCTTGGATCAACTATCAACACTCATGGAAGCAGCAGTCAAGAAATAAATGACGTATTGCATTAGGCAAATCTGCTGCGCAAGACCTTTTTAAAGAGTTGAAGAGCAAAGATGTCAGCTGGAGGACTAAGGTGCACCTGACCCAAACCATGGTATTTTCAGTAAGCTCATATGCATGCAAAAGCTAGACAGTTATTGAATAAGGAAGACCGTAGAAGATTTGATGCTTTTGAGTTACGGTGTTAGACGAGAATATTGAAATTGCCATGGGCTGCCAAAAGAACCCACAGATCTGTGTTGGAAGAAGTGCAGCCAGAGTGGTCCTTGGAGGCCAGGATGGCTAAACTTCCTCTCTCATACCTCGGCCATATTGTCAGGAGGGACCAGTTGCTGGAGAATGAGATACCATGTTTGGTACGGTGGAAGGTCAGAGAAAAAGAGGAAGACCTCCAGCAAGATGGATTGGCAAAGTGGCAGCATCAGTGGGCTCAAGTGTGGCAACAATTTTGAGGTTGGCCCAGGACCGGGCAGTGCTTCATTCTGTTGTGCATAGGGTTGCTCTGAGTTGGCACCGACTCAATGGCACCTAACAGCAACAATAATATAGTTCAAACCTATGTTGTCCAATGGTCAGCTGTATTGATTTTTGAGCGTCACAAATTTCAGTAGCAGGAGAATTTGCAAATGGGATTTGTGAATAATAAAGATTGACTTTATACACAAACACACACATACTTGTTTTTGTTTTTTTCACATACATACTTTTTTGATGAATCATTGGAAGTTAGGTGTATATATCATAGTTCACCTCTCAGCATTGTAGCTTTTATTTCTCAGAATGATACTCTGTTACACTGTGCTGCACTACCATTACCATAACTAACAAACGTAACATTTGATACTATTATTTTACCTAATAAATTTGTTTTTGTTTGTTTAAGTGCCGTCGAGTCGGTTCCGACCCATAGCGACCCTGTACAGGGTGGGTTTCTGAGGGTGTAAATCCTTACGGGAGTAGAAAGCCTCATCTTTCTCCCGCGGAGCGGCTGGTAGTTTCGAACCGCTGACCTTAAGGTTCGCAGCCCGATTCATAACCACTACTAGTCCATATTAAAAATTTCCTTGGTTGGCCCTTGAATATCTGTTACAGCTGGCGTTTTTCTTTGTTTTCACCCAGGATCCTTTAAAGGATCATATATTGTGTTTGGCTTACCATGTTTTCTTATTTTTCTAAGTGCCCCCACCTTTATTCATCTTTTATGATGTTGACATTTTTTTAAGGGTCCAGAACACATGTTTCATAGAACACCCCAGACTCTAGGTTTTTCTGATTGTTTTCTCAACTTTATATGTAGGCTAAACATTTTAATCAAAATTACAGATTATCTAGTTAGTTTTCTGTATTCACCATTGTATCACATCAAACTGAAACCAGTTGCTGTTAAGTGTGACTCACGGCAACCTCATGTGTGCTGTAGAGTAGACTTGTCCCATAGGGTTTTTAAGGCTGCTGTGGCCTTTTGGAAGTAGATTGCTGGACCTTTCTTCAGAGATGTCTCTGTGTAGCTTCAAACTGCTAGCCTTTTGGTTAGTAGCTGAATACTTACCTGTTTGTATCACCCAGGGATTCCTCATCAGAACAGTTTGTCCCACATTGGCATTGCTAAGTTTAGTCATTTGCAATAAGTGATGTGTGCTGCACACTTACATGTTTGTACCACCTCTGCACTCTTGATGCGTCACAGACATTTCCTTTGCAAAGGTATCTTTTTTTCCTTTGCAGTTAATGTCAGCTGTGGGGTGAAAACTCTTGAGACACATGTTTCACCCAGTGGTTTTATTTGACATCCATTGATAATCGTTACCTAAATCAGTTACTAGATTGGTGGCTGCAAAATGGTGATTTTTCAAATTGTTTTGTTCATTTAGTATTTATTAGCAGACACTAAAAATAGGGTTTCTCTTGGTTTGGCTCATCACTCTGGATTTATGGATTCTTTCCTCAGTGTTTTGTAATTTATTATCATCAGTCTTTTTTTTTAATTAAGTTTTTATTGCGAATCAAGTGATAGTTTACATGGGAGAACATTTGGTCTTACACTCATTGTTTCATTGCAATGATTACAATCTCTGTACATTATCATTCAACTGTATTTGCTTCTATTCCTGTTTTTGTTGTTGCTGTTGTGGGGTGTACACATTTAAACAACCGAAGGACACATTCTGCAAGCCTGCCTCCTGGCCACCAGCACCTGGCCCCAGCACACAGCCTTTGTCTTTCCATGAATCTAGAGTCCTCAGCTGCTCTCTCTCTCCATGCCCTCATCTCTGTCTCCATCCCTGGTGTCGCTGCTTCTCTGGATAGGGTCTGACATTCCACTCAGTCATCACTCTTATGGTATACCCCAAATTTGACTGGTGGTTAAGAGCCCCAGCAGGCTAGCTCCTGTGTCCTTTTGGCAGGTCCCCATCATTCTCTGAGTGCTCCCTTGCTTTCCATAATGTAGGATGCTTCAGACTTATCTTGTATTTTCCCTTCCCCCAGACCTAAAATAAACCATTCCCCCCCACCCCCCAAGGAAACATCATTCAATTTAGTGAATGTGGCAGTTGGTGATTTTTTCTTGGTTTTTGTTGTTGTTGTTTTTAAATATCAAAAGTATTCTTCATAATAATTTCTTTCTTTATCCGTTAAACAGGAGAAATGTTTTAGGAGTGACTCGGTATGCTCACTTGAAGAAATCCAAGGGGTCAGAATCCTTTGCTCTTTTTTTGCCTCGTTTGAATACAGAGCCGGGTCTTGTATTAAACTTCAGCGCAACTGCCCTAAGGAACAGTGTGGTGAGAACAGTTTGTTTTTTTAACCTCTTTGTCAGTGACACCTCAACTCTTGACTTTTCAACATACCAGCGTAATTCTACCTCGGGTGACTGTTTCAGGACCAAAGTTAATTTAAGTTTACTTTATGTGACACATATGTACCATTTCTCCACTTTTAGGGGGTGCCAAAAGAACACAATAAGGAATGAAGTGTTAAGTAGAATGGAAAAAAAAAAAAATCATTGCTATGTGCTAAAGTGCAAGTACATTTTTTAAATGAAATTTATATACAGAATTGTACCTTCTGAATATGGTTAAGGAAGCATTCAGCTACTGCACACAACAGAAATCAGGAACCATGCAGGCAAAAAGGCCGTAGGATGACATATATAAAACTCTGAAACCAGCAAAATTGTCTCTCAAATATAATGGTGAAATTAGGACATTTCCAGAGAAACAGAAATGAAAAGAGTTTATGAAAACCAGACCAACCTTAGAAAAAGTACTAAAATAAATCCTTTGGACAGAAAACCAGCTACAGCAGACAACAACCAGTATATGACCATATCACACAGAACTCAACCCAGATATAGAAGTATCCAAAAAGTAAAACAAACCTACAATACTGAAAATAGGGAACCAGAGATACCAGTTTGAAATACAAAACCCCCACAAAGTAAAAAGAGGGATTAGTGTAGTAGCAGAATGTCCACATGAAGAAGAAAGCACATAGATTTCAAGAAAGCAGTAAAATATAATAAATAAAAATCAACCAAACTCTCCTGATGTGCCACTGTAGGTTCAGCACTGGACTGCTAACCATAGGTTAACAGTTCAAACTCACCAGCTGCTCCTTGGAAACCCTGTACAGGGTTGCTATGAGTCAGAACTGACTCCACAGCTCACCACCACCACCAAAGCTAAACTGTACTCTTAGCCTTAGCCCAACTCCTAACCTTAACCCTAGTCCTGACTAACCCTAATATTGAAGGAAGTTCTAGGCCTAGCCTAGACCTAGCCATAACCCGAACTCCTGACTCCTCCCCTCCAGAAGAAGAAAAAGAAAGAAAAAAAAAAAAAAGATTACAGGTTTTACAGCCTTAAAAACCCTATGGGGCATTTTTAGTCTGTTGTTTTTGTTTTTTAAAAAGGTTTGCCTCACACTTGCTTAACTAGGAGTTTGTTTCCTAACAAGCCCAGAAGAGGGAAGTCTCCAGCTGTGCGGTGGCTCTTCCTCTGTATTCATTGTCTTCCTCAGTCTGCTGGCTTCCTTCCTGTTGTGTGTTTCTCCTCTCAGCTAGGGACAGTGTGCTGGAAAAAGGGCCAAGGGAGAGAGGTTGATGCAGCAGCCTTATACTTAGGTCTTGTTGGGAAGAACTATCCCGCCAGCCAGCCAGCAAGCAAGCCAACCAACCAACCAGTTGCTGTACTTAGTCTCATGGCGACCCATGATGTCACTAATTTTGAGAGTGTAAAATTGATTGTTCCTTGTATTCTGTGTCAATGATGAAAGCGTGAAAGGGAAAAGAGGACAGCTCAGATAACTTCCAGGGGTCTGTCACAGCACTCAGGTGTTAATAGCTATTTTTATATACTTTTATATTGGATAGAACAAACAGTTGCTCAAGAAAATATATGAAACTTAATACCTTTTCTGATTCAAGAGATCATTTCATAATCTAGATGTATGTGTTATAAGATATTTTTAACTATATCTATCTGTACCCGTATATGCATTCTTAAAAAAATATCAAGTATTTCTTGAAATATTGAACCAGATTTGAGTAGTTTATTGAGTTAACTGTGTTGTTGGGTAATTGGACAGATCATAAATATTCCTTATTTCCAAAATTTTAATCTTTGGACCCTTTAAAGATTAGGCCCTTTGGGCAGTTGATTTGTTTAAGAGTTTGGTTATATAGAATAAGTAAACAACCAGTAACTCCTCTTTCAGTAATTTTAGGACCAATTGACTTAAGACCCTACCCCCCTTCCCACTTCATCTTTTCATTTCAAAATTGAAAATGAAGTAATTAAAAATTTTCTACCTTTGGTAAATTTTGATGCTTCTCCTTTCTTCAGTGTCAGGTGTTTTGGGGAAACATGGGAATTTTTTTCCTTGGGATGAGATGTGGTGGCTCTTGCCTGCTTTTCCCTGAAAGCTGTCAGTCATTGGGAGTTGATCAGAAAATGTGCTTATTTCTGTTACTTTACATACATGCTTTCTGAGAGTTTTAACTGAATCACCAACTTTACAGTTATGAGAAGAGATGCTACAGATTGCTAAGATTCATCAGAAAATAAGCCCTCCAACTGTTCCCATTGCCCTGTGGTCCACTGATTATCACAGACTTGCATTTGTATTTTCTAAATAGATCCCAAAATGACAGTCAGTAAAAATGGATGCTCATTGAGTTTTTCAGGGATGATACCCTAAAACTTATTAATTTGAAATCATTGCTGGCTTGAAATAACATTTTTTAAGACTACAAATGTTATAGGTACATAGACTCAGAAATCCGTTACCCCTTCACAAAGATTTACTAATTTTTAATCGTTTTCCATACTTGCTTTATCACTGTCCCTTGCTCTCTTTCTACATGCACATTTTTTGAGACATTTGAGAGTATTAGGCATTATACTGCATCACCTCTAAAGCCTTCATGCAGATGTGTAGCATTAATTATAATGCTTTTTATCTAATTATAATATTATTGCTTACAGTCCATTCAAAGTTTCTCCATTATTCTACTAATGTACTTTGTAGCAATTTTTATTCCAGTCCAGACTCTCACACTGCATTTAGATGTCTGGCGTCTGTAGTCTCCTCTAACCTTCCTCAGCTTTTCTTTGCTTGTCATGACGTAGACATTTTTGAAACGAACAAGCCATTTCCTTTTTAGAATGGCTTTCAGTGTGTGTTATTGACAGATTGTTGTCATTGGATTTGGGTCTGCATTTTTGGCATGGATACCTCAGGAGTGGTGATGTGTCTTTCTTGAGGTTTTAATTCTCCTTTCCTGTATCTAGGTGAAGTATTTTGTGGTGAAGAACCCTTCTTCTTTGCCCGTCTCCCTGCAGCTCCTCCCTATCTCCTTATATCCTCAACCCGAAGCTGCTCTGCACCTGCTCCACAAATGGTAATGCGTCCAGCCCATGAAGACTTACTGATGGGCATTTTGGGAAGTATTGTTACATGCACCAAGAGGCATTGACTTCAGATTTAGGACCTGGCCCATTGGTGTGTTTTAATTTGATAGAATGACTAGTATTGCTTGTTAGGTGGCATCTTCACTTGTACTGCTTCAAGCCCAGTTCCCAAAAAAACATTCTTTTCTTTGCTTAAAAAAACAACAAAACAAAGCTAGTTGCCATCTAGTTGCTTCTGAGTCATGGTGATCATGTGTCAGAGTACAACTGCACTCCACAGGATTTAACTTGCTAAGTCTTTGGAGGTAGATCACCAGGACCTTCTTCCCAAGTGCTTCTGGGTAGGTTTAAGCCACCTCCCTTTTTTGTTAGTAGCCAGGCTCTTAACCTTTCATGGAAATAGTATCATCATGATTTTCTCCTACATTTATATTTAGAAGTTAGATCATGTTGATCTCTGGGAAACAGAAGAAATAAGTTTAATGTAGCATAAGCAGTTTAGGATCAGATGCTACCCTAAATGTTGGTGGTTCAAACCCACCCGGCAACTCTGTGGTGTCCAGGCCTGATGAACTGCTTCCATAAAGATTATAGTCCAGAAAACCCTATAGAGCAGGTCTACTCTATTTAATTCAGGGACTGACTGGAGAATCGCTAATGACAACAGTTTAACTGAGCACGATGGGATGGTACTGTGTTAGTTCAGTGTGTTATATTGATTCATTTTCCACACAAGTACAGTTTTACTTAAAATAGTTCTCCCTTTTGACTTAGAAATATCTACTCTTACCCAGGTTAACTCAGCCTTGCTACTGTTGACATTTTGGGCTAGATCATTCTTTGTTTTAGGGGTAAAGGGATTGTATGTAGATGCCATAGTACCTCCCCAGGTTGTGAAAACCAAAAATGTTTCCAGATAGTGCTAAATTCCCTGGGTGACAGAATTCTCTTCAATGGCGAGTCACTGCCTTTCAAGTTCAATAGCAATGAATGATTTGGAGATAAAAAAGCTTTGCATTCAGAGCTTTTGTAACCATAATTTTCTTTCCATTCTGTGCTACAAGCCATTCATTTGGTAATATTTGCTGTATACTTACAATACACCCAGGGGCAGCCACATGAATTGTGCATACTCATGCAAACATGTGGATATTATTTCTCTATTAGAAAATAAGTACAATTTTAATCTTTTATGTTTGTTTGCTTTCTTTGTAGGTTTGGCATCGATACGCAGATGATTAATTTAACAACTGGTGAATTCCAGCTCACCAAAGCTTGCCCTTACCGGGTAGGATGTCATCTTAAGAAAGAATAAATAGTGCCCACAAATGAAACAAATGAGCTTTTTGGGCCTTGATGATATATGTTTAAAATGCCTTTACGTGTTTTTGTGTGGCTCTTTCGTTTTTGTTCTCTAGGTATTAAGTATACATAGCAGATTTTTCCAATTAACTATTGCAGCAGGAGTTGATGGTTTACTTAAGCCTGTAAATTATTTTAATTTGGAGATTTAAATTCATGTGCGTGAGGAAATAACCGTTGAAAACCATAAAACTCAAGACCCCAGTATTTATTATTCTCCTAAGATTCTCTGGCCCCTCACATATTTTTTAAGGTCAAACAGATTTTTTTTTTTAAAGATCTCTTACTAAGCTGGCTTCATGCTTTTAGCAAGTCACCTAGTTTGGTGATATTTACTTCATTTATTTAAAAGAAAAGGATTTCTTTAAAATTCTGACGCCTCAGTACAATGATGAGGTCATGGGTGAATCTTTGCCAGAATACTTAGGAGTAAGAGTTTGCATATTGTGTGAGAAGATACTGTGTGGCCACTCTACAGTCTTCTTTCTTACAGTTTTTTGTTTACAGCTCAGTGTTTTCCTTGTAGATATTCTTGTGTTTGAGATCAGATTGAAAATGGAGACTCTGTTGTTAAAGATAGATACACAAACAGATATGTATACATATGTAGGACTTCGTTTAGCACACACACATACACACACTTTAAATGCCCTGTGTGTATTTCCCATATCCGTTTTCATCAAGTCTTTTCCAACGCATGGGTCACCCTGTGTGTCGGGGTAGAACTGTGCTCTGTCAGGTTTTCAGTGGCTGGTGTTTTGGAAGTTAGATTGCCAGATACTTTTCTGGGTGCCTCTGGGTGGACTCAAACCCTCTTACCTTTCTGTTAGCAGCTGAGTGCATAATGAGTGCATCACCAGGAACTCCTCCTCGTTTATCATTTCCAAAAAATACACTGTTGGCTCTAGATAACTTGACCAACAGGAGGGAGATCACAGAAAAGCCCCGGCTAAGAGTTACAGTGAATTAGAGGAAGTTCAGTAGATTCCAACACAGATGTATTCTAATAAACACAGGATTTACCAGTAATTTCTATTTTGTTTTTAAGTGGTATAGGCAACAGTCACTGGTTTAAGGAGTCTTGCTGTAGTGATGTAGAACAAACACTACACTGTAATGTTGGTGGTGCAAACCCACCAGCTGTTCTGGGAAACCCTGTACAGGGTCACTAGGAGTTGGAACCAACTTGACAGCACTTAACAACAACAATAAACAACAGGCAACAGGAGAGGTGATGAGGCATTGTACTGATTGTGTCCCTCTCACCATTCTAATCAGTTCCCTCTCTACAGTGCAGTCTCCCAGTGCTGTTGGGGATAAATGAGTCCAGAATATATAAAGCCGCTTCATCCCATGGTACCAATCAGATCCTATATAGTGTGAAATTCCAAAAGTAATACCAGTTTCGTGTACATGTAGATATATTCAGATGTGTATTTCATCTGAAAAAACGATTTTATTTATTCCCAAAGATGTTTCTCAAGGATATTACACCTGCTTATGACAAGGGAAATCATTTCCCTTGTTGTTGATTTGTTTACCTAGACAGAAAGAAATGTCTGTATAATAAACCAAGATTTCACTCAAAATTGGTACTAGAGCTCTTTGTCATGTAAAGAAAGGTTGTCTACATTTAATTTTGTTGGTTTGCTTTTAAAAATGCAGTTCCTTTAGTTAAGAATATGTGAAGATGGCTATTTAGAGCTTTTAGTCCTGGCTCTTCCATGGTCTAGCAATGTTATCCTGGGCAGGCAATGTCACGTTTCTGAGCCCTGTGTTTCTCGCTCATAGTGTTTGAAGATTAAATAAGGTTTTGAGAATGCTCAACATTTTATATGCCTTCATCTATGCTTGTTCTTTGTATATTAAGAACCACTTTAAAACATTGGTTCTGTTTTTATCATTTTAATAACTAAAGTCCATGCGTTCATTTTTTTCAATATATATGTTGTACGTAGAAAGCAATGTTATCCCATCACCCTTACAAAGTTTATAATTCTAATGAGAAGGAATGAAATAGCACCATCTCCTCTGTCAGTTAGCATGAGAAATGCTAGCTGTAGTTGATCAATAAAACAACAAATTAAAAATGAAAAACATAGAAAACATTTTTCTGTAGTTTTATAACTCCAAAGAACCAGTGAATTGTTTGTAGCGATAAGGAGACAGAAAAAATCATGGAAATGAGCACTTGAATACAACGAAGAGTCAGGCCTTGAGTGAGATGGATTGGCACAGTGGCAGCAACAACGGATTCAGACAAAACAACAGTTGTGAGAATGGTTCAAGGCCAGGCAGTGTTTTGTTCTTTTGTACATGAGGTTGCTATGAGTTGGAACTGACTCAACAGCACCTAACAGTACTCTAGGATGTATTTCACAAAGATGGACACTTGTTTTTCAGGATTTGTTTAATTAAATTTATTCCTAATTTGCAGGGAATGCATTCTGAAGAGTCCAGGTTTGGCATCCTCTACTTAGATTTGCAGCCTTTAGAGAAGAAAAGAGTTGGTGTGGTTTTCACACCGGCTGACTATGGCAAAGTGACCTCACTTATCCTCATCAGGTAGGTGTGTCTTTGTTGCCATCCTGTTTCTTTCCAACAGACTTATCTATGTCTCTTTCTCTCAAGAATACGTAACCTCTGTCTCATAACACCAAAACCAGTTACTGTCCAGTCTATTTTAGTTCATGGCAACCACATGTGTTACAGAGTTGAACTACTTTTTGGCTATAATCTTTAGAGAAGCAGATCACCAGGTCTTTTGTCTGTGAGGCTACTGTTGGGGTTTGAACTGCCATGGTTTCAGCTATAGTGCCTGAGCACTTTGATGTTTTTGCCTTGTAGGAACTCCCACTAGCTAATGCTTGGTGTTTTTGTCTCATTCTGTCTTTTACTGATTGGCTGGTTGCATGATACGAAGAGAGAGTGACTGAGAAGGGAAGATTCCTGAAGCACATCATGTAATTGTAATCCCCTTGCCTCAGTAGGAATCAACTCAGTGGTAGCTGGTCAGTTGTTGCTAAGTGGCATTGAATCATTCTGACTCACAGCCACCCAGTATAGGGTTTCCCAGGAGCATCTGGTGAGCTTGAACGGCTGACTTTGCAGTTCAAATTAGCCTTGCGGTCCAGTGCATTAACCTGCAGTGCCACACCAGGACTCCATACTTTTCATTTAAAGCCCATTCTTCATTTAAGAACTAAGGTCATAGAAAGTTCAATAATAAACTTTAACCTCATCTCAGGTTAAGCTATTCCAGACTGGAAAATAAAGTCTGGATTTTTTGTAGCACCTAATTTATTTTTGATGGTTTCCTTATGATAGATGTGCAATATTTTTTCTGTACACAGTATCATCTAACATTTTATGACTTAAAAGGCCTTTAAATGATTAAATAAAAAGTTTTGGGGTCTTTTGATCCTTTAGATAAAGATAGAAAAAATATTTCTGTGTGTTTTGCATACATGGAAAAGTAAAATGAATCCATTCTTCCTTCTATGGTATTTGCATTTATGATGACTGGCTTTTAGTCTTGTTCGCATTCTTTAGACATCAGTTCCGCTTAAGTTCTTAATCCTAGAAATCATCATTTCAGTTCAGGAAAAAATGAAAACTAGTCTGAATTACTGTTTTTGTTTTGATTACTGATTTTGTTTAACTGCTATGTTTTCCATACTAGTAAGAACTTGACTAGATCTATGTGACTTGTGGGCTGGTGTTTTTCACTTTTTGGTTCAAAAGAAACAGTAGAATTTTGGTTTCTAGAATCATCCTTAAGACAAAATTGCTGATGACCATAGTTATAATGACTATGTTGTTAAGTCAGGATTGGAGGAAGACTTATTAACAACCTGAGAT
>NW_006408847.1:2794481-2843840 GCF_000296735.1 Chrysochloris asiatica
TAATTGATACACTAAATTGTACACCTGAAAAATGTTGAATTGGAAAAAAAAAAAAAAAAATCAGACCCACTGCCATTGAATCAATTCAGACTCATAGTGACTCTGTATGGGATTTCCAAGGCTGTAGATCTTCACAGAAAGCCTCGTCTTTCTCCAATGGAGCAGTTGGTAGGTTTGAACTATGAACCTTGAGGTTAGCAGTCTAGTGCTTATTTTGCAGTGTCACCAGGTTTCTTCCTGAATTGGTAAACATAGTAGTTTTGCTTTTACAACCAAAACAACCAAAACTCTCTCCGTGGCTGGAGAGAGATGGTAAACTATTTACCCCTCACGCTGTAGTCGGTGTCTTTGACTCTGCTTGCCTGGCAGTGCCCATTCCCTGTGACGAGCCCTGATTCCTTGGCATGGCGGAGATGCAAGCTGTTTGCATTGATTTCCTCTGTTAAGATTTTGAAAATGTCTTTGTTAATTACAGATACTTACATTCATTCAGGAGTCCTGGTGTGGGGCTGTGGGCTAATGTGCCAGACTGTAAAGCCGTTTGAACAGCAAGGTCAGCAGTTCAGGCTCACCAGCTGTTCCTCAGAAACCCTATACAGGGTTGCTGTGGGTCAGAATCGACTCGATGGCACTTAACAACAACAACAACATTCATTCAAGTACATTGGTTATATCTTTTGACTCAATTGTAATGCCTTTTTATTTGTATCTCCTTTCACTGTAGGAATAACTTGACTGTTATTGACATGATTGGTGTGGAAGGATTTGGAGCAAGAGAGTTACTTAAAGTGGGAGGAAGACTTCCCGGGGCAGGAGGTTCACTCCGATTTAAGGTGCCAGAATCCACGCTTATGGACTGCCGTCGACGTGAGTTCTTAGTGATGCTCTCGATGCTAAAGAAAGAGCTTGTGGTATTGGTGCACATAATAAAACCAGGAAAATATTGGCACATAGTCTGGTACTCCTTTAGAACAATAACTTTAGGTGTTTACCTCAGTTTAAATAATAGATTTTAGCGGGGAGGATGGGATATAAGTAGTAGATTACCAGTATAGTATTGAGTATGTGATATGAAGACAAGTGATATGAAGCAGTTCATTTAGTGTCGTTACCTAACCATAGAAAAGCATTTACCAAAATTAAAGAGGGAAGGCACAATGTGCAAGTAGAATTTTTGGCAGTGATGGAAATGTTCATAGCCCTACAGACCAATACTGTAGCCACATGTGGTTCCAGAGCATTTGAAATGCAGCTGGAACTTTTTTTTTATTGTAACTTAAGAGAATTTTTAAATTTAATTTTTAATGAATTTAAACTCAAAATAGACACATATAGATACAGAAAGTGGAGACTTCGAAATTTATTTAAATGTCCCTCTAGAAATTTCTAAATTATGCATACATTTAAATCTAATGCCTGTATATTATTGAAATTAAATTCAAGAACTACCTCAAGGAACTACAACAAAAATTAAATAATAGATAGAAATTGTTTTGAGTAAATTCTGTCTTGTTTTCCTATTGCTATCTTTAATTCCATGAGAACAATGACAGCATTTTTGGGTAACAATGTTTTCTACAAAGAAAGCTGGTGGCTGGTCAGTGAAACTATTGGATAATTTCTAGTCATGATTATTTTAATATCTGTTTTGGTTTTCTTTAGACAATTATTTTAAAAATATTTTCTAGATAATTATGCTAAATGAGTAAAAGTACTAATTTTGAAGAGATACTAGCCATTTTTCATTCACAGTTCTTCATCAGGGTATTAATTTCTTCACCAAACTTAGTTGACCTTGGAAGGTAGAATTAAGGAATAACATAAAAACAGAACAAGAAAAAATATTAGTCCTTATACAGAATAGATAGAGTTATGCACTACTTAAAAGTATTTATAGTTTTTTTGTAACTCTTTTTTGTAATCCCCAGTCAAAATGTGCTCTTCTTTATTTGCAGAGGTACTTCACTTCCTCCTCATGTAATGGGTATTTGAGTTGTGTTTCTAGTAGTTGTTGGGTGTTGCTGAGTAGTTTTTCACTTATAGTGCTCCCATGTGACAGAGTAGAACTGCCTGCTAGGGTTTTTTTCTACTATAATCTTTGCAAAAACAGAATGCCGGTTCTTACCCCTTTAAGTGGAGCCCATTGGGTGGGTTTGAACCATCAGACCATCAATTGCCAGCTAAGCACTTAACTACTAACACCACCAGGGCTCCTTTGTGTTTCTAGTAGCTGAGATAAATTGATCCAGAAGTGCACTCATTTCCTCTTAACCTGGACCCTGGTTCATCATGAGTGGGGACCACACCTTTGTAATCAAGCCTGGTAGAGGGCATAATAAGAGAAAGAAAATTTGTAAATCCAAGCAATTTGATATTTGAGAAAAATAAACTTTAGTAAAAGGCCAATGAGGAGACTTTGAGGTAGGGCATTTAACGTGACTATTTAAGTATTTTTATTATATTCTGGTTATATAATTGAATCTTGATGAAATTAGATCGAAATCATGCTTTGAGCTTATGTTGAATTCCCCCCCACACACACTCATTTTTGTAATATAAATTATGGTTTGTTGACTTAATAAATGGTGATTTAAAATAAATTTTATAGTTACTGTATCCTGAATACTACTTTTTTGTCCCCATTAGAACTGAAAGACAGCAAGCAAATTTTATCAATTACAAAGAGTTTTAAAGTTGAGAACATTGGACCTCTTCCTGTAAGTGTGACATCTCTGAAAATTAATGGGTATAACTGCCAAGGTTATGGATTTGAAGTGCTAGATTGTCATCAGTTTTCCCTGGATCCAAACACATCCCGGGACATCAGCATTGTGTAAGTAGTGAGTTTCAGTTCTGTGATGCATTTAAGTATGTAGGGGATGTTGTTGTTGTTGTTAAGTGCTGTCGAGTTGGTTCCCACTCATAGTGACCCTCTGTAGGGTTTCCGTGAACTGTTGACCTTGTGGTGTACAGTCTAGTGCTGATCCTACAGCGCCACACCCTTTTACGTTTGGTAAGATGCTTCGGCACAGTTGGCTAAGTATTGGGTGCTAACCTACCAGTTGCTCTGAGGAAGAAATATATGCATATGTATATTTATTTTGTAGATGGAAGAAAATGTGCCGTCATGGTGATCGTTTTGTTTCAAGCGTAAAATTTAAAACAATTAAAGTAAGTAACAATGCATTTTTTATTGTTAGGTTTACTCCAGACTTCACCTCTTCCTGGGTCATTCGTGAGCTGACACTTGTAACTGCCGCAGACCTGGAATTTCACTTCACTCTCAATGTGACCCTCCCTCATCACCTGTTGCCTTTGTGTGCTGATGTGGTTCCAGGACCCAGCTGGGAAGAGTCATTTTGGAGGCTCACAGTGCTGTTTGTCAGGTAAAGTAGGACCAACCCCATGGTTCTCTCACTGAGTTAGAGCTCATCAAGCATGTACCATCAAAATGTAAATTGCTTGCTATAGTCTGAGCGTGTGAATTGAGTGGAATTTCTGTTGCTTTGAGAACCCTGACCTCTGTGATGTAGACAGAGTAATAACTAGTAAACTTTAAAGTAATAGTAAACTAACTGTAAGAGACTCTGGTGCTAGAGGTATAATAGACAATCGCTCACCATAGAACGTTCATTGGCAGTCAAGTGGATGCGTTAAATGATTCTCATATTATTGTTACGTGTTGTTGAGTCTGTTCTAACTCATAGCTACCCTGTATAGGGCTTCCGAGGAGTAGCTGGTGGGTTTGAACCACCAACCTTGAGGTTAGTTGTTGTTAAGTGCCGTCGAGTCGATTCCGACCCATAGCGACCCATAGGGTTTCCAGGGAGCAGCTGGTGAGCTTGAACCACCAATCTTGCAGTTCAAATGACTTTGCAGTCTGACACATTAGCCCACAGCACCACACCAGGACTCCATTTCTCATATTAGTACAGTGCGGCTGTCGTTTGAGATTAGAAGAATAAAAAGGAAGATCTCAAAGTGATTTTATCCAGAAAAGTTGGATTGACATGTCAAACTTTGTAAATACTACATTTTTAGAAAATAAACTATTTTTTAAAAATCTTGATGAGATGACAGAAATTAGGATATCATGCATTGGATGGAATTTTAACTGTCTTAGCTGCAGATGCTTCTCACCAGTCATTCACCGCTCTTCTGTAATGAAGTTTGTCTTTTCAATCCAGTCAGAGCCATGCAGTCATGAACCTTGTTGTTTTCTCCCTCAGTTTGTCCTTGTTGGGTCTGATTTTAATAGCCTTCCAACAAGCACAATACATTCTGATGGAATTCATGAAAACAAGACAGAGGCAAAGTTCTAGCCCTTCTTCACAGCAAAACAACAGCTCGTTGGATGTCATCAGTCCCCATTCGCACAAGTAAGAGTTTCTGTAGTACACTTTTTTTCATTTCACTTTTAATATTGTTCATTTCTGATTTTACTTTACGGTAGTGTAAATTTTGACCTCTTATTTTTAGCAGATTTTCTTTTCAGCTGTTCATTTTGTGAGCAGCT
This sequence comes from Chrysochloris asiatica, assembly GCF_000296735.1. Taxonomy (NCBI): domain Eukaryota; kingdom Metazoa; phylum Chordata; class Mammalia; order Afrosoricida; family Chrysochloridae; genus Chrysochloris; species Chrysochloris asiatica. The sequence goes on from NW_006408847.1 coordinate 2,798,998, forward strand.
ATAACAGTTCTTTTGTTTTAAAATAGTTTGTATGTAGGCACTTAGTTTCCTGATGTCCTTGTAGGTGGAAATCTGATGAAAAAGAAGGAAAGCTCACAGGCTTTATTACAGACAATACCAGAAGCTGTATATCTGTCTTTCCATTGGCTTAGAAACTGACAAATACAGTTTTACTTGGTTTGCCATTATGCTAAATGTTTTTCTTCTTAAATTCAGAAGCAATTGCAAGAACTTTCTCGATGCCTATGGTCCCTCTGATAAAGGCAGAGGTAGAAGCTGCCTTCCAGTAAACACTGCTCAAAGCAGGATCCAGAATGCTGCAAAGAGGAGCCCAGCAACCTATGGCCATTCTCAGAAAAAGCATAAATGTTCAGTGTATTACAGCAAACACAAAACCAGCGCTTCTCTCAGCAGCAGTGGCAGCTCACCTACTGAGGAGAAACAGACTACGACTCTGGGCAGCTCCCTGTCTGCTCTGAAAGAGGACGTTTGCACCGACGTGATGGGTGAGAACTGGATAAACCTCAAATACGCAAGTGGCATCAATGTCAACCTGCAAAAGAATTTAGCCCTTCCCAAAAACTTTCTAAGTAAAGAAGAAAACACACTGAAAAACACAATTGTTATCAATAATAATACTTCTTCAGAATGCAATATGAAGGAGAGAATACAGACATGTATGTTTCCTAAGGAAACTGATATTAAAACTTCAGAAACAATAACTGAGCTCAAGGAGCGTGACCTCTGTCCTTTGAAGACCTCTAAGAAACTACCTGAAAATCATTTGCCAAGAAATTCACCTCTGTACCAGTCAGACTTGCCAGAAATTTCCAGGAAAAATAATGGTAATTTTTTTTTTTTTTTTTTCTCGGCAGTTTTTCTTTCCTTTGTGTTCCCAACCTGTTTGTAATGGCATTTGTTCTCACCTGTGGCTTTTAGTTTTGATTATGATGCTGACTGTTTTAGTTCATGTAGGAGGCTTCAGCAAAGGTAGAAATGTTGAAATACGATCTGTAAAATGAAGTTTAAGGCAGGGCACCAAGTTTTTAGATTGTCGTGGTTAAGACGTTTGATTGCAATTTAGTGCATAAGTTTAGAAGAATGTGAATAATCGTATTTTATTATTGAGAGGCTATGGACATTTTCTCTCTCATTATCCTTTATTTTAGCTTTTCAGACTGGTTGCCAAAATTAATCAGCCCATGAAATGCCTCTGACTAAACAAAACGTCAGCAACTTTCTTTAACAAATGCCAACACCTTGTGTTCTTTGGCCCTGGTTCTTCAACTAATTTTGTCCCTTGGTTAAAGGAAAACAGGTGGTCTCTTGTAATGAAAACGCAAACAGAACTAAACTAGGGAGACAATCTACATACAAGACTTAAACTGATCTCTGAATTTTTACGTAAGGGCCTGTGCTCATTTTTCTGTCCATGCTTAACCATTTTAAAAATTAGCTCAGTTTTATACCTGTGCAAGCCAGAATTTTGATACTTTTTCATCTGGAAAAATCATTTGTTGTTGATCTTATTTTAAACACCTAAATACAAATAACTTGGTATTTTTCACTCCTTAATACGGTTGAGAGGACAGAAGTGTTCATGGATTGGCTCGTTTTAATGAGTTCTGGTGCATTTAGTAGAAACCCAAACTGGATGTTTGTAAAAGGACGTTTCCAATGTAAGACACCTCTGAGTGGAACATGGTTTAGGTCGCTGCAAATCATTCCTGATGCACTCTGTTCCCACTTGTCTGCTCTGTGGCCCTAGGCCTCAGTGGGCTGAAGTCTGCGGTGTTGACATGTACGTGTGTCTTGTCCACCCGGCGTGTAAGTGTGCTCTCTGAGGTTATGCCGTTTAACCAGATGGTCACATTAAGTCACAGTGTGCCTTGTCTGTGGGGTGGTTGCGTGCTTTGTTGTTCTGTTTCTTTGCCAGACCTTCTCTATGAACCACCTATGAAAACACTGAGGCAGGGTGAAAATATGGAGCAAGTCCTACTGTGCTTTCTCCTTATTTGTGAGTCCTTAGGCCTGCCTGAACATGGTATTTCACATGGGGTGACTTTGCACACAACTTCAGGTTGTAGTTGTGTAAGGGGATCATCCCTCTAGAATTGCTTTCTATGGTTTGTTCTGTGTACCAGGTGTCTGAATAAATGTGCCTGCAAAATGCACTTACATTGTCTGCCTAGGTGGAAGAGGCTGTCAGCCACATCAGAGTGCTTTGAAGTGGTTGAGCTCATGGCGTGGGTTACAGAGGTGGTACAGGAGTGGGATTTGCATTTGTGTTTCCACTCTCATCTGCTGTTAGACATTGTCAAGTCAGTCCAACTCGGGTGACTCTGTGCACAATGGAACAAAACACTGGTTACTTGAGATCCTGTGCCATCCCTGTGATTGGCCTGTCCAGGGCTTGCTGTTCAATGCTAATCATTGAGACAAGATTACCATGAAACAGCACTTCAGCCGGTGTGATGAACTTAAGAAGGGAGTCCAGAAACGTGGGGCTTGCTGCTGTCATTGTACCTGGTGTACCTTCCCAGACTCTTGCCTTCCTCTGCAGATTGCTAATATGCTTATAATGATTTAAATGGAAACAAATATTTGCTATAAGAATGTGCCATTATGGGTTTGGTTTTGTTGTTATTTTGCTAATTGGGTTAAGCGGTGCCAGGGTGATGGTTGAACACATCTCAAGGACATACTGATGAAAGAACTTTTTGGCTTTCTACTGTGTCCAGACCAGCACATCCAAAGCTGCTAAATCACAATCCTGCATTTTTCCTACAGAATTCACTGCACATAACCATTCACTGACCTATATTTTCTAATAACTGTATTTTCAAAGCACAATTCTAGAAAAAGATTGAAGTAATTATTAAGTACTTTTTTTTTAAGTGCCTGCTATCAAGTGAAGTTTTAAGTGCCTTCTATCAATTGGAGTCTTGGCATGGCACTGTTGAATAAGCACTAGACTAAACCACAAGGTTGGTGGTTCAACCACACCAGGGGCTCCTTGGAAACCCTGTACAGGGTCACTGTGAGTCGGAATTGACTCGACAGCACTTAACCAACAGCAGCAGCAGCAGTTTATAATTTAAATGTTTTACATGATTAAAGATATTTTAAATAAATGTGGTAGGAAAAAAAAGAAGGACTGAGAAGTCTAGGGAAAGATCATTGTAGTTTGGAGGCAGTATTTGGGTTTTTTAGTACTACTGACTTTGGAGTGCTTTTATCAAATTTAAAAGGAAATCATAGCAGCAAATTGGAAAATGGTGAACAGGCATGATTGGCAGGGAACCATAATGTGTAAAAACTCTCAAGCGTGAGAAAACTGTATGCAAAGACCTTCCAAGTTTTAACTTCCAACGCTCGTTCTTTTAAGGAGCTCTCATAGCGTAGTAGTTACGAATCAGACTGCTAATCTCACAGATAGCAGTTCGAAACTACCAGCTGTTCCGCAGGAGAAAGATGAGGTTTTCTGCTCCCATAAAGATTTATAGCCTCGGAAACCCTGTACAGGGTTGATTCGGAACCGACTCCATGGCATAGAACAACAACAACAACAGTCCTTTTGTTGTTTTTTTTTTAAAAATAATTATTTGTGTAAAGTATGGCATTTCCATTTTAAGGTACATTTTAGAATTTGAGAGAAAGAGCTTTATCCTTGTGTGCTGAACTTAGCCCATCTGAAGGTTGATCACATTATTTATTACCTGTGCGGCCCAACAGTGCCAGTTGACAGTGTCTCTCAAAGCATACAGCTGTTCTCTGGCAACAAGCCCAGTTGATAAGATTGCCTTTGGAATAGGGGAGAGGGAGAACACTGCCTCCGTGCCTTAAGTGACTTCCCTTACCAATTATAATAACTTAGGCACCTGAATCGTTCTCTTATCCTGAGGTGTTTTTTGTTTTTTTCTCTGCATACAACTTACGGTGTGAGAAGAAAATGTTCCAGTGAGTATATTAATGCTCCTGACTACTTGTAACAGAAAACACGTGCCATCCTAGTGTTGCCCGTTTTTTTCCTTTCTGCCTCTTGAGAGGCCTGTGTAAATCAGATATTTAAATTCCCGATAGAAATGAAGTTTGCTGACAGATTCCTTAGTGTTCTGTTTTCCCACACATGTACTTGGCATCAACTTGCCAAACAACTGTGAAACAGCTCAGTTTCTCAAATATCTATAACACGGTCCAGAGTCTTGATCATCTGACAGGAATTGGGCATTATGTGTCATATAAATGATCTTTGGCAACGTGTTACGTCTCTATTACAGTGCTTATTACTAGTATTTTAAATTGCACAAAGTAACACAGATTTAAGATTATGGCAAAAGACAGACTACTGACCTCAGCACTATCAAAGAGGAACAGTTAAATTCTTTCATTGCTTTCTGCTTATAATAATATAAAGGATAATTGAGTTTTTTATTTGACAATACTCTTTAAGTCTCATCATAAATGTTTACTGAATTTGACATCTTTAAAATTTCTGAAATACTAATGTTTGAAGAAATTAAAATTTTTTTCATTTACATATGGATTCTAATAGCTTTAAATGAAGCTGTATAGCTGTTTACTCAAAAATACATCATGATCCGATTATTAAATTTGATAAAGCTTTACCAACTTTCTGACAAGTTCACTTCCTGGTTTTCCATTTGTTTTTAATCTTTAATTATGGCACAAACACTCTTACTATATGAGGTAAATGAACATGGGGATGGTGGTTAATTCTCCAAGTAAGCATGCTTAATACCGTGACAAGGATTCGGATCGTTTAAAAATGAATGATGTTCTCACAGTATTTCCCAATTCTTGAATAATTTTATGCCAGAGTTTTTCAAAGAATCAAGGAAAATTTGTTAGTAATATTCATTGTTACTAACGTTTCTGCTTCTTGGACCCACAGCAGACACTACTAATCTAAGAGTCTCTGGTTTATTAAGGAGCTCTGGTATTGTAGTGGTTTATGTGTTGGGCTGCTAACTGCAAGATCATCAGGTTGAATCTTCCAGCTGCTCTGTGGGAGGAAGATGAAGCTTTCTACTGCCATAAAGATTTACAGCCTCAGAAACATGGGCACTATGCGTTGCTCCACGCTGTATAATGATCACCACCACCATGCTTTACTACTTTTCTGGGTGGTTTAGATTGGGATATTAAGTTTGGGCCCTTATTTAAAAGCTTTAATTTATGTTTGTACATCTGACTGATATTTTCAGTGCTTATTCTTTGCCTTGAAGAAAACTTAAGGAAACCCATTTTTTCATGAATTAGGACTCTAGACAAGCATTGGCACAGGAGGCTATCTGTATTTGCTTTCAAACGTGCACCTTCCAGAATCCAAAATTATGGTTTCATTGATGATATATTTTTATGTCATGTATCCTGTCTCCTTTGCGCTTAGCTATTTCCTTTACCTGCTCATAATTTTGGATAGTTTTCTTTATGAGTATCTAAAAGCAAATTTGTGTTGTGGAAGAAGGGATTAACTTTCAGAAGTGTTCTCTGCAAAAGAGGGTTTTTAATTTTAACGAGTAAAGGGGAAGTACTGATAATTCCAAAGGGCTGCTGTTTGGTGAATGTACAAGTTTGCAGGGGATCTAGAAGCTGCATGCCACTTAATGTCTAAATACCAGTAAACTAGCTGTCACTGAGTCGATTCTGACTGATGGTGCCCTGATGTATGTTGGAGTAGAACTTTGCCCCATAAGGTTTTTAATGACTAATATTTTGAATGAAGATCACCAGACCTTCTTCTGAGGACTTGAACAGCCAGCCTTTCCATTAGTATCTAAACCATCCGGGCCGATGGCTGATTGTTAATATGAGGACAGAAATTCCTGAGAGCTTCCTTCATTGCCTTTGATTCAGATTGTGTACAGACTCAACCTTTGAAAGTTATTTCCGGTTATTAACAGAAGTATTTCATGGTAATTAGATTTGCCTGTGGATAAGACTTGGGCCATTCCATTCACTAAAACATCCCAAGCTGTTTATGTAAGTGACTTTAGAAACAGGTGAATTTTCTGATTTCAACTTGTTGTGATGTTTGGAGAACATAACTTTAAATCCATGTTGAGATAGAGCCTCTTTTTCTTTTTTAAAGTGTAAGTATTGGAAGATAAATGCCATGACCCTGTTTAAACCTTAGACACCTGTAGTAAATTAAAAGGTGTGTGCCGTTTGCTCTACCGGTATTTTTATGGTTTCATGATATCTACACAATTTTCTGTTACCAAGTGTTACTGTAAAAATGAGTATATCTCGCTTTAATTTGCAGCTTCAGAATTTAGAATCAGAGGACACTTTATTCTTTTCTTTTTGTGAATGAGAGCTTTTCCATAGTAGGGCTATTTCAGAGTCTCAGATTTGGTTTTACTGTGTCTTTTAGGGTGTTTATTCTACCAGAGCTTGCAGCCTGCTTTGCTATGAATTATTTGCACTATGTTAATCTAAACGTTCTCAGCTTTCAAAGGTATTGCTAGGGGTCTTGGTTAAAGAAAAAAGCAAATGAAAAGCTAATGAAATATTTTGTGTTTTGAATTAAAACCCTTAAACCAGTTATTTATTGTGGGATTGAAGTTGATTTGACTTTATTGTGAGATAAGGGTAGAAGAAATACACTTATGAATGAAATCACATTAAAGGAAATGGGAAAAATATACGTTTTAGTGTATTTTGTCAATGATTTATCTAGCAGTCATTCTTCTGAAAACAGGTATCGTTCACTGGAGGTGTAGATACTGGGGTGCTTACCATAAGGGGGAGAGAGAAAGAACAGTTTCCCCTGGAGCACTTTCTGTGACCTTTGGGGCTGACACTTTTATATCTACGTCAGCTCTGGTTTCATCTTTATAATCGTCTAGTGGGTAGACAAGGACCCCTGGTGGTGCTGTGGGATGAGCAGTGGTCTGCTTACTGTACAGTTGGTGGTTCAAACCCACCAGCAGCTCTGAGGGAGAAAAATGTGACTAGCTGTTGTGTAAAAATGTACAGAATCCCTATTAGGGTCACTCACTATGAGTCGGAATTCAGTCTGTGGCAGTGGGCTTGGGGATTTTGTTGTTGTTTCGGGTTTAGTGGAGTAGACAGTGAACATAGTGTTGTCTTCATTTTATAAATAATGGAAACTGGGATTCTGGCAACTTTAAGAACTTACTTTGATCATAAAACTAATTAGGACTGTCACTATTGTACGTCCAGTCATTGTCCTTCCTTTCTTTTCTTGACCTCTTTTAAAGGTTATGTGTAGAACTCTAAAGTGTATTTTCACCTGTAAACAATATGTTTTTCAGGTGTTGTAGAAGTCAAAAACAGTCCTTCAGTCTATATTTCATGAAAGCAAGGTGTTTCTCATGTGATGTATGAAGGATGTTTTAACTGTGGGAAATGCAAATGGAAATAATCAGCTAGAAATGGACTCGTTTTCATTTATTCAAGGGAGTAACCAGCAAGTGCCTGTCAAGAATGAAGCAGACCATTGTGAGACTTTGAAAAAGCAGAGTGACATAAAGGCTTCCTCAGAGAAGAGGTCTCACAAAGCATCTAAAGAAGACATAAGTCCTGAGAAACAGGACGTGCCTTCCACCGAGGTCTGTATTCATTTTGTTTCTTGTCTGTTAAAAAGAATAGAACCCGTTTTGGGGTGCGAGTGTCCATGGGATAACTGTGTGTGTGTACTCCATCCTGTGCATAGAGCATAGTTATCATGCATTGAATCCATATGGATGTGTTTGCTTAGAGAAAAGATTTATCTATTTTCTAACTAAGAGGTGCTAACGTAATTTTTCATGCAACCAAATGACTTTTACTCTCAAGAGAAGCAGTTCTTAAGCAAATGGGTTAATTCCTGGCTAAAGATGGAAAAGCAGAGCCAGACTACGGATCCGCTCTCTCCAGTTGATACCCCATGACTATTTTTTTAGGGCATACTCTTGCAGAGTTGGAAGAATAAACCAAAATTCTCAAGAGAGGGATGTCTTTCTAGCTGTGGTGAGTAGACTGTAGTATAGGAGTTTTAACAGAACCCCAGAAGAGAAAGAAGGATCCAGGTCCCCCAGCCAAGATTACAAGCTTTCCCTTCCCACACACAGTGCCCTTAGGTGACTGAAAGTGTCAAGAAAACAGAATCCAGCGTGAAGCTACAAGTCATAAGAAAAAGCACACAGGTCCTGGTGGTGATGGTGGTTTTGTGTTGTGGAGTCAGTTCCGACTTGTAGCGACCCTGTACAGGGTTTCTGAGGCTGTAAATCTTTACGGGAGCAGAATACCTCATCTTTCTCCCCTGGAACAGCTGGTAGTTTCGAACTGCTGACCTTAAGGTTCGCAGCCCGATTCGTAACCACTATTTAGGAGAATGTATCTACTTTTTTGTTGTGAATACAGCGCATTCACAGAAGCACAACAGCAAAGAAAGAAAGAAAAGCATTCCAACCGTGCACATACATGAAATGAATGAAAGAAAAAGAGCATGCACAAGGCAGATGAAGATCCTAATAGAAGCAAACATATCTAGGATCCTAAGAAAACTCTAAGACTGTTTCACACTATAGAATTTGAATTCAATAAACCAAGAGGTTTCAAAGGCAAATTAAGGTACTGGGGTGGGACCGAAAGAAGCAAGTTGGCTCTCAAGTAGAGACAACAGGAAGACATCCTTAGATAGGAAAGAATATATGAGCTCTTCTTGATAAAACTAACACTGATGAAATTTAGCCAACCAAGACAAATGAAAAGAATGACTCAGGCTTAAAGATGCCATGCTAAAAGGTATATTGGTAAGATTTCAATCCATTTCATATCCAGAACTAAGACTGTAACAAATTGAAATGATACTAGTTCTTTCTAACAGAGTCCAGATTATGACTTTACAAAGTAAAAATAGTAACATGGTCTGCTAAAATGGAAGGAAAAATTGAGAGGTAGGTGAAAAAAATAAGTTTACCATTTTTTATGTTTTTTTAGTAGGGAGGTAATACTTTGTAAAATTAAAACATAGTTTAAAAGTGTGAAAACCTTTGAAAATACTCTTCATAATCTATTTCTTAGCCTTTTTGTTGTTGTTAAGTGCTGTCGAATCAGTTCCAACTCATAGCAGCCCTGTGTATAGGGTTTCTGAGGAGCAACTGGTGAGAGAGATCCTTAAGGAATTAATATGTCATGTTGAGAAGAAACAGTTATTTGAAAGTTAGCAATTCCTTTGATTCCACTTTTTCTTTCATTAAAAAAAAAAAGAGTTAAAACATGTTTACTTAAAAGTAATACATAGTCCCATTGTTATAAATTATTTCCATCTGTCTGCCCTGCCATCTTTATGTTTGTATGGGTGCATAGGGATAGATTCAGAACCAAGGTTTGCTAGATAATCATTTGGAAGCCCTGGTTGTTTCTGATTGGTGGCATTTTGGATGATTTATTTTTCCCTTTGTACTTCTCTGTTTTGCCTGAATGTTATAACCAACATGAAATTTTCATTTTAATAAGATGGAAGCTATTGATGCAAAGTTAAGTATATCACAGACATTCCATACTTGGAATTTTCAGTTTGCTGACAGAAGTATTCATGTGTAATCAAGTCCCAAGATGCATGTACAGTAGAGGAGATTTCAGATGTTAAAAAGGTGGCGTAGACTGTAGTGGCCGTGGAAAACCCCAAGAGGAAGTGGTAATATGTAGGTAATGTGTGGAAAGACAGAGAAGCAAAAGTGGGCAACAGTCTACCCCGAGCCCCAAAAGTGAAGGAACCATTATGATATAATTGGGAGCAGTTTAGGATATCATCTGATAGACAAGCAGCTACCTATTTTGAGCTAATGGAAGGGAAGAACCTAGAATACTGGCTAAAGTTTAGATCTCAATTGGACACACAAATGGAAGCAGTAGGAAGTGGTTTTATCTACAGTGAATTACAGATCACTTTCTTACTAAGGATGTTCAGAATCAATTTTCAAAAGCATATTTGGGTAAGGGGGAGGGATCTACCCAGACCTTTCCAGTTTTGAGGACCCTGCTACAAATACAAATACCGGAGAGAGCTAGTGAAGGTTTCTAAACTGAGAGTGAATGGAGAGTGGTTAACATAATTGAAAAGAACATATAGGCTGTGGTCTTTTGAAGGCAGCAATAGAATTTTCTAGTTCCGTTTCACATAGACTGTTGGAATGCCTGTTATGCAGAACCAGTGTAACCGTTTGGTAAATGCGTGAATGAGTGTGTCCGTAATGCATTTTTGGAAGATCAGTGTGAGTGTTTAGGAGACTGAGTTGGAGAGGAAAGAAATGCATACCAGCTCTCTTGTAAGAAGGAGGCTGCTAATCTGCTATGAGATGTGATGTAATGGAAACCTATGTTTGAACAGAAGGAAGAGTAAAGGATAGGAAGAGTAAATGAGAAATATTTTAAAACAAAAATCAAGACTTCTTAGTGCTTAATTGCTTTAAAGGAGAGGAGTCATCTTTTATTGCACAGTCATTGCAAATAGTAATTTCTGAGTTGCAAGCCTGAGTGATTAGAAGATAGGAAATTGCGGCTCACTTATATAGAGCATGACCTTCCTGGGTTTGAATCCAGCTCATCACTTATTGGTTATGTAACTTCGGGCAACTTTCTTAGTAGTTTGCTCATCTGTGAAATGAGAAGAGTAGTAGTATTCCTGCTTCAGGGTCATGAGGATGAAATGCGAACATTGACACTTTGTAGGCACAGGCAAGTTGTAAGGCCCAAGGATTGATAGGTATGACTGTGATCGTTACCCAGACACTGGTCCCTGGAGTTTGAATTGAGAAAAGGTATTAGGACGGGGGAGATACAGAGCTAGCGCTGCCACGACAAGACAGGCTAGAGAAGGAGATTCTGGAGTTACCCACCCTTGTGGAGGTTAGGGTTAAAGTGTGGCGTGAAGTTCTCTGAGGGTGGTATGGACTGAGAGAAGACCAGAGATCTTAAATCTAAGCTAAATCTGGGCTTGGATAATGGTGAAATTGTAGATGTCTGGAGGGTGCAGGTATAACAGATGTACAAAGAACTAGGTTAGAAAGCTGAAGCTAGAATGTGCTTTCAGAAGCACAAATAAAGTCATTGAGTTTGGAGGGAGGAGGGAATGACTGAAGTTAGCAAATCTAGTATCTGTGGTGGGGGGTTGTTTTGTTGGGGCAAAATATACAAGTTTGCCATTAAACCCTTTGTAAGTGGCAGTCCACTGGCATTAATGACAGTCACTGTTTTGTGCTGCCATTGCCACTGTCCCATTTCCAAAAGTTTTTAACCACTCCAAACAGAAACTCAGCATCTCTTCAACAATAATTCGCATTTCCCCCTTCCTGCAGCCCCTTTGCAGTTCCAGCTGCCCATGGGCCCCTTTCAACTTATGGCGACCCCATGTGTGTCAGATTGCTCTGTGGGGACTGATTTTCAGGAAGAGACCACCAGGTCTGTCTTTCAAGGCACCTCTGGGTGGAGTCAAACTTTTGGTTAGCAACCAAGCGCTTTGACCATTAGGCATATGGCCAGCCCCTAGTAATCAGTGATAAACTTTTGTCATTTGGTGTTTGCGTGTCCTAGAAGAATCTATTGTCCTTTTCATATGGACTTTGGAGTCTTACATATTGTCCTTAATGATGCACTGACTCCACAAGTCCCCCACATGTGTGCCTGGAGGAAGATCCCAAGGTCTGAAGGTCACAAGGGGAGGCGTCCCTGAGGAGTGGCACTGTGATGTACTACCACTAGTACCCACTGCTGTCAGCACACGTGGACACCATTCCCTTATCTGAAACTCTGGCCTCAACTAGCAGCCTTCCCAGACTCCTCATGACAGACATAGCCCTCTCTGTGTGGGCCCTCAGGCACAACAGTTTTCTTTCCTATGCATCTCCACCATCAGATTCTTAGATCCTGAGCTACCCTTTATCTGTTTATCCCTGGAGCTCAGAAATTCTTTGCACTCAGATCCAACAGTTATTTATTAAATACAGGAGCCAATGGTGGGAGGTGAGGGGAAAAGACAGTCTAGTCCTCTTGGTGGCCAGCGAGCAGCTGGACCAGATAAGCCTTGAACTTCCTCTGTCTTTTCCTGTGTTGTGACTCTGTGCAGGGCAGACATCTGCACCTAATGGGTAAGGATGTGAGTCTGAAGGACTTGGGGGACCTTGGGCTGTTCTTTGTGATCCAAGATTGACCTTTTGACCAGTCAGGGTGCATTTTCAGGGGAAGGTTTGGGGCTGTGATTTGTTGTTTGTTTGTTGTCTCTGACACTCACTTCCGTTTTGTAGACTTGTTCTTTAACATCCCATGAGTCCCGTGAGTGTACTTTCCATGTCATCATTAGCTTGGAGCAAATCAATTCCCTATAAACACTTTCCCAAGTACAGTGCATGGTGTTTGTTTTTCTTGCAGATTCTTAGGGCCAACTTTGCAGCTGAGAAAATCGTATAAATCTGTCTTTAGTACAAGGGCAACATTCCTCTGGATTTATTGGCAGAGAGAGAGTTGAAGCCCAAGTTTAGAAGCCAGAGACTAAATTTTCATCCTGGTCACGGATGTTTGTTTGCTCTTGAGGAAAAAAGAAATTTTTTTCTTTGCAAAGTAATACATGCTTATTTATAGGAGCATAAAGAAGAAGGAATCCTGGTGTGGCACTGTAAGATAGATAAGCACAGAACTGCTAACGGAAAGGTTGTCAGTTCAAACCCAGCAGTCGCGCCTTGTAAACCCTAGACAAGGGAATTGGAACCAACTCGATGGCACTTAACAACAATAACAAAGAAGAGGTGGGGGGAAAAGATCTATCCCAAACGTTCTGTTAATGTTTTACTATACAAAGAGGCGTCAAAAGTTTGTGGAAAAGTTGAATTAAAAGATAATAGAAATTTTCCATGAACTTTTTGAAGCCCCCAAGTATTCTCTTCTATTTTTGATGCAAAAAATAATAATAATTTTTTTTTTAATTGGGACTATTGTATGATTTGTTATAGTACTAAAGTTTCTCTAGTTAAAATTTTTGGGGGGGAACTTTGCTTTCAACAATTATATGTAAAATTCCATCATTGAATGTAAAATACCATAATTTAAACCATTCCCTTGCAGTTGGACAGCAAGCTTGTTTCCAACTTTTTGCTGTTATAAACAACTGTGACGAACAGTCTTATTTTTAAGTCTTGCCGATATACCTGATTGTAACCTTGTTATAGACTTCTAGAAATAGAACACAAGGATCTAAACTGCTAAAGACTTATCATGGGTGCTGCCAAATGCCTTCCAGAAAGGTGAGGTATATGAGAAAACTAGTTCCACTCTCTGCTCACTGGCATCAGTTGTTGCTTGAAATCATGGTCAGTATGTTAAGGAGCTCTGGTAGCGTAGTGGTTACAAATCAGGCTGCAAACCTTAAGGTCAGCAGTTCGAAACTTTCAGCTGCTCCACAGGAGAAAGATGAGACTTTCTGTTTCTGTAAAGATTTACAGCCTCGGAAACCCTGTACAGGGTCTCTATGGGTCGGAACCAACTCGACGGCACTTAACAACAACAACAACAACATGTTGCTGTTAGACTCCTGGTGTGGCGCTGTGGGTTAATGCACCAGACTGCAAAGCCATTTGAACTGCAAGGTAGGCAGTTCAAGTTCACCAGTTGCTCCTCAGAAACCCTATAAAAGGTCAGTATGGGTCGGAAGCGACTCAACGGCATTTCACAACAACAACAAACAAGTGTTGCTGTTGCTGTTTGGGTTCCATTGAGTTAACTTTGATTCATAAGGTTCCCATGAGAGTTTAGACATGTCCCATTGAGGGTTTTCTTGGCTATAATCTTTATGAAAGCAAATCACCAAGTCTTTCTCCTGTGTTGGTGTTGGTGTTGGTGTACTTCATGTCGGTTCCAACTAATAGAGTCCCTGTACAGGGTTTCCAAGGAGCAGCTGGTGGGTTTGAACTTCCAGCCTGGCAGGCAGCAAAGCAGTTCATTGCTTATCCTGCAGAACTCCATCTTCCCATGTAGTGGGTTTGAACTGCTAACCTTTTGATTGGCAGCCAAACACTTAACTGTTGCTTCCTCTCATAGTCAGTATGATAAGGGAAAAATAGTGTTTAGTATTTCAGTTTGTATCACTGACCATGGAAAAGTGATCCTTTCTCTTCTTTCACCTTCTCTGCAAGTCTCAAGAGCACAACTCATCTAACCCAAATCCCACCACTTACAAAGTTATGTAAGTTCAGAAGTAAATGTCCAATCCCATGCTACTTCTGCTGCTCCAAGCCGGACATTGTCAAGAGCACTGTGCGTTCCCATCTATTTTCTAGTGTTTGCAGACATAAATCTGCGTGTAAACACATCTGTGCTTTTAAAACCAAAGTGGAATGATGAGATACAAGCTGATCTGTAACTTCCGTTTCTTAAAAGCATTTTATTATGAACATTCATTTTGAGTGAGTTTTTCGTGTTTTTGGCTTTGTAGATTTCTTTTGTGAATGCACATTTTATGTTCTTGGTTGAGTTTTCTGTTTAGTATTAGTGTTTTTTCTTAATACCTGTAAGAACGTTTTATGTGTGAAGGTGTTTTAATTCTTTATCAGATATTGTGTATCAGACTTTTTTCTTAGTTTACACTATTTTATAGTTGATTTTACTTTTGCTCAATGGCTTTAAGAATATCTTGGATAGTCAGTCTGATTTCTCTTTTATTTCTTATTTTCCTTGTATTTAAAATTTAGGATATCTTTCCCTCATCCACAGTCAGTGCAATCATCCCTTTCTCAGGATGATCAAAGGACTTGACTAGTTCAAAGAATTTGAAAAAAATAACGATGATCTTCGCTTAACTCATCAGCTGCTTATTCTATGCCAAAGGCGCCCTAGTGGTGTGGTAGGGTATGGTTGGGTTGCTAACTGTAAGGTCAGCAGTTCGAGTCCACCAGATGTTCCACAGGAGAAAGATGAGGCTTCTGCTCCTATAAAGATATGCAGACTCCGATGTACAGACACATAACCACCACCACTCTGTGCTAGATAAGTTAATCCTCACAACAACCCTCTTAAAAAGGTTCATCAGCAAACTGACGCAGACAGAGAGAGAGGCTAACTAACTACCTTAAGAATTCCTGGTTAGTATGTGAGGAGTGAGATTCAAACCAGATCATTTTGCCTGAGTTCCTAAGTGATGGTGTAACTGGTTGATACGCTCGACTGTTAACCTAAAGTTTAGAGGTTAGAATCCATCCAAAGGTCCTTCAGGAGAAAGGTTTAGCAGTCTACTTCTGAAGAACCAACCATTGAAAACTCTGTGGGGCACAGTTGTACTCTGACACACAGGGGGTCCGGCCACGAGTCACAATCAACTCAACAGCAACTGTAAAAAGTTTGGCCTCAGAGCTCTCTGTAACTGTGACTCTTCATGGTAATGAATTACTCCCTTACAGTGGTAAATAATTTTCTTTTCAGTTTCCTGGTTAATCCCTCCTTCCTGTATGTAAAATTCAGAAACCAAATAGGCAACACATCTCTTTATTTGTCCTCATATTTATTAACAAGTCTGTTGCTTTGGTTTTGGTTCCTTCTTTTGCATGCCCTTATCTGTTCCATCACTCACTCTGTCAGACCTGTTTATCTCTCATCTGATTGCTGCTATCTTGTTTCTGGATTCTGTGTCCAATCCCATTGTGAAGGAGAACCATCAAGACTCCTGCCAAATTTCTCTTCATTCTCCAAGGCTTGGGATGTTGCTTCTCTAAAGCCTACTCCAAGGAAGAACACCCAGTTGATTTTCATTCCTCATTATGTCATCTTTTTGCTCTCTTTTCCATACCTCATTTGTTTATGAGCTCTTTCTTGATCTTGTCACTCATACTCTGAGAATAGCTTGTCCAGCACTGTCTTTCCCTTGTTGGTACTCACAGTGAAAGTGATGCTTTTGACCAGAAAATCTCTTTACTCAGCAGTCCTAGATATAGTTGCCCTCTTGCCTGCACAGAATGTCTAACCAGATTGGTTTGAGAAAGACAGCCAAGCATCAGAATGACTACTGACCAGGGCACCCATTCTCTGACTTTATTGGAGGCTGATTTCATTCTTTGTGTATGACCTTGGTAGGATAAGAAGCCTCAGATACTTGGGTTGAAATCCTTTCTTGGCTCTTGACTGTAGAGGATAGACCAAGGGAAGTGATTTATTCACAGAAAACTTTTTCTTTTCTAATGGTGGGAAATACACAAGGGAACAATACATAAATAAATGTGATGTTTATCTAATGATTAACATTGGATCGTGTTTGTAAATCTTTAATGTGTTGTTTGGCATCAAACTTAAACTTTCAGCATAAAGTTGTATTAGATAAAGCTTTGTGTGTTTAACTTATCCTACTTGTGAAATGTTTTCAGAATCAGAAACTAAGTTAAGACATACTTGTTAGGGAAATGTCCTGATGGGTACATAAAAGAGGAAAGAAAAAAAAAATCCCATAATCCTATCACGTATACAGTTAAATTTTTGTTTTGTTTCAAGTGTTCTATTTGTTTTGGTAAGTATGTTAGCTTTAACAGAGACATGAGGTTTTCAATATCCTACACATATAACAAGAAGCCTTGGTTGAGCAATGATTAAGCACTCCAGCTGATAACTGAGAGGTCAGTGATTCAAATCTACTAGCTGCTCCACAGGAAAAATATGTGGCAGTCTACTTTGATAAAAGTTGTTGTTGTTAAATGTCATTGAGTTGGTTTTGACTCAGAGCAACCACATACAGGATTCCAAGGAGTGGCTGGTGGGTTTGAACTGCTGACCTTGCAGTTAGCAGTAGTTCTTATCCTACAGTGTCATCCCCAGACTCCATAAAGATGACAGCTTTGGAAACCCCAGGGATCAGTTCTAAACTGTCCTAGAGCGTTGCTGTGTTCCGAACCAACTTGATGGCCATGGGTTTCATTTGGGTTGGTGGTGGAAGGAAGAGAAGGAATAAGTTGTTGTTGTTGTTGTTAGGTGCCGTCGAGTCGGTTCCGACCCATAGCGACCCTGTACCGGGTTTCCGAGAAGGAATAAGTAGGAGAAGAATTTAAAGCCATGAGCTTTTTAAATGGCAAAACTATAGATAGCACAACATCTGCTAATTCAGCATTTGCCATGTGTCCAATTCAGTGCCACCAAGTACAAAATAAATCAGTAATGTTGGGTGGTGGTTATGTGCCATGGAGTCAGAACCAACTCATAGCAACCCTGTACAGGGTTTCTGAGGCTGTAAATCTGTACAGGAGCAGAAAGCCTCTTTTTTCTCCCATGGAATAGCTGGTAGTTTCAAACTGCTGACTTTTAAGGTTCATAGCCTGATTTGTAACGACTACACTACCAGAGCTCCTTATCATGTTGGGTTGTTGTTGTTGTTAACTGCCGTCGAGTCGGTTCCGACCCATAGCGACCCTGTACAGGGTTTCCGAGGGTGTAAATCTTTACGGGAGTAGAAAGCCTCATCTTTCTCCCGCGGAGCGGCTGGTAGTTTCGAACCGCTGACCTTAAGGTTCACAGCCCAATTCGTAACCACTACGCTACCAGAGCTCCTTGTTGGGTAGCCATCACCAATATCTGCTGCCAAGTTGTTCATCACCATAAAACAAAAAAAGAAAAGAAAAGAAAATCAATGCTTCGTAAACAATGAACTGTATTACCTTTTATACTTTAGAATTTCGAGTTTTAATTATTTTTATATATGTACATATGAGGGGGCTCTGAAGAGTTTGTGGGAAAAATGGAATTGAAAGACAATAGAATTTTTCTACAAACTTTTGAAACACCCTCATAGTATCATATGTAGCACAAGTATATGCAGTTTATGTATATACATAATAGGTATGTAATTCATGGTGAATTAAGTTTTTTAAAACTATTTTTAAATAAAACAAGCATGTTGTCATATTTACCCCAAATATATGTACTTAAATGGATATAAATATTATTCTATGAAGATTGGTTGTTCTCCTCAAAGTCATCCAGAAACAAAATTATGAATATATAAGTAACTTGTCCTGAGTTGGGCTTTTACCTGATCTTTTTTTTTTCCAGTAGATTTCATGTGAGTTTGTACAAACCAAATTTACAGGTGGAGGTTGGAGAATTTATTGCTTGCTGAAGTTAACGGCAAGTTGGCTGTAAATTGCTAGCAGATGTTTTCCCTTTTTAGCCCCCTAAGAATTTTATAGGCAACATTTTTTTTTTCCCTCTCTTTTTTTGCAGAGATTGAGGGAGGAGGTATAGTCAAGGAGGGAAATGAAAACAGATTGAGAAACATATGTCTCAGTTTTCAAAAGTACTGGAAAGTTCTGATTTTAGATGGAGCTGATCTTCAAAAGTTTAAAACAACAACAAAAATCCACCCCAAACATAGAGATTTTTAATCATGTTTTGTCAGTTTAAACCACTAAAAAGTTTCTTTTTTCTCTTTAGCAAGAAGATCCTTATAGGAAGAAGAAGCTTCAGGAGAAAAAGGAAGGAAATTTGCAAAATTTAAATTGGAATAAAAATCGAACATGTAGAAAGAACAAGAAAAGGGGCATTACCCAGCTCTCAAGGTGTGTAGCATTTATAAACCCTTTAAAATCTGATGACGTTCTCACCTTCTAATGCTGCATGTATCTCTTTTAATCTTGTTGCTGTTGATGTGCAGACAATATGACATTGTAGATGTTTGTACTTCGAGATGAAAGTATATTCTTTAAATAAGTGCTTATGTTTTCTATTTTGTTAAATACTTTAGCGGGAAGTTTCTTGGATTTTCTTTGTCTTTTCCTTTTTAAAATGTTAAAAAGCTACAGAAGGGTTTAGGGGAAAAGCATAAGACATTCCTCCATGCTAAGACTGTCATTGTGCCAGTGAAATGCAAATGTGTTAATGGCCTATTTCTGTGTCATGTGAACAGGTGTTGTAGAAAACCCCTGGGCACAGCCAGGTCCCTACTCCCAGCTTGACCACTGATCCATCTGGGCGGCCTGGAGCAATAGTAATGAAATAGAATAGTCTCCATTCATGTTTGTAACCCGAAGTAGGTTCTTACAGCTGCAAAAATTGAGCTTCCAAATATTAAGTGACTTGCTTAAAGCCATGTAGTTTGTGAGGGGCAGAGCCAGGATGGGAACCAGGCAGCTGACAGTTTACTATGGACTCCTTGCTTCCTGGATGCACTTTCATCTCTTTACATTTGCATTCTTTGAAAAGTGGAGGGGCTGGACTGGGTTTGTGTGGGGAATCCCTTATTGCTAGGGTTAGAGAAGAATCTACCCTCTTGAGTCATTTCAGGGTGGATTCTGATCAGGTCAGTAGCATGTGTATTTTGGTTGCAAATCAACCCAGATGGTATCATCTCTGAGTTTTCACTTATGTTACATTCTCAGAACCCCTTAGCACCCAGCAGAGAGGAACTCCCCTACTTTTTCTCCCTGGTGGTGGGGCTTCTCAGGTCTACCTTGCCACCTTCTAGGACACTCATTTCCACCTGCGCACTCACTCCCGTGGCTGCCCATGAGCAGGCATGAAAGGCTTTCCTTGGCATTGAAGCTTGCTTCTCACCCAGTAACCCCTCCATCCTCACTGCTCTGCCTTTATTCTGCTGCTGTGTGCTGGTATCTGGAAAATTCTCTTTCTTAGGAGCACAGCTAGGTATGGAGGTGTGTTTCTGATGAGTTTTTCTCTAGCAGTTCCAAATTTGTATGGGGAAAGGGTGCCACCTTAACTGCAGTTTTACATGCAGTTGGAAAGGACCTCTAGCCAAGCAGCCTTTGCTGGCCAGGACCGCCTGCCTCGGCAGCACAGACGTGCTTGTGTTTGCATGTGTCTCTGGGCCCCTTCATGGGGCTTGTGATCAGCAGTGTGATAAGCTCCCAGCAGTTTTCACATGCTCTCTACTGGAGAACTGTCAGGCAACTCCAAGGTACCTAGCTCACAATAAGCAAAAGGCATCTAACAAAGAAATCAACTATACCATTATTGGAGTATTTATTGTTACTACTGTATTCTGATCATGGATTGATAATTCTCCTTATTTGGTGGTGGTGGTTGATGATGTGCCATTAAGTTGGTTCTGAGTCACAGTGACCCTGTATGGTTTCCCAGGCTGCACAGCTTTACAGAAGCAGGAAATCTCATCTTTCTCTTCAGGAGTGGCTGCTAGATTTGAATTGCTGCCCTTCGTAATCCACTCTGCTATCAGGGCTCCTTATTTAGCCCTAAGTTGTTTGAGAGCCACAATGTAGTATCCTGTAGACCAGTCAAACCATGAGATATTCTTTTACAAGGGTTTTTGTTAAAATTTGGTGAACTGTGATGTCACTTGGAAGTATCATTTCCTGATATGGACATATAGAAAGATAGAACAATAAAGCAGACCAGGGAAATGTTACAGTCTATGTTTTTAAAGCAGATTGCTGACATACCTCTGACATGCTGAAATGATAATATTGTTTAAAAGAAACTTAAAGTGGATTGTAGCTAATCACAGTGTTTTGGGAACATGAAGTTTCAAAAGCGGATGATTGTTGGATTGTATATTTACCTGGGATTTATTTCTGTTTGCATACTTGACTGCACACTGGCAGAATCATCTGGCACGTCCTACATATCCAATCTTCCTACCTGCCATCCTATAAACCTAACATTAGGTGTTGAAATTGGACTGTGTGAAATGAGTAGTTAATCCCTTAGCATTCGCTGCACGTTTCTATATTGCCACTTGGAAAATTTCATTACAGGTCTTCCCTCAAGAAGTTCAGTCTAATAAGAGTTATTTTTCGACTCCCCCACCTCTGTTAATCATCCATTACTTGGGGGAAGAACTTTATTATTATTTTTTGTAGTCTCTGCACCTCTTATAACAATATATGGTATGCATAGTCACTCAATAAATGTTTTGGAAAGGAATGAATGAGAATGTCTTTAAATTAATATGGAATAGTGTGGTGCTGTAGGATAAGCATTGGACTGCAAGATGGGTTTGAACCACAAGGTTGGCAGTTCAAATCCACTAGCCACTCCTCGGAGACCCTATTCACTATGAGTAGAAACTGATTTGATGATACTTAACAACAACAACCTTCCCCTAGACACCAAAGGACAAGTTCATCTATTGAAAATATTTTACACTTCCAAAAAAAAGGAAACCAATTAAGAGTCTTGTGTTCTGATCCTGGGCTCCTGCCATTTAAGCTTCAGTGATTCATCCTAGTCTTCTCACTGTAAAGTAAGAAGACAGATTAAATGAGCTCTAAGTTAATTCTGAACCAGTGGCACCTTTTATTCTTATTATTAGTACCCTTTCTTACTCATCATTGCCTCCTACCAGACCCAAAAAGAGGAGTCCCCACAGTGTCCCAGATTCATTTTCACCTCTGAAAGTCTCCTGGGAAAGAAGTATATCTATTTGCATGATAAAATATGGATGTGATTTCTTTGTGGCTGTTGCAGGCCTTCTGAACAGAATGAATTAAAGCTTGTGTGCAGAGAACTGGAAAGGTCAGAGCTGAGTAGTGACGTGGAGCTAAGAAACTGGTGTGTACAGGAAAACACTGGGGAGATTTGTAAAACAGATGCTGAAATTGGAAGCGTACCTGCTGCACAGGGAAAGGCAGGTACGTATTTACTTGGAGCTCGGAATGGTACCTCTGTTGGAGTTTTTGTTCTCTCCAGGAAGGATTATCCAGTGTGAGACTGTCTCTTTATAGACCACTTAGTTTACTAAAGTACGCATGGAAAGCTGTCAGGATGAGACCAGAAAGCTGAGGCTCTCCTGAGCCTGGGCAGGCCTCTGGTGTCATACCTTTGGTTAGTTGTCACCCAGCTGGCTTCTGCCCATGGTGACTGTATGTATAACAGAATTAAATATTGTCTGGCCCTGCTCTGGTCTTCATAATCAATCCGATGTCTGAGCCCACGCTATCCACCCGTCTCACCAAGGGCCTCCCTTGCCTCCACCAACTCCTCCGCTTTACCAGTCATTATGTCCTTTTTTAGAAAACTGTCTTTCCTGATGATGTGTCCAAGGTAAGCAAGCCAGAGTCTCACTTCTAAGGAACATTCTGGTTGGACTCCTCCATTCGGACTTGTTTGTTCTTCTGCCAGTCCCACGGTATATTCAGTATTCTTTATTAACACAATTCAGATTCATGAGGTCTTCTTTTGTCTTCCTTTTTCATGGTCCAACTTTCACATGCATGTGAAGTGATGGAAAAGGTAGCACTTCTGCCTCCTGTAAAGTCAGTGGTTCCCAGCAATCCTGATGTATATTGGAACAGTGGTTGTTTTCTTTAGACAGAGGACCCCTTGGTGAAAGGGCCTTAGGGGGATATCCAGTGAGGAAGAGTGCCAGCCCCACACCTGAGCCAGGTACTTCCTGTAGAACCAGATGCTGCCCCACATGAGGGCTGCTACGCAGAGTCCTTGGGAATGGGAGGTAGAAGAGCGGTGAATGCTAGGTCTTGGGTAGGGTAGAGTATGTTGTTATTAAGTGCTGTTGAGTTGATTCCAATTCATAGGGTCCCTGTATAGGGTTCCCAAGGAGTGGCTGGTGAGTTTGAACTGGTGACTCTGGTTCAAACTGACTACTGTCCAGTGTTTATCCTACAGCTCCACATGAGGACTCCAGGGCGGAGTATAGCGGGAAGCAAATGTACCGCTGATGTTGATAGTACATGTGGGATCGGGGTGAGGGTTGGGGGGGTGGTAAGGTCACTTTGTGATCCTCACAACATCTGCTTTCTTCAGGCTCTCACCCTTGCCCCCTCAGCCAGTTCTTGCACAGAGTTAACTGATTTCTCTCTGTCCTTTGGTTTTCATTCCTTTGACACACATGTTGCTTTTTGGCCTCATTTGAGGTTCTTCCCCCCACACACAAGCATTTGAAACTTTCAGTGGACATCTTAATAAAAGAGACGGAAATTACTCTCAAACCCCCAGTTGTGCAAAGTAGCATTCCAGCTAATGGTTTGATAGAAGTGTTTGTCATTTCGAGAACTGTATTTTAAACAAGGTTATAATGTATTGACTGTCTTTACCCCCAACAACTCTAATTGCCCACCCCAGGGGCAGAGTAGAAATACTCTCATCCTACACAAACAGTGCCTACCACTAATGGCCAGAGAGGAGACCCTGAATGTAGACCATATCTTCTTCATCATTTTACCTTTATCCATTTTTGAGAGACGCATACAGTTGAAATTCATGTAAGTAAACCCGTGCATTCTTCTTTCTTACTTCCTCCAGAGGGTTACTACCGGAAGCCAGAGAAGAAATGTGTGGAAAAGTTCTGCTCAGATTCTAGCTCAGACTGTGGCAGCTCCTCTGGGAGCGTGCGTGCCAGCCGGGGCAGCTGGGGGAGCTGGAGTAGCACCAGCAGTTCTGACGGGGACAAGAAGCCCACGGTGGGCCCTCAGCACTTTCTACCCACTGGTGAGCATGAACCCAGGGCTTCTGGCCACCCTGCCTTTCTGCTGTCCATTCCATATGCAGTGTAATGTCTAGATCTGCCTTCTAGCACCCAGAGAAGCTCCTCTTACACCACCCTCCTGCTCCCCAGGATGGGCTCCTCTCGGCGCCCCCAGGAGATAACATTCCTGGAGAACATGTGGAGAGCAGATTTGGGAAAGTTTTTTAACAATCCTGTGTTGAGCAAGGTTTTCAACAGCACGTGCTCACTTAGTGTCACATTTTGGTAATTTTGGAAACGTTTTCATAATGCTGTAGCACACTTAACATGTTACAGTATAATGTAGACATAGCTTTTATATGCGCTGGGAAACCAAAAATTCATGTTACTTGCTTTCTTTCTGTGATCTGGTACCAAACCCACAATACCTCTGAGGTATGCCCGTACTTTGCTACAAGCCCCATTTACGTGCTTTTTTTCTCCTCCTTGCCTTCCTCCTTCCCTCTCTGTCTCTTTACAACCTTCCTTCCCTTATGAGAAAACTGAACAACATAATAAGATCTATATGAGAGTAAGACAGAAAGTATTGCTACTAGGATTCCAGTTCACATGTGTATTGGTTTATTCCAACAAAACGTGTTTAAACGTGTCTGCAATCAGCGGATGGCTCCAGACAAGTTCTCTCAATAATACACTTGTCTTAGTCACACCATGGCATCTTCACAAAAAGAAAGGTCCAGTCAAAACACTGGCTTCTGGGGGGATTTGCTGGACCATTTCAAGGTTGGTTCAGGAAGTTGTGGTGACTTTGGGAATTCTAAAGAGGTGATCATGACAGATTTTCTTCAAGGACATGGGACGTCCAATCACAGGAGCTTGTTATGAAGAAGTTTTACTAAAAGCTGAAAACGTGCATAGGTTAGGAAAAGGCCAGGAAACCAAGAAATGTTTTTCCATCTTGACAATGCACCTGCTCATTCTTCAAGGGTAGCCAAAAGTTGTCCTATGAGAATAACAGGAAGCCTTTACCCCATCCACCTTACAGCCCTGATCTCGTCCCTTCAGATTCCTTTTAGTTTCCCAAACTCGAAGAATATTTAAAACAATTTTGAGTCCCGCGAGGATGCCAGAATTGCTGTCTTGGGTATGGTGTAAATTGGAGAGCACTGAATTCTTCAGTGAAGAGTTGTAGACATGAGACACTGCCTTCAGAAGTGTACGGACCTAGAGGGAGAGTATGTGGAGAAACAATAGCTTCACATTTTGATTGTTAAGTTTAATAAAGGGTTTTATGATTTTGTAGCAACACTTTTTGGCTAACCCTTATATTTTTATATGGAGTTGTTGCTGCTTTGTTAGATGCTGTCAAGTTGGCCTGGGACTCCAGTAGCAACCCCTGACAAACGCTCCAGGATAGAACTGAGCTCCATTAAGGTTTCTGACTGTCGTTTTGATGGGAGCACATTGCCAGGTCTTTTCTTCCGTGGCACCATTGGGTGGGTTAGAATTGCCAATCTTTTGGTTGGTAGCCAAGTACCACTTGTGCCACTGAGGTGCCTTGTATGGGTTATGATCTTCATTTGATTTAAAATGTTTATCTTTCACATATACACATACACAAGAAAGAGATTATGAGTAAATATATCTGAATGTTGATAATGCTATAAAAAAAGATTTCTACTTATTTAAACTTTTATTTACTGTCTGTATTACCTACAATTAACATATAATACTTTTGTGACCTTAGGGGGGGAGGGACTATCATTATATAACTAACTATTTCTTTTATCAGGAAAAAACTCTCATTAAAAATATACTTAGCTTTTTCTCCATAATTCAATATATTGTTGTTGTCAGTGATTGTTGTTGTTGTTGTTAAGTGCCATTGAATTGTTTCCAATTCATAGTGACCCTGTAGAGGGTTACCAAAGAGTGGCTGGCGAATTTGAGCCATCAGCCTTGTGGTTCAAACCGACCTCGTAGTCCGTTTAGTGTTTTATCCACTTGTGAGTTTAAATGTTGTATTTCATTACATTTTCAATGGGAATATAAAGTATAAAAGTCCTTTTGAAATTTCATTACTGATTGTGCACATGCCAGTTTAAAGTGAGCTGCGACTCCCTCACTATAAATTCTTGATATTAGTAGGCTGCATTTTAATCCCAGATATTTCGAGTGTTTGAATTACATTGTGATAATGTGTTCTTAATGCAGGAGACAGTGTCCCACACAGTGATTTTCCTTCTGAAACTCCCATCTCATTCAGTCTTTCCCACAATATCTGCAATCCCATGTAAGTGTTTCATTTTGCACTTTTATAATAGGTTATGTGCTGTTTCTCCTGTCAGTCATTGTGTGCTTTCCTTGTTCTTGGTTCTGCAGGGTTAAAAAAATAATAAACTTTATGTTTATAGCAAGTAAAATTTACTCTAACTGATAACTTGAGAAAGAATGATCCTTCCAGTTGTACTTGACTTATGTGCAGTGGTCTCTTGTACCATACAGCCAGTGTCTTTTCACTGATAGAGCTAGGTTAAAAAAGACCTAATTTCTGAAAGAAGAAGTGAGTATTATAAAGGATGGCAAGAAACCAGCCTTTTGCCAGGAGTTGTGATAAAACTAAGCATTGATCTCAGAGCAGGAGAAAAATGTAGAACCAAAAATCAACCCACAGAAAAAAAATCAGTGTTAGTGATATGATTGAAACTTGGAGGAACCTTCAACCTAAGACACCCTTCTGACCTGGAACTGAAGCCATTCCCAGAGACCACCTTTCAGCCAGACAAGAGACAGGACCCTAAAATAACTAATAAAACTTGAGAGGAGCATGTTTCTTATAACAATAATCAATTATCTGAGATCAAATGAACATTTGTCTAAAACCAAAGATGAGAAAGGGGTAGAAAATCCACAGTTAAAGAAAGAAAGAAAGCTGAATGGTATTCAAGTAAATAATCAACTGTAATATAATAATAAAAAGAATCACAAAGCAGGTGAATTGAGTAGTAAACTATAAATTACTTTATAAATACAAATGATTACTAAGAGCTCTGTAGACAAACATACTAAGATGCAGCATTTAGGAATCTAGAGTGTAATAAAAGTTGCAAAAAGACCATTTATGTAATCTTTCTGTCCTTTTAACCCATTCGACCTTAAAGTACTAGTTATACGTTGCCTCTGGACTAGTTTCCAAAACGGGAGACTCTTATTTGTAAGAGCTACAGAAACACAGAGATTGTGAATCAAGTAATATGGAATTAAAATATTGTGTATATTTAATTGTGAATGAATTTTATACTCTTTTGGAAAAACCCTGAGCATTGGTGATTTAGAACATTTTGTAAGAACTTCATAGATGCTCACACACTACAATTCCACTGTATGATGATTTCTGCATCATCAGACAAAACAAGCAAGTATTTTTATTTATTGAGTGGAAGAAGAACTGAATTAGCAAGGAGGGATCTTCGGAAAGAGAAATGTTTGTTAGGTGTCTGCCAGGAAGATTTAATTGGTGGGTTTGTGAAGAAGGAAACAGCTAGTGTACAATGAAAACTCCCCAAGAACTGCTTTTGTTTAGGGATAAAAAGTGACTAAGAATTAAAAATTGTTGCTAACTGATGGCAGGCAGAGTTGAAACTACAGATTGCATTAGTTTTGTTGTTGTTGTTGTTGTTTAATTGTTGTTTTTGTTCAAAGAAGACTTTGCTAATCTTTGGCATTTAATATTCTGCAACCCCTTTTTGTCTGTGTTTGTTAATGGCTCTAATACCACAGGCTCTTGCATGGGTGGTGGTGGTCGTTGTGGTGGTAGAAATTCATGTAAAAACTCAGTCAGGCTTGATTTGTACAATGTGACGATTTCCTTGGCTAGAAAACCAATCCATAGTTTCTCACTTTCCCTCCAGAGACGTGAGTTCTCTCGCACAGTATGCTGAAGCTCCCTGCCCCAGCCTCCCTGACGTACCATCAGGTGTGGATGAAGATAAAGGTGAGGTGTTTTGCTCTCCTTACACAGACACCAGTCGTGAGTTCCACTTTGCCTTACTGGTTGGTGAGCTGGAGAAGAAAGAGTGGAGTTGGATGGAGCAGGGCTATTTCCCCAGTGCTCACTTCTCTAAACCTTGTCATGCTGCCCTGGGACGGACGTCACTAAGAGCCTTGCTGGCCCTTTTGCCTCCAGACTGTGTGCAGTGGTGCTGAGCTCCCTGCTTGTTTCAGAGGCACAGGGTGTTCTGTGCCCCAGATACAACCCAGAACCCCTTTATACGGTACTTCCACTGCTTTTAGTTCCCCTTTCCTAGTCTGAGATGAGAAAGCAAAGTGGAAATGTGAAGGCACAGCCCACGGGAGTAGAGGCCAGGTTGGAGAGTAGGTCTGCTACCGCTGCCACATTCCTGGCCCTCTCTTGTCCCTTCCCAAACTCACTTTGTCCTGTTGTTGTTGTTAAGTGCCATCCACTCAGTTCCGACCCATAGCGACCCTAAACAGGGTTTCCGAGGCTGTAAATCTTTACGGGAGCAGAAAGCCTCAGCTTTCTCCCACTGACCTTGCGGTTCGCAGCCCAAGTCGTAACCATTACTACTAGACCATCCTGTTCTAGAAGCGTCTGAATTCTGCCTTGGTGTCTTTGGTGGCCAGCCTAGTTCATGCACTAGAGCTGAGACCCAGAGCTGAGCACCTGCAGCCCTCTGCCAGGTTGGCGAGGGCAGTGACCTAGGAGTGGGTCAGAAGGGAATCCCACTCCTGGGACTCTCTGCTGGACAAAGTGAACAACTCTAGTTCTCTCTGGTGCTTTTTCTCCTCTTTTCTCTCTCTTTGGCCTTGTTTTTTGTCTATGTTGTATTGTATCCCCTCTCCCCTACTTAATTCGGGTCAGGAATTGTGGTAAGATAAATGAATTTTTTTTATCTTCCATG
Organism: Chrysochloris asiatica; assembly: GCF_000296735.1. Taxonomy (NCBI): domain Eukaryota; kingdom Metazoa; phylum Chordata; class Mammalia; order Afrosoricida; family Chrysochloridae; genus Chrysochloris; species Chrysochloris asiatica. Next base: position 2,827,315 of record NW_006408847.1, read on the forward strand.
GCATCATTTAGTTTAAATACATATATTTGCTTTTGTGCATACACGTTAATGTTGATTTGAAAAACTGCTGAACACTTTAGGGCATTTACTTTGGGAACATTAGCATCTGTGCTGTTCCTTGGGTACAATTTGGAAAGGCTTTCAAATAATCAGTGAAAATTAGTTGTGAGTTATTTCTATTCACTAGTCCACTTAAATAAGTGTTTTTCGGTAAGAATTCTTAAGTTCTGTAATCAGTGACTTGCTGAAGCAAGATGTGGTGGGCAGTTTAGTTGATACTCCTGTTTTTCTTTGAGATCATAGAGGAGAAATAGAATTTAGTGAATGACGAAGACAAACAAAAAGTATATGAAAAAGGTTTCCTCTGACATTTGTTGTTGCCAGTTGGAGAGAGAATTACATGTAATCTGGTGTCCTCATTTGTGTGTTTCTGTGAGCACCTCAAATCCCTTTTATTTGCCATCCCTAGACTTGGGTTGCTGCCCAGCTGAAACCTGAATAGTTTGGAATCACTTCCTGGTCCTCTCTTTCTTCGTTGCATTTACCTCAATTTCACCCAATTCTCTATCTGCTCTACCTGTTCCTATGAAGCTGGAGAACAGCATACAAACAACAAACATGCTGACTGTCCTTCAACCTTCATGACTCCTAATGTCTAATGATAAGGCTCTCTGCTGACACAGTAATTAAGCACTCAGTTGCTAACTGAGCAGTTTGGACCCACCAGCCACTCAGTGAAAGCAAGATGTGGCAGTCTACTCCTGTGAACATTCCAGCCTTGAGACAGTTCTGCTGTGTCCTATAGGGTCGTTGTGAGTCGGAATTGACTCGTGACCAGGGCTTTTGTAACTTCACCTGGGTCTCACTGCTGCGTTCTCCTGGCTCCTCCTTCATGCCCCCGCTTTCCTTGCAGTATCTTCCTGTCACGTCACCTTGTTTGCTATTTTATTGAGAACAAGAGAGAAGCAATTAGAAACCTCCAGAAAGCTCCCTCTGCCCCATCTACCTACCATTCACTATTGTGTTAGTCTTTGCTTCCTTCTTGTAACCTGTTCACTTAGCTGCATAGCCCTTATCTCCAGTGATAATTGTCTTGGAAAATTTCTTGTTCCCTTCTTCATCAGTTTTTCTCTCCTTAATACACACATATACTGTAATACTGCCCATATTTAAACAAAACAAAATCAACCCAAACATTCTTTCTTGATCTACTTCACCTGCTGCTCCGTTTCTCTGGGTCCTTCCTTAGCGTTGCCTGTGCTTGCTGAGTCAGATAGTTTCCCCTTCACTCTCCCTTGACCACCACTCTAATTTGGTTTTGACACCACTCCAGTGCTTACCATATGTTAAATCTCCTCAATGTTCAGTCAGTCTGCATGTTCATTGTAGACATTAGACATTCTGTTCTTACTAGGAAACCTCAGGGGCCCCAGTTCAGTTTCTTGATTCCTCCCCACCTCTCATGATAGTAGAGCACTCCAGCATCAGATTTGGGTGCTGTTTTCTTCCCTTCCCTGTGTAAACTTCCTTGTTCATCTTAACCAGAGCTTTCAATCTTACCTAGACCCTGACAGCCCCTAAATTTATATCCTCAGCCTGGACCACTCTCTTAAATTCCAGGATCTTACAACTAACTGTCAATTGATAGCTTTACTTAATTTCTAACAAGTGTCCCAAACCTGTTAGGATGCTTAATCTTCTTTAAACCTGCCTCTCTCCTTGTCTTCCCATTCATACTTTCTAATTGCTCAGGCCAGAAATTTAAACATTATCCTTGACTTTTTTTTCTCTTCTTATTGATCCCATATCCTATCTGTTGTCTTATTCTGTTAGTCATCCCCTTCCAGAGAGAACTACAATCTGATCATGTAATCATTCCCTCTGTCTCCTTACCATGGTCTCCAGCCGTTATTGTCTCTCACTTGGGTTGTCACAGGAACTTCCTAACAGATCTTCTTGCTGTACTTTCACTCCAACATACCGTCCTGTCTCGTGTTAGCACAGTACCACCGGGATCAGGATGGAGCATGCCAAGTCATGGCACTGTCAACAGCTGTAAAGAGTCTGAGATTTTACCTGACTTGTAAGCTAACAAGTCAGCCTGCCATGATTTTGTAGATGGTGACAGAAGACAAGACACTCCAGGATCAGAGACAAAAGATTTGTAGCACAGTCAGCAGCATGAACATCTGCACGTTGTGTCAGTTACTCTTGTCCCCAGTCCCGAGGGGCAATGCAAATGGGCCTAGGCAGCTAGCTGCCTATACTACCAGTGCATTGTACACCAGTTCATGAGTTTAGGGAACCCAAATGTTTTACAATGGGCAAGAGACATTACCTTCATTATATGAGACATTAAGCAAACTTGCCTTTTGTTCCAGAGGGAAACATTTTCTATTTTCTGAGATTTTACTTAATAATTATCCTTGGAAAAATAGATCCTAATAAAGGGTCAGTCCTTTAACTTGTAAGAAGTTTAGAAATGTAACTGATCAATAGAGAATTGTCTCACAACACTGTATGAAGGCACTTCAAAAAGTTTGTGAAAAAAATTCCATTTTTCTATGAACTTCTTTGAAGGCCCCCTTCTTTCTATATAATCTTGACTCATGGTAGATTTTCTGAGGTATATACCATTAAATCATCGATTCTTGATTAATCTGACTCTACAGAGTTGAGAAGAAATCTGTTCAATTTGGTCTCATGCAACATTTAAGTAAAGCTTCTGTATTAATAGGACTCCAACCAGCAGGATGAAACCACCCTGCAATATTTACCTTAAGCATGCCCTATAGAGTCTCAGACACAATCACACAAACAAATCCTAGAAACTGTCACGATCTGCTTTTGAGAACCAGGAGACTGTCTCCATAGGTTTCCATATTGATCTTTCTATTTGGCCAGAAGCATTAATCCACTGCCATTGAACAACCCACTCAGGCAGACTGGATACTCAGTAGGGTTTTCAGTACTTCAACAAATCTGTATTGGAGCAGACAGCCTCATCTGTCTCTCACAGTGTGAGAACTTCCAACTTTGCAGTTAGTTGTTGTTGTTAAGTGCCTTCAAATCAGTTCCAACTCAGAGCAACCCTGTATATATATCAGGTTTCTGAGGAGTGGCCGGTGAGCTTAAACCACCGACCTCGTGGTTCAAACCAACCTTGGAGTCCAGCACATTATCCTGCAGCACCACACCAGTTGTTGTTGTTAGGTGCCATCGAGTGGGTACCGACCCATAGCGACTTTAGGCATAGTAGAACGAAACACTGTCCGATCCTGGGCCAACCTCACTATTGTTGCCACGCTTGAGTCCATCAGTGCTGCCACTTGGTCAGTCCATCTTGTTGGGGGTCTTCCTCTTTTTCTCTGACCCTCCACCTTACCAAATATGATATCCTTCTCCAGCAATTGTTCCCTCCTGACAGTATGTCCAAAGTATGAGACACAAAGTTTGGCCATCTTGGCCTCCAAGAAGCACTCTGGCTGCACTTCTTCCAAAACCAGTAGCCCAGTGCTTACCCACAGTGCCACCAAGGCAGCAGTATGTACTAGTGATTGCACAACGATTCCACCTTGACCCACAAAGAGAACGTCTAGGGCAGTATTCTCTTCCTTAACAACCCTGGTCTGTGAGTTGAGGTTGACGTCAGTACCTCCCAGGCATTCTAATTAGATGAGTCCTCTCCTGGGATAATTGCCTGGAAAGTGGGCAAAAGTAACAAATTAGCTGTCTGGGAAGCAAACAGCTGTCTGGGATTATTAAGTAAAATTCCAAGTAAGCAAAGATAGACTCGTTTGGAAAGATTGCCACAGCCACCTGAAGGTTATGTGGTGATTCCTTAAACATTTGATGGTTTCTTATTGCCACCCTTATGGTGAAGCACACCATTCTTGGTAAAATGGAGGGTCAGTGAAAAAGAGGAAGAACCCCAGTGAGGTGAGCTGGCATGGTGACAGCAGTGGGCTCAAGAGTAACAGCAATTGTGAGGATGGCGCAATACCGGGCATTGTTTCGTTGTCTTGTGTGTGGGATTGCTGTGAGTCAGAACTGACTTGGTGGCACCTGACAATAACAACAAAGGTGCACGTCTGTGCTTTCAGGAAGGATCTAAGTGAATATTTGGCTTCCACACAAGATGCACAGTTCTGGAGGGAGGTGTGGTGCCCTGCAAAGAAAGTGTTGTTCGTAGTTGTTGGGCTCCCCAAAGTGGGACTTGTATCAAGTGGGGCGGGGGGAGGGCACGCCAGCATGGCCTGACTGGCTGGTCAACCCCAAAGTTCCCAGATCAGTGTGACTGATTAAATCTACTGTTTGGTTTTTGGAGGACTACCTGAGTGAGAAAGGAACTCTGGTTGCAAGTTGGGCTACTAACCTCAGGAACAACAGTTTGAAACTACCAGCCATTCCATGGGAGAAAGATAAGACTTTTCTGCTCCTGTAAAGATTTACAGCATCGGAAACCCTGTACAGGGTGGCTGTGAGTCGGAATTGTCTCCACGGCACGCTCAACCATCACCTGAGTGTGAGGAGCTCTGATGGTGCAGGGGGCTAAACATCAGTCTGCTAATCTAAAGCTTGATAGTTCAAAGCCAGCAGCTGCTCTGTGGGATGTATAGCTTCAGAAGCCGGATGGAGCAGTTCTGCTCTGTCCTTACGACCTCCAACTACATCAAACCAATGAGAGAACTCAGGCCACAGCCCAGCCTTAAGTCTGAATCTACTCTTCCTCATTTGACTGTGCTGGCCCCTAGAGTTGTCTTAGTCAAGGTTGACCTGTGGTTACTATGTTGTGGCTGTTGTTAAGTGCTATCGAGTTACTTCTTGGAACTTGTAAGTTACAAGAAGCACTTGTAAGTGCTATCAAGTTCATAGCAAGCCTGTGTAGGGTTCCCGAGACTATACATTTTTATGGGTGCAGAAAACCTCATTTTTCTCTTGCCAAGTGACTGATGGGTTCAAACTGCTGACCTTGCCGTTAGCACCCCAATGCTTATAAAGTATCGTGTCTCTAAATACTTGGCGGGGGTGGGTGGGTGAGGGGCGGCATTCTGATGGTTCAGGCTAGGGGTACGTAGCCTTCTCCCCGATGCACTTACACACACTCCTTCTATCATTTACTCCTGATGTCTACCCAGCAGGCAACAGCGAAGAAAAGATCCCTTTGGGATCCACTGAATCTATGACCTCCTCTCCTACCACCTTTTCCCACCCCTACTCCTTTCTGGCCGCACAGTGTCCTTGCTGGACTTTGCAGGAGGTTTCCCCAGTCTGCAACATCCTTTCCTGACGTCTTCTTCACTCCCTTCTTCACCAGATTCACATATGGTGACACCAGATGTTACCGCAGTGAGGCCTTCAGCTGCCCTGTTTAAAATTGCTGTTTGTCGTCATTGCTCTTAACCACCATCTGTCACGTTACATGTATGTCTTACTTAACTTCCTTGTTGGTTCGATTCAGTCTGAAGGTACAGCTGCTCACTGCTGTATTCTTGGTGCCGGTTAACAGTAACTTCCCTAAAAGAGCCCCGGATATTTGTTGAGCAAACTGATAGTATAATTCAAATCAGGAGGTGAGTTCTCTACCTCCTGAAATCAAGGTCAAAGCAGTATGTTGTACTTCAGCATTATATCCTGAAGTAACATCCTGAAAGAGGGCGACGGGAAGGCAAAAGACTGGTGTGTGGGGATGACATCAGGGAGAATTTTCTGGAGGGGAGAGAACTTGAGCTAGGCCTTGAAGGAAGGGAAGAGTGAGGGCTAAGTGGAGCACAAAATGTACTGAGGGTCCTTGTTCTTTTCCGTAGGTCTTTACCCACCTGGAGACCTGTGGCCCACCAAGCCCGTGTGTCTGGCAAACAGCTTAAACTGCAATCTTGAGAACAGCGTGCCTTGTGTGATGCGGGAGCCTCCCTCGGTTCATAATAGGTATAGCTTCATATCTCTTATATGCATCTTGCTGAGTCTAAAGGCTTGTGGTCAGAATTTGAACTCAGTGTGTTTAGGTAGTCCTTACAAGAATCAGGACCAAGCTTCCTACCCCCAGTGTACTTCAGCTTGTATTTCTGTCTGCCTTTTAGAGTTGCGTTGTCATGTTTCTAGTAGGCAACAAACCAGCCATTCAAAGAAACATTAAAGGAAATAAAAGTAATATAGCTGGAGACCATAACATTACTTTCCTGTTTTTAATTGGAAAGATGGTATATTTAATTTGAATAATAAAAAAAAACCAACACCCCAAAACAATAAATACTCATAATTCCCCATCCCCTAACAGAGTGGCTACTGGTTTTTTGGCATTTTCCCATGGTGTTCATCTTCAACATAGTTAAAAGTCTAAAAGAACAAAATAGTTCAAGTATTGAAAAATAGTTACCCAATGACAGTTTCCTAAAATCACTGATGTTACTAAGCCATTCAGTTAGGTAAACCTAAGAATCTATTAATATCATTGCTTAATCTCACAGAATCTTTTTGCTTTTTGTTATTGTTGTCCAGCTTATTTATAGCAGTGGTGGTGGTTATGTGCCGTGGAGTCGGTTCCGACTCATAGCGACCCTGTACAGGGTTTCCAAGGCTGTAAATCTTTACGGGAGCAGAAAGCCTCATCTTTATCCCACAGAGCAGCTAGTAATTTCGAACTGCTGACCTTTAGGTTCGCAGCCCGATTTGTAACCACTGCACTACCAGAGCTCCTTATTTATAGCAGTATTGACTATTATTTCTACTTCGTAATGCGAATCTGGTTTGCAGTAGTGATTGAAGTATCTCTCCTAAAGCATATAATCATGATAGCTGTGGTTAATCTAAAATGAATGGTAGTCTGAATGAAGAGTGTAAGTTTTAACAGTGGAATGTGAAAAACATAATTCTTCAGGTAGGTGCTGTGACACTTACCAGGTAGCCTAGGTGTTAGTAGAGCCAAGACCTTGGATTCGGTGCCTAGTTAAGCTGGGCAGACATGGTTCTGAATGAAGTGTGCTCCCAGCCTGAGTCATTTGTCTTGCAAGCCTGTATGCCACCTTCATGAGTGTGTAGTTAGTGCAGCCTCAATTCTGTGACTTTACAAAACCGAGGATTTAGCAATGATTAAGATGCTGGGTTAAGGCAGCATGCAGATTTATGATTGAAAAGTTAGAAGAGCCTCTTAAAATGTGATAATCCTCCCCAATTCTATGCCCTTTAAAAATTGTCTTCTGCTTTCTTTGCTTGCTCTCTGGACATTCTGTTTCTGAAACTAGGCCTCTCTTTTTTTTTTTTTTTTTCTTTCTTTCTTTTGTAGCGGTTTCATTGACTGGAGCACAACTTTGGAAGGCCAGTTTCCCAATGTGTACTGCCCATTGGAGCTGAGCGATTACAATGCCTTTCCAGAAGGTAAAAGCTACTTGCACAATCTTAATGCCATGCTTTATTTTTATATAGTCAGAGCAGGAAGTGTGTGAACTTAAGGTGCTAGACTGCAGAAGAATGTACCTTCCAATGGTGGCTGTCTTTGAGAAGGATTTTACAGCATGCTGCTGGAACACCATGTGGATCCATTTGTGCATCTTATATGACTCTCAAAGCACCCTCGAAAACTGAGTGTCTCAGGGTTTTTACATACAACCCTAGTCCTTTTAGCTCACCAAATTAGGCTTTGGATTCATATGGCCTATATGAGATAGAATCAGTTCAGTGTGGCAGCTAACAACCACACCAGTTTTCTGGCTTATCTGTTTAGTTGCTGGGGTTTTGAACTATTCTTTTTAGGCAGGCAAGTCACAGCAAAAGTAGAGACATTTCACCTGCTTGCTCAGCAACTCTTATGCCCGGCTGGTGCTGCCGAAGGAGGGAAAGGAGCTTGGGTGGGAAATTGGCAGATGTTTGGGTCTAAGCATCTGCAATAATCAATTAGAGCTATGGGATTTCCTAGTCAACAGGAAAAGGTTCCCATTGTGGTTCTTTATTTGGTAGGTTGCGTGCTATATTCTTGATGATGATTTCTCATCATCAAGATAGAGTTGTCTTCTCAAGGAACAGATAAGCAGGGGTATTATAAACTCAAGTCAAATCTGTTGCTTTTGAGTCAGTTACTGCTCCTAACGACCCTTTAGGACCAAGAACAACTACCAATAGGGTTTCCAATGCTGTAATCTTTATGGAAGCAAACTGCCACATCTTTCTACCACAGAGTGGCTGCTGGTGGGTTCAAACTGCCAACATGTCAGTTACCAGCCAAATGCTTAACCACTGTGCCACCAGGGCTTCTTCAGGTGGGCTAATCTGCTACACAAGACCTCTTTAAAGTGTTGAAGAGCAAAAATGTCAATTTGAGGACTAAGGTGCACCTGTAACCTCAAATGCATGTGAAAATTGTACAGTGAATACAAAAGACCATAGAAGAATTGATGCTTGTGAGTTATGGTCTTGGAAAATATTAAAAAGTACCACGGACTGCCAGAAATTCAAACCAATCTGTATTGGAAGAAGTACAGCAAAATGTTCCTTAGAAGCCAAGATAGCCAGACTTTGTCTCTCACTGTCAACAGATTGTCATGAGGGGCTAGTCCCTGGAGAAGGACATCATGCTGCATAAAGTGGAGGGTCTGCAAAAAAGAGGAAGAGCCCAACAAGATGGATTTTCAGTGGCAGCAGCATTGGGCTCAAGCATAGCAACGATTGGGAGGTTGGCACAGGACCAGGCAGTGTTTTGTTCTGTTATACATAGGGTTGCTAAGAATCAGTACCAACTCAATGGCACCTAACAACAACAACAACAACAACAACAAAATAGATATTGCAAGGATTGGATTTTGATATATGCACCTCTCTGTGATAACCACAAGAGGGTGCAGTAGTCCCTTTCTTCCATATAATTATACCATGGCTTTGTGTTTACTGTCTTACTGACATCTAAAAAGTGCTTGGTTTCACATTGCTTTTAGTTTCATACTGCTTTTATCAGCCCGTGAACTATATGTGGGGGTGCCAGATTGTTAGAACATTTAATGAAAGAAAATTTAAGGAATGGTGAAACATCTTGACAATATTAAAATCTATGTAGTACTTCATGTGTTAGGAAGATCCCTATCAAATGATCAGATATAGAAAGACAAACCCAGACAAAGACTTTGCTTACCAAGGACTTTCCAGGGGGTATGTCTCATAGAAACCATTTTAACCTTGAGAATAATAGTGAAGTTGTCTCTCTGACCCACAGTGAGTAAGTATTTTATGTCTCTCTTTAATGTGCCAGTAGACTAAGGTGGTGGTGTAAGCTTTTTATACCTGAGAGAGACTTCTTTTTAAAAAATCCGTTAGACCGACTGTTACTACAAGTACAAGCAAGTTGCTTGCCCAGGAGACATCAAGGCAAGTGGTCGAGTCCCCTCAATGCAAACCCTCTTCCAAGACTAAGACTCAATGGGAATACACGCTCTGATTGGTGACCATGCTCGTCATCCATAAGGGGAAGTGAGGGAAAAACAGCAATGAAGCTGCGAGCTAAGCCCTACAATGTTCAATAGACTCCTGTGAACCCAGGTGAAGACCTGGTTGGCCAGCAGTGTGGCAAGACCTGGGGACTCTTGGGCCCAGAGTCAGTGACATAGCCACAGAGGACTAGAGTGGAGAGTGAAGCGTCCAGATGATAAGAGGAGAGGGGATATGCACAAGAACACCCACACTTGCAGATAATACTCACTTGACCTGGCTTCAATGACTGGATGATCAGATCTCAACCAGAAAAAGAAAGAAGAGGAAAAAAAGAGTAACCTGATACAATTTGATGAACTTGACCTACATCTATGGATGCAGTAGCTCAAAAGAGGGAACAAATCTTTACAACAAGAATCATTCCCACCCCCTCCACACACAGAGTAGACAAGGATGGGCAACTTGGACATTTGCTACCCAAAATGAGAGGGGCGGGGCGGCTACAAAGGCAAGAAGTGACTGGCTTACAAGCTTTCAAGAGGGAACCTAGATCCAGAGGGCATGGAGGAAGGTAGAATCTCCAGTGAGTAGTATTCAATCTGTCTAGGCAGGGCTGATGCAATGAAATGCAGATGGGTCTTTTGTGATACAATAGCGAATAATTGTTATCAGGACTGATTGTGAGGGTTGGAAATGTAAAGGTGGACATTTTATAGCAAGGAGGGGAGTGATTAACTTTCCAGTCTAGGAGCAGAGGTCCCTAGGACCATCAACGGAGAAAAGCGGAGAGCAGGACCCTACCCAGAGAAGCAGTGATGCCTGAGATGGAGGCAGAGACGATGATGTGGAGCGATGGAGCAGCTGAGGACTCTAGACCCAGAGAGGGAGAGGGGCTGTGTGCTGACGACCAGGGGGCAAGCTTGCAGGATATACCCTTTGGTTGGTTGATGATGCATGGAGGGGATTGTAACTGTGGCAATGAAACGATATACGATAGGATGAATGTAAAACTAATGTTCTCCCATGTAAACTATCACATAATTCACAATAAAAACATTTATTTAAAAAAATTTAAAAATCTGTTTAAAATGTTTACCTATGTTGATCTCTCCCATTCTTTGTAGAAAACATGAATTTCCCTAATGGCTTCCCTTGCCCTGCAGACGTTCAGACAGACTTTATTGATCACAGCTCTCAGTCTACCTGGAACACCCCAGCCAACATGCCGACTGCTTGGGGACAAGCCAGTTTCGTTAACTCTCCGGTCAGTGTTCGCCAATCCTGGGCCTTGAGTCCCCGGGCAGCCCCCAGCCATTTCCAGTGTTTCTTTCAACTACTTTTAAGAGTCGGGTTTGAATCAGCCAAATTTTACTTGTTTCTTTTAGATCATAGAAGCTAGGGCTGGCCACTCTCTGAAGGAACCTGGTGGGGGTTTGCAGACTTTGACATTCTAGGCCTCCACCCTCACCCCCTAAATGGAAAAAGACATCTCAGATTACACAGAGGCATGCTCGCTTGTAGATAAAGTTGAAGTTGGGCCAGGAAGCCCTGTGTTTGACCCAGCTCTCGTAGGTGGCCTTGCTGGCCTTTGCATTTTTGTCTGTGAACACCTCACCATCCCGAAGAGTCCATGCTTTCCCTCTTCCATGTCCACTCCTGAGTGTTATATAGTTTTAGAGAAAATATGCAGACCCTCTCTTGGATTATAAATGCATGTATCCAGTCGGATGAGGATTTCATAAGCCTCCATTCAAGAGAAATGGAGTTAAAACAACCCACATTTGTGAGAATAGCTTAGTGTCTTCCAAGCAACTTGGGTTGAAAGTCCTTGGGTGATGCCAATGGTTTTGTGCTTGACTTAAAATTTAAAAGTTGGCAGTTCAAAATCTTCTAGTACGACCAAGGAGAAAAAGGCCTGATTTTGTAGATTAGTCAAGAAAACCCTGTGAAGCAGTTCTTCTTTGCCATATGTGGAGTTGCCATGAGTCTATATTGATTGATGGCAGCTAACAACAAAAACAACAGTTTGAGATGATATCATTGTGGCATATACATGTACTATTATTCAACCTCAATATTTGCCTGTGAATTTTTTGTTTTTTAAGTAACATTTCTTCTTTTTTTTTTTTTACCCGTTTCCATTTACTCTCCAGCCCTACCTCACAAGCACCCGAAGCTTGTCTCCAATGTCTGGACTGTTTGGTTCCATCTGGGCCCCACAAAGCGATGTCTATGAAAATTGCTGCCCCATCAACTCCACCACAGAACATGCACCTCACATGGAAAACCAGGCAGTCATGTGCAAAGAATACTACCCAGGCTTTAACCCCTTTCGTGCCTATATGAACCTGGACATATGGACTACCACAGCAAATAGGAATGCCAACTTCCCGCTGTCTAGAGACTCGAGTTACTGTGGGAATGTGTGACAGGAATCTGGTTTTTAAACAATGTGAATAAAGAGGCTTGTGTTTTGATTTCTAGTTGTGTAAACTGGTTGTTGAGATAGATTACGACATTGGTGGATATTTTGGCACTTTTATATCAAAATAAATTTTTTTTTTTAATGAAATCTGGGTGCTCTATTTCTTAAAATCTTTTGTAAATGAGTGGTAGAAACAGCATCCGTATATCATAACTTCATTATTCAAGAAGTGTATCTATCAAACATGCCACATGTTTAATCTGAACACAAAACTTCTAAGAAGGTGAGGGTTGAGGAAGAAAGAACTTTCTGGCTCCCACCTCACCCAGCATCGGAATCACAAAGTTGCTCAGGCTCCAGGCCCAGAGATTCTGACGTCATTGATCCAGGCTCCAGTACTAGAATTTGCTTTTAATTTTCCTCGGATTTTAATGTGAAGCCATTGTTGAGAGCCACTGGCTAGGGAAGCCCCGCTTAGCAGAAAGTCATGGCCTCCTGATCCATGCTTGAGCCTGCTGAGAGGTGGAGGGCACATTCTCTGGTTGAGGTAGAGCCAGGGTGGTTCTGGTGGGAACCTCCCTCCCCTTCATCAGGCAGGTCACTGAGGCATCCGCAGCTTAGGGACGGGTCTGTAAGTGTTTGGTTTCCCTCTTGGAGTGAGTGGGTTTATTCCGGGTGCAAGTAGGCAGTGGGGTGTGGGGTTAAGTAGTTGAAGCTTGTTTTTGTAGATTGACTTGTATCTGCTTATCAGTGACTTTACAAGTCCATGTTATGGTGGGATGACCTGTTTGTATGTATAAACTTTTGAAAACAATTTAAATTTTTAATAAAAATTTCTTTTTCCTTTTTTTGTCTTTATTCAGAATTTGGTAAGAGATTTTGTTTTTTTAGTAGAATGCGAGGCTGGAATTCTGAGTTTAAGAAGAAATTTTTTTGCAATGGTTGTATGGGGGCTTGAGCCCAGCAGGACACAGGTGCTATCAATTAGGGATACCCTCTGTAGGATAAGCACTGGACTGCGAGCCACAAGGTCAGTGGTTGAAGCCCATCAGCTTCTGCAGGACAAAGATGAGACTCTGCTCCAACAAAGATATACAGCCTTGGAAATCTTATACAGGGTCCCTTTGAGTCGGAACTGACTCGACAGCACTTAGAGCAACTTTTTCAGAGAGCACCTCCAAGCAAAAGCTCCTTGTTGTTAAGTGCCTCTGAGTCAATTCCAACCCAGAGTGACCCTGTATATAGGGTTTCCAAGGAGCTACTGATGAGTTCAAACCACCGACCTTGTAGTCCAGTGAATTAACCCACAGCATCATACCAGGGCTCCAAGAAAATCTTCAAGTAGCCATGTTAGCATGATTTGAAGCAGACTCCTTCTTCACTCCCAGTCTCCCCAGATTTGAATAATGGTAAAGATAACTAGGATTATTTTATTTTTTTAAAAAAGGTCAAAGCATTTTCAGTATCAAACTTGTGATTGGAGTGTGTACGATGCATTTAGATATAGCTTGTACTCAATAATCTTTGTTAAGCGAACTCATGTTTCTACTTTCATTAACCCTTCAACACCCTCATCAGGAAAATATGAGAAAACAAACTCTCATTCCAGGATCACAATGATGAAAAAGGCGCATGGTTCTGATCTTCAAAATTTGGAAACTGATCCAGTAGCTACTTTCCCACTTCTGATACCAGCTGCCCATGCTGGAGCACCCTGGAGCTAGGGCACATCTCACAGGTCAAAGAAACACTGTCGTAGGGTTCATTTAAGTCACTGGAATGACTCACCGAACTCGTGGAAGATAGCAGTTTTGTTATAGCAGAAGGCTAGGTCAGGGTCATCATCTGGAAGCTTTCCAGTACACGGAGCTCTTGGGTCTCAAAAAGGGCATATCTTCCTTTGCTGACTGGGAGACTCTTCTGACCCTTAGTATTCCAGGCTTATGTCAGGCAGTTCTATATGATAGGTTAAATCATGCTTCCTGAGGCTAGTTGGTGGCGGCCTCCCTGGTGTGTGTTCTGTGCTCCACTCCCCAGCAAAAATCATGTGTGTCCTGGAGGTCCCAGACCAAGACATCCCAGTTACTCCAAGGATTATTTCCCAGATCCAAGGACAAAGGCCACCTGGCTAATTTCAACTAAACTCTTTACTCCACAAGGATATACAAAAGAAAGTAACTTTTTACCATTACTGGAATATTATCTTTAGCCTGAAAACTAAAATCGGTGACGGGGAACTAGAAGTTAATTCTAAATCACCAAGAAAGAATTTACTGAGCAGGTGCTGTGGATGCAACACAGAACACAACAGACAAGGCCCACTGCCCTGGCCCTTACATTCCAGACAAGCACAGAAAGAATATTGGTGGGTGGTGGTGATGTGCTGTCGAGTCAGTTCCAACTTCAGTGATCCTGTATAGGGTTTTTGAGGCTGTAAGTCTTTACAGTAGAGTCTTTCTCCCACAGTAGATTCAAACTGCTGGCCTTGCAGTTAGCAACCCAACTCACCACCAGGGTTATTTAGGACAATTAAATGGTGATGAGATAAAATGAGGGTTGAGGTGGCAGTAGATACTTCACATGGTCAGGGAAGGCCTCTTTAAGGCTTGAGGTAAAACTATCTTAATAGTTCCAAGTGGTGGTGTAACACAAATGCCATCAGAGAGTGGCTTCACTGCAACCCCTGCCCCACACATTTAATAAAAAAACCCAAGTTGTCAAGTCGATTACGACTCAACAGCAACCTGTTAGGATAGAGTAGAACTGCATCATAGGGTTTCCAAGACTCTAATCTTTATGGGAGTCCTGGTGTGGCGTTGTGGGTTAATGCACTGGGCTGCAAGGTCCATTTGAGCAGTAAGGTATGTGGTTCAAACCCACCAGTTGCTCATTAGAAACCCTAAACGGTATTACTATGAGTTGGAATTGACTTGACGGCACTTAACAACAACAATCTTTACAGGAGTCCTGGTGTGGAGCTGCAGGTTAATGAACTGGCCTGCAAGGTCAATTTGAGCCACAAGGTCGGCAGTTCAAGCTCCTAGTAAACCCTGTATACACTCGCTGTGAGTCCGGACTAGAAGGCACTTAACAACAATCTTTATGGGAGCAGACTGCTCCCTCTTTCTCCAACAGAGAGGCTGGTGGATTCAAAATGCTGTCTTTTGGGTTAGCAGGCAAGTGTGGTTTTCAAAACAAATTAATTTTCTTAGCGGTCTGAAAACCAGAAGTCCAAAGTGGGGCAACAGCTGTTTCAGTTCTTTGAGTGGGTCTCTCTTCTAGTTTCTGGTGGCTGCTTATCGATCATCTGTGGTGTCTTCCTGGGGTGTATCACTGCATTTGTATTTTCTTTTCATAGCACACTGTTCAGAAAGGATTAAGCTTAGGACCCACCTACTCCTGGCATGTCATCGTTAACATAATAAAACACCCTATTTCCTAATAAGGCCATATATATGAAAGGCCTTCAAAAAATTAATGAAGGACTTCCTGTATGGCAGGACAGCCAGGAAAGATAGGGACGTGCTCCGGCGGGAAAAATGAGTGGGATCTCACAAAGGAAACATTCATAGACCAGTCCCACAGCTTTTAAACTATCATAAACTCTCCTGGACTCAAATTTTTGAGAAATCGCGCTAATAAGGATAAAGAAAAGCACGTATTTTGGGACTCTTTCCTGCGGGGACTGCAGGTCACTCCTGTGACTGCAAAGTTTAGAGGGCGGGGCCAGGGCAAAAGGCAATATAACTTCCTCCCACCCCAAGTCTCCCCTCCCTGGCTTGAGATCCCAATAAAAATCAGCCAGGTACAGCTCACCCACACATGGAGAGTGTGAGAAAGTCGGCAGGGACAGGGAACAGAAAAAGTTAACCAAACCACATATCTGCTCCAAAGTGGTGATTTCTGTCCATGCGTTTATATTACTTCTGCTTTTAGTCTTTTTGACTACACATCCCTCCTGGAGGTGGGAACTTATCCTCCCTACGCCCCGTAAGAAGAAGTAGCAATCGTGGCCATGTAGCCAAGCTACAACATAATATTCCACCACTTAGACGAGACCCAACAACATTTGCTACACATTACAGATGAAAAGGGAAGCCCATCTCCTGATTACATTAATAATAATAATAATAATAAAACAATAACCATGACCAATAAGAAACAATCAACTTTATCAAAGCATGTCCAAAAACAGAAGAAAGGAGCTGACACAAATGAACTGGAGACAGACAAAGGCTTTATAGAGAAGGAGGAGCAGGTTTTGGATATGCCTGAGAGGGAATTCAGAAGAATGATATGGAAACAAATTCAAATAATCTGAAAAGGGGTCGAGGAAAATAAGGAAGAAGTTAAAAAAAAATCTCCAGGAACAATCAAATAGGATTGACACAGCATTGAAAACAATTCAAAACCTGCAAAAAGATGCCCAGGTGATCAATAATAAGATATCAGAAATAGACAATAGCCTGAAAGGGGAAAGGAGCAGACTAGAAGAGATGGAAGCCAGAACTAGCGAGCTAGAAGACAGATCTCTCAATATTGCCAATGTAGAAGAGCAAGCAGTTAAAAGGATAAAACAATCTGAAATGAGTCTAAGATTCATGCTGGATAACATGAAGAGGAATAATGTAAGAATTATTGGCATTCCAGAATAAGAAGAAACAAAGAAATCCACAGAAGAGATCGT
>NW_006408847.1:2863015-2870678 GCF_000296735.1 Chrysochloris asiatica
TCTTCGCACATTTCCTTATAATATTTGACACTGTCTCCTTGAGATTCCCTTTCAAATTTTCTGTTCAGTTCTTTTACCTTCTCATTTCTTGCATTTGCTTTAGTATCTCTACAGTGGAGAGTAAGTTTCAGAGTCTCTTCTGACATCTATTTTGGTCTTTTCATTCTTTCTTTTCTTCGTAGTAATCTTTTGCTTTCTTCCTGTATGATGTTCTTGATGTAATCCCACAACTCTTCTGGTCTTTGGTCTTTAGTGTCTAATGCATCAAATGTGTTCTTGAGATGATTTCTAAATTCACATGAGATATGTTCAAGGTCATATTGTGGACTTGTTCAAATTTCTTCAGCTTCAGCCTGAACTTGCATATGAGCAATTGATGGTTTGTTCCACAGTCAGTTCCTGGCCTTGTTTTGGCTGATGCTATGGAACTTTTCCACCGTCTCTTACCACAGATATAGTCAATTTGATTTCTGTGTATTCTATCTGGTGAGGTCCATGTGTAAAGTGGTATTTTATGTTGTTTAAAAAAGGTATTTGCAATGAAGTCATTGGTCTTGCAAAATTCTGTCATGCGGTCTCCAGTATCATTTCTATCACCAATACCATATTTTCCAACTACTGCTCCTTCATCTTTGTTTTCAACCTTTGCATTTTAATTGCCAATAATTATCAATACATCTTGATTGCATGTTTGATCAGTATCAGACTGAAGAAGTTGGTACATCAAGAACATCAAACAGAAAGAAAGCAAAAGGTCATTAAGAAGACAAGGAATAAATAAAAGACCAAAATAAAGGGATGTCAGAAAAGACTCTGAAACTTGCTCTGCAGTGCAGATAAGCTAAAGCAAATGGAAGAAATGAGGAAGTCAAAGAACTGAACTGAGAATTTGAAAGGGCAGTTCGAGAAGACAAAGTCAAGTATTATGATGAAATGTGCAAAGACCTGGCGTTAAAAAACCAAAAGGAAAGAACAAACTCACATCTCTCAGGATGAAGGATTAAAGAAATAATTCACACTTCAACTCGTATTATTGAAGGATTCTATGGGCAAAGTATTGAATGATGCAGAATACATCAGAAGAAGATGGAAAAAATACACAGAATCACTGTACCAAAAAGGAATGGTGTGTGTTCAGCCATTTCTAGAGGCACCATGTGATCAAGAACCAATGATACTGAAGGAAGAAGTCCAACCTACACTGATGCACTGGCAAAAAAACAAGACTCCAGGAACTGATGGAATACAAATTAAAACTTTTAAACAAACTGATGAAGCCTTGGATTTGCTCACTTTCTATGTCAAGAAATTTGATCCATAATCAATACTCATGGATGCATCAGTCAAGAAATTAAACAGCATATTGCATTAGGAAAATCTGCTACAGAAGATCCATTCAAAACGTTCAAGTGCAAAGATATTAGTTTGAGGACTAAGGTGTGCCTGACCCGAGCCATGGGTCACTTGACTCATATGCATGTGAAAGTTGGACAATGAAAAGGAAGATTGTCGAAGAATTGATACATTTGAGTTATGGAAAAGAATATTACAAGTACCATGGACTGTCAGAAGAACAAACAAATCTGTGTTGGAAGAAGTATAACCAGAATTCTCTTTAGAAGCCAAGATGGCCAGACTTCATTTCTCATATTTTGTTTACATTATTGAGAGACACCAGTCCCTGGAGAAGGACATCATGCTTGGTAAAGTGGAGGGTCAGTGAAAAAGAGGATGATCCCAATAATTTGAATTGGCATAGTGTCAACAGCAATGAGATTAAGTGTAACAATAATTGTGAGGATGGAGTAGGGCTGGACATTGTTTAATTCTGGTGTGAATTATGAGTTGGTCGCTGTAAGTTGGAGACAACTTAATGGTACCTAACAACAACAGTAACGAGGAGTCCTGGGGTGGTGCTGTAGGATAAGCTAGTTGCAAAGTCTGCAGTTCTAACCCCCCAGTCAATTGGCAGGAAAATAATGAAGATTTACAGCCTTGGAAATCTCACTATGAGTTGGAATCGACTCATGGCAGTGAGAGTGAGTGAATGTGCATGAGGATCCCAGGGTGGTACCAACAGTTAACGTGCTTGGCTGCTGTCTGAAAGGTTGGCAGGTTGAGTCCACTTAGAGGCACTTTGGAAGAAAAGTCTGATCATCTACTTCTAACACATAAGCCACTGAAAGCCCTATGGAGCTCAGTTGTACTCTGACCCATGTGGGGTCATTATGTGTCAGAATTGATGGCAATTGGTGGAATCTCGAAGTTTCAAATATGAGTCTCAAAATACAAGTCACAAGGACGAGCCAAACTTGGTAGTAGAAGCACTTCTCAGATAGGCAACTTCATGTATATGCAATCAGGATTTATTATATAATGATGGCGTTGATTCTTCTTGGGAGTTCTGGTATGGTGCTGTAGGATAAGCACTAGACAACAAGGTAGGTTTGAACTGCAAAGTCAGTGATTCAAGCTCACCAACCAGTCCTTGGAACCCTATACAGGGTCACTATGAGTTGGAACTGACTCAAGGGCACTTAACAACAACAACAATGTGATTCTTCTCAGTAATTAACTAGATTAAGAAATAATTGGAAGACAGCTACCTGGCCAACTGATTGGAAGAGATCCATATTTGTGTCCATTCCAAAGAAAGGTGACCCAGTGAAATACAGAAATTATTGAGCAATATTATTAATATCACACACAAGTACATTTTTGCTAAATATAATTTTAAAATGGTTGCAACCGTACATAGACAAGGAGCTTACAGAAACTCAAGCTGGATTCATAAGAGGGCATGGAATGAGGGACATCATTGCTGATGTTGGATGAATCTTGGCTAAGAGCAGAGAATATCAGAAAGATGTTTACTTGCTTTAGATTGTGTGGATCATAACAAACTATGGATAATATTTCAAACAATGGGAACTCAAGAACACTTAATTGTACTCAGGCAGAACCTGTAAATAGAACAAGAGGCAATGCTCAAATAGGATAAGGGATACAAGATGGCTTAAAATCAGAAACGGCGTGAGTTAAGATTTTATCCTTTCACCATATTTATTCCATTTGTATGCTGAGCAAATGATCCGAGAAGCTGGATTATATGAAGAACACAGCATCGGGATTGAAGGAAGACTCTTTAGCAATCTGCAATATGCAGATGACATAACATTGTTTTGCTGAAAGTAAAAAGAACTTGAAGCACTTGCTGATGAAGATCAAAGAATACAGCCTTCAATATGGATTATACCTCAAAGTAAAGAAAACAAAAAGGTCTCAGAACTAGACCAATAAATGACATCATGATAAATGTAGAAAAGATTGAAGTTGTCAAAGACTTCATTTTGCTTGGATTTACAGTCAACACTCACAGAAGCAACTGTTAAGAAATTAAACGACGTATTATAATGGGCAAATCTGCTGCACAAGACCTCTTGTGCAGCACATTTAGTTCTCAAACTGACATCAAGAGCAATGATGTCACTTTGAGGACTATGGTGTGTCTGACCCAAGCCATCTTCTCATATGGATGTGAAAACTGTGCCAAGAATAAGGAAGACAAGTGAAGACTGAATGTATTCGAATGATGGTATTGGCAAACAATATTGAAATTACCATGAACTGACAGAAGAACAAACAAATCTGTCTTGGAAGAACTACAGCCAGAATACTTCTTAGAAGCAAGGTGGTGAGATTTCATATCTAGTATTTTGGACATGTTATCAGGAAATACTAGTTCCTGGAGCTGGTCAGTGGAAAGGGGGAAGAACCTAATGAGCTGGACTGTCACAGAGGCACTTGCAATGAGTTCAAACATAGCAACAATTTTGAGGCTGATGCAAGACTGGGCAGTGTTTCCTTCTGATGTACATAGGCTCAATGTGAGTTGGAGCTGACTCAACAGAATCTAACCACAACACAATTTTGTTGTTAGTTTTGAAGAGTTATCCTGGACAATTGGGTGAGCTCATTTAAATCACAAATATCCTTATAAGTGGAATCTTGGTGTGGTGCTGGAGGGTAAAGCACTAGATCTCAAGGTCTGTTTGAACCACAGGTTGGTGGTTTCAACTCACCAGCCACCCCTTGGAAACTCTATATAGGGTCACTAGGAGTCAGAAGCGACCCAATGGCACCTAACAACAACAACATCCTTCTAAGTGAAAGCGGGAGGCAGAAACATCATACTGAGAGTCACGGAGAGATTTGAAGCTGTTATACTGTTGACTCTGAAGATAGAGAAAAAGACCATAGGATCTAGAACCTTCAGAAAGCCTTAAGAAAACTGCCAGCAGCTCAGTTTTAGCCAAGTGAGACCCAGTTTGGACTTCCGACTTCCAGACTTCTTCTTGTTGTTGTTAAGTGCCGTCGAGTCGGTTCCGACCCATAGCGACCCTGTATAGGGTTTCCGAGGGTGTAAATCTTCACGGGAGTAGAAAGCCTCATCTTTCTCCCGCGGAGCGGCTGGTAGTTTCGAACCGCTGACCTTAAGGTTCGCAGCCCAATTCGTAACCACTACGCTACCAGAGCTCCTTTACTATAAATTGTAAATTTGAATTGTTTTAAGCCACTGAATTTGTGGTAATCTGTTATAACAGCAATAGGAAATTAATACAGTATGGTGAAGAACAATGAAGGGTTTGACATTTTTACCTAAATTACACACTAACAAACCCAACAGCCACTAAGTGGGAGGAAGATAAGACTGCTCTCCTAGAGATTTACAGCGTCGAAAACCCTCCGGAGCAACTCATAGGGTTGGTACGAGTCAAAATCAACTTGAGGGCAGTGGGTTAAAGACTAACAAGTAAGCCTGCTAAGCAGGTCACTGTTTCATGAATGCTGGCAAAAGACACAAGACGCACTCCTGGGTTAAAGAAAAACAGCAATTTATTAATCACAGCAGGGGCAACAGCTAGGGCACGAAACTCAGATTCCCACAGGGCAAGGTGAAGAGATTCGGGGGACACCTGCACACACAGTGGCTTGTGTTACAGGAGAGGAACTCTGGATAAAAGCTCAGCTGCTAATGGAAATGTCATTGGTTGAAAAGAGAAAGAAAAGACCTGGTGATCTGGTCCTGTAAAGGTGACAGTCTAGAAGACCCTACGGGCAGGTCCGTTCTGTCACCTGGGGTCAGTATGAATTGGAATGGACTTTAAAGCACGTAACAACACAGCACACAACAATTGCAAAAAGTGTACCTGGCACCTAGTAATGCTTGATAACTGTTGCTTTCTTCCCTCTTCTCTTTGTGGCTCCCCCCACCCCCACCCCAGCCACCTTCTTGTGTTGGCTGGAGGCTGTGTGCCAGGCATGGACAGTTTTCATGCTATAGAAAGTTCTGGTCCTCTACAGTAATCACTGTTTCCTAAAGTTGGCATTTCTGTGAAGCGTATTATGCAAGAGGGGAACTTTTATGCAATCATTCACTAGACTTCCGAGGGCAGGACAGATCTATTTCTGTTCTAGCTCCTTGCAAAGCTGGTATTAACCCAATTACGCAAGTTTCTGAGACTTAGACCAAATCTTCTTGTGTTTCTATGAGTGCCAGGGCAAATTTCCTCAGCAGAGTCATCATTCTTGTGAAAGAGAGGAATACCCCTTCCCTCCCCAAAGAAAGCCCTATTTTTTTTCCCCTCAAACCATATGAAGCATATGAGCATTACTTGTGCCTGCAGATTGTCTTCCCTTCACACATCAGGTAATTCTCTGAATATCCAGGGAATTGGATACGTTGTGGCAAAAACTCAGTGGCAAAAACTTAGTCTGTTAGAACCCTGGAAGGAAAAAGAAAGAAATAAAACAAAAAACAATCTCATTGATGTCGTTCCAACTTATAGCAATTCCATCTGTTCGAAGTAGAAGTAGGGTGCTCTTGGCTATAATCTTCATGGAAGCAGATCACCAAGCCTTTCTTTCGTAGTTAATACTTCTAGGTAGGTTTGAATTGCTAACCTTTCAGTTTGTTGAGCACAAACAATTTGTGCCACTAGAATTGAGAAGTTTTAGGTGTGAGCAGGAGCTAGGAAGACTGAAGACTTGAAGAGGCAAAGGAAAGGAAGGAGATGGGAACTATACATGGAGAGACTGCATGGAGAAGAGGAAGGCAGGTTGCTAGAGATGGGTCCTCAGGTATGAACTGGGAAGAATAAAGACTTTGGCCTTCTTATCCTCCCTGTGTCCCATCTCCTGCATGTTCTCCTCACTGGATGAACTTACTGGAATCCAGAAAACAGAGATCTCATTGATATAGCCCAGACAGGTCAGGGCCCAGGGCAGAAAGCAGGATGGAGAGCAGCCTAAAGGTATCCCTCTATGTACCTGCTTCACTCATGCCCCGAAGCAGGAAGACTGAGGAACTGAGGAAGAGCTGGGGAATGAGGATGAGACTCCCAGTCCTCTGCTGTAACTGCTCTACCTGGGTTGCCAGATGGTGTTGCTGTTGTTAACTCCTTCAATCTCCTCAACTCATGGCCACCCCATGCATAACAAAATGAAATGCTGCCTTATTCCCATGACTGATTGTAAACTGGACCATTGTGATTCATTGGTTTTTCATTGACTGATTTTCAGAAATTGATGGCCAGAACTTTCTTCCTAATCTGTCTTACTTTGGAAGATTTGCTGAAATCTGTTAAGTATCATAGCACCCCGCAAGCCTTCAATGATGGGTAGGTGATGGCTGCACATGAGGTGCATTAACTGGGAATTAACCCCGGATCTCCTGCATGGAAGGAGAGAATTCAACCAATGAGCCACCATGGCTCCCTCCTCTATCATGTAACCTTAGACTAATCACCTGTACTGTTTTTGTTTACTCACTTGCTTATTAATGCTTTTACTTATGCAACCATTCACATAACTCTGTGTTATTTACTTTTACTTCTTTAAATTGTTTACTATCAATCTTCCCTGAACAGAGTGGAGCAAAGATCCTATCTCCCTTCTTCACTGTGGTGTCCCCAATATCTAGACACCTTTAAAGAGGAAGTGCACTGAGGCAGTATAATACATTTTTTAAATAAATAGGTGGATCTCTAATAGATCCCTGAATAGCCCTGCTTGAGTAATACACCTACCTGGGTCACTGCCTACTTCTACGATCACAGAGAGGCCATATATAATGGATTGAATTGTGTACCCCAAAAATATGTGTCAATTTCGCTAGACTATGATTTTCAGTATTATGTTGTTACCCTCCATGTGTGATCTGATGTAGTTATCCTATGTGTTGTAAATCCTAACATCTATCTGGTAGCGTAGTGGTTACGAATTGGGTTGCAAACCTCAAGGTCAGCATTTCGAAACTACCAGTGGTTCCGTGGGACAAAGATGAGGCGTTCTGCTCCTGTAAAGATTTAGAGCCTCAGAAACCCTGTGCATGGTCACTATGAGTCGAAACCGACTCCATGGTACTTAACAACAATGATGTAAATGAGTCCTGGTGTGGTGTTGTAGGATAAGCACTGAACTGCTAACCACAAGCTCAGTGTTGCAAATCCACCAACGGCTTCTTGGAAACCCTATACAGGGTTGGAACCAATTCAGCAGCACTAAACAACAGCAACATGATGTTAATGGGACATGATTTGTTGATGTTGTTAGGTGCCATCAAGTCGGTACCGACTCATAGCGACCATATGGGCAACAGAAC
>NW_006408847.1:2871713-2882094 GCF_000296735.1 Chrysochloris asiatica
AATTTTAAACCATTCAGTGTTCCCATGTTCTGTTTGAACAACTGCCTCTTGGTCCATGTACAGATTCCTCATGAACACAATTAAGTGTTCTGGAACACTCATACTTTGCATTGTTGTCCATAGCTTGTCATGATATAAGTCTCAGATAATATTTGTCTTTCTGTGATTTATTAATTTGACTCGCTACCAGTATTTTATCAATTTGTCATACTATGGGGATTTTTGTTTTCTTTGAATTGAGGTGCAACCCATAGCAAAGGCTGTGGTATTTGATCTTCATCAGTAGTTTAAGTTCTCTTTACTTTCAGTAAGCAAGGTTGTATTCTCTGCATATCATAGGCTGTTAATGAGTCTTCCTCTAATCCTGATGCCACTTTCTTCTTCATATAATCCACCTTCTCTGATTATTTGCTCAACATACAGATTGAATAAGTACTGTGAAAGATTACAACACTGGTGCATACCTTTCTTGATTTTTAACCATCCATTGTCCTCTCCTTCTGCTTGAATGACTGCCTCTTGGTCTATGTACAGTTTCCTCATGAGCACAATTAAGTGTATGGGAATACTCATTCTCCTCAATATTGGGTTTAGGTAGAGAATAGAAGTGCATATACCATTCTTGTTTACTGTTTGGGCATCTCCATTTAGGGTACGTTTAACTAGTGTTGGCTGCTGTCTATCATGGATCAGGTGGTATAGGCTCTGGTACTGGCTGTTGCACAGTGGGTGGAGATGCAGAGGGTATGATTGTGGCTGGGCTATATGGGCATGGTTGCTGTCTCCCATTGGATGGGAAAGAGAAAACCCCCTTACCACCCCCACCCCCCACAAGAACACAAAAGAGAATAAACAAGCAAGGAACCAACAATGAAAAGAGAAAAAATTAAAAACAGGCAGCATCCAGAAAGAAAGAATATAGCAACTATGAAGACACGGAGGGACAGGGAAATGGAGCTGTAAGAAAGAAAATAAAAGGAAGAAATAAAATTCAAACACTTAAGGATAACTAAAAAGATAAACAGGACAGGAAAGAGAAGCTATAGAAAAGAAAAGTAAGAGAGGAAATAAAAGGAAGAGGGACAAAAAAAAAAAAAAAAAAAAAAAAAAAAAAAACCACTTAGAAAATTCAGAAAGAGGGAAGATGAAAAGAGAACGAGTGTAGAGAGTAGTAAAGACAGATCAAAGATAAAAATAAAGAAGAGGAGAAATGAGAAACAGAAGAAAGGACAACAGCAGAAATAGAAAGTATTAAATTGAAGGGAATGAAAAGAGAAGAAGAAGGAGGATAAAGAATGAACAAACATAAATAATGAAACAAGAAAAGGAAAAAAACAAGAACAAAAAACAGTGTAGGTATCAGATTCGACAGCAGAAAACTCTGGGGGTGTTCTGCAAGCCAAGGAGCTCAAAAGA
This sequence comes from Chrysochloris asiatica, assembly GCF_000296735.1. Taxonomy (NCBI): domain Eukaryota; kingdom Metazoa; phylum Chordata; class Mammalia; order Afrosoricida; family Chrysochloridae; genus Chrysochloris; species Chrysochloris asiatica. The sequence continues at coordinate 2,873,130 of NW_006408847.1, forward strand.
CCAGGGTGGGAAGAATGAGAGCAGAGTTCCTGGACCAAGATGGAGTTCCTATTGGTCTCCTTATCTATGTTCAGTTCACTCAATCCGGGAGGAGTTCATGGAAGGTCCTTGATGGAGTTGGTTTCAGTGTCTGTCAGGGCCACTGAGGAGTTGGGGCAAAGTTACTGGTTAAATGCTGGTCTGGTGGCTCTGTGGGTTCTGTTAAGTCTAGAACTCAGATTGCCTGAATCCAAGCACCAAATTAGTGCACTGAAATGGCACAACTGGCCCCTGCCTCATGCTTGCCTGGATCTCGAACACATGGCTCATGGTTTCAAACTCTTGGAAAGCAGGGTCTGAGCTGAGAGTAGATGAGGGTGGGATGTGACTACACCTCTGGTCTCCAGGGGAAAGAGAAGGAATAGCACCTTTCCTGTCTCATGTGTGACTGTGCTTTGCTATGCCTCCTTCTATTGCCAATGCTGCTCCCAAGATAGTCACCCTGTGTCTGTCTTGTTCCCTTGCTGTCCCTGCTCCACTTCTCCTGCCAGCATGCACTCACTCTAGTTCTCTAACCTTTCCTCTGAAGTTCAGGTTCCAGGATTTTCATGTGTGTCTGGTTTGGTCTCTTGTACCTTTGTTGCAGTGGGTCTGTGTAGTGCATCTGCCCTAGTTTGTCATCTTGCCTGAAGTCTGATCTAACTAGCTGTTTCTTAACTGCATAAAATGACCTATTTCCCAGATTCTTCATTGCTTTCGACCCTACTTCCTCTGATCAGTCAATCCCACATTTTAAGATCTTAGAAAAACCAGGGAGAAGGAAGATGAAAAGAGAAAGAGTGTAGAGAGTCATAAATACAGATCAAAAGGTAAGCGTAAAGGAGAGGGGAAATGAGAAACAGAAAAAAAAGGGACAACAGCGCGGCAGCTACACTCTAGATCTCAGTTCTGCCTGTTAGAACATGTTGGGTAAAAGTATGAGCATATTCAACTCTTAAAAAATAAAGAATAATGCTTAGGGTCCTTCCTGACTGTACAGCATGAAAGCTCTCCGGTTCTCTCTACCAGAACTTAGTACATGGAAACTCCTCCCTCCGCATTTACCTCACTGAAGCTCCACTTGGACCCTCTGCCCCAACTTAGATCACTCCAAGGGGAAGGAGTGGAGAATGATTTTGAATGGGACCAAGTATTACCCAAAAGACAAAGTAAATGACAAAGCTACCTTGATTTGGCAAGCTTTTTATTACTGAGTAGAAAAGGGAGTTTAAACATTAAACAAGCTTCAGGTAGGCAGGGATAAGGAAAGTGCTGTTTTTGTACATTTCTGTGATTGAAATTATCAAATTCATACGTGCTATATAAATGTTGTTGTTAGGTGATATCCAGCCATTTTGTCTCATAGCAACCTTATGTATAACAGAACAAACAGATATATAAATATAGTATAAATTGATTCCCTTTTACTCCTAGAAATCACTTTTATGTGTATCTGTTATAAATCTAATCCATATTGTTGCTCACTGAGTTTAATTTTATCTTAACGCTAGTTGTACCTCAATAGCTTGTTTTGTTTGTTTGTTTAAGAGTTCAGGAAGCTTTCCAAGAATCTGACTTAAAGCTGGTAAAAGTACATTTGAAACCTGACTCCAAAGTCTGGTATTTCCCACAGAGTGGGTTGCCCTAAGCAAAGCTGTTTCACTGAAGGAACTTTCATTCAGTAAGCTACTTCCTCTCTTTCTTTCTACATTCCTTCCTCTTTCCCAGAACTGGGCATTCTGTGCTTCTGAAGGATCACATCTCTTCCCAAATACTATTTCCTTCATTGTCCTACCTGAACCTGCACAAGGCAATAATACATTCTGCACCCAAACTGTTCCTCCACTCTCATTTCCTGACAGCAACTGAGCTCATCTAATAGTTCAAAAGAAACCACGAAAAAGGGCTTAAAAAAGTTCATGGAAACATTGGATTAAAGATGAAATAGGTTTTCTGTGGACTTTCTGAAGCCCTCTTGTAGTATGATAATGACCTAGTTCATGCTAAAGTGTGAATGATTGCAAATCCAATAATATTTACATTCTTTAGTACATTTGTCTTTTTACCAAGCAAACACTCAAACACAATGTTGTTGCATTGATGCTGACTCATAGTGACTGTAAGACAGAGTAGACCTGCTCCATAGGATTTTCTGAGGCTGTAAATCTTTACAGAAGCAAGACTGCTTCATCGTTCTCATGTGGAGCAGCTGGTGGCTTTGAACCATCAACCTTTGGGTTAGCAGCCTAACATTTAATCCACTGTGCCACCAGGGGTTCTCTCTCTCTCTCTTTTTAAATGAAAGGGGTTTATTAATCTAAATGAACACTTTCTATGGTACAATTTCCATAGAAAATTTTTGGGCAGTTAGTCCTTTCCAGATCCCTCAAGGAATAATCCTTTTCTGTTAATGTCTGTCTCTTCAGAGTAAAACTCCAGGGAAAACCAGTGATTTTGCATTTTGTCTGTTGTTGTTAAGTGTCTTTGAGAGTCAGTTCTAACTCATGGTGACCCTGTATAGGGTTTCCAAGGAGCAGCTGGTGGGATTGAACCACCAACCTTGAATATTTGGTTGATATTAGGTGAAGTCTTTCCTCCCTGTTTGAGCTATGCAAATATGGTCTAGAGATACAATAGGTTTGGGATTGGATTTTTTTTTTTTTTGATAGACTGATGCTATCTGGACATTTTCCTTGCAATCAGCATAAGTTTTTTTTTTTTTTTTTTTTAAATCGTATGGAAAATAACTCTGGATGTTTGCATTGTGCATTGTCTTTCCATGGTTTAATTTTGTGTCAGAATTTTTATTCTGTGCCAATACAGCTTCTGTTGTTGTTAAGTTATTGAGATGATAAGTTTCACATCTCATTTTACAGAGATGATGAATTTTACAACTCATTTTACAGAAATGATGAATTACTTAGTTAAGATCATACAGTTAGCAAAAGGGCCTAGCATTTTTATTCCTAATCATTAAACTGCACCACATCTATTTTATCAATGTGTTGTTAGAACGTTTCTACATCACTGTGAAATATTATTTTGCACAACAAAAAAGAGTTCTGACATACTAATATTCTAACAATCCATCTATACTGTTTGACAAAATGAGACGTTCAGGTAAGACGAAGATTCCAATGTACCCAGAGCATGCTGAAGTTGGTCTGGTGCTATTCCCACTATTAGCCACTTGGAAATACCATCACTAATCTTAATAGATTCGTTGGTGTAGTGACAGCTAGATTCAAGAAATAAAAGGGTGATTGTGAGAAGAACAGTGATTGTCTTATACTCCTTTTCCCTCAGGGCAAAAGTTTCCATTCACCAGCAATTTGATTGTTGTTGTTGTTAAGTGCCGTGGAGTCGGTTCCGACTCATAGCGACCCTACACAGGGTTTCCGAGGCTGTAAATCTTTACGGGAGCAGAATGCCTCATCTTTCTCCCACGGAACCGCTGGTAGTTTCGAACTGCTGACCTTGCGGTTCACAGCCCGATTCGTATCCACTACGCTACCAGAGCAATTTGATTAGACTGGCTAATTCCACAGCTAACTAGAGATAGATAGAACTAAGTTTATGTAATTTAAATCTGAGAGTTTTTCTTAACATGAAGTTTAAATGCTAAAGCCTTTCTCATATGAAGCTATTACTAATAGTTAACAGCATTTATCAGGTTCTGGGCTCTGTGCTCTGGATAAGAATCATCAATCCCATTTGAGAGATATGAAACCTGAGTCTTGTGACTGGCTCAGTAATAAAGCTAATATATGGAAGAGCCAAGATTTGAACCCAAGTCTATCGGATTGCAAAACACTTGTCCTTAAGAGTCATGCTATGGAGACAGTGATGATAGTGTGGACAGATGGAGTGGCTGGGGACACGGGACTCAGGGAGGGAGAGGAGCTGTTTGCTGACAGATGGGGGTGGGGTGGTTCTGTGGGGTGTATCCTTTGGTTATTTGATGATGCATGGAGGGGATTGTAAACATTGCAATGAAATAAAATATGATAGGAGGAATGTAAACCTGAAATAGGACAGAGGCAAATAATGATGTATGCACAACCTTGGAACAACAGGGCTCTCGGATACAGAGATTGAGACATGGTTGGAATGGGCAAAAGGGGAGAAACAATGTTAAGATGCTTGGCTGTCTTTTGAATCTTGGTTTACCCGGCATACTACTATAAAATAGATGCTGGAGGGAGAGAGAAAGGAATAACCAGAAATATCAACATAGAAAGCTTGTTAAGTCCCTCTTCTGCCTATAACTGATTGGAATACCTAAAAAGGGGCTACAATGTGCCCAATGAAGAAGGCTTCCTGTGGAGACTCTGCATTAATGATACATGACTATAGGTGGAATCCTGAACAGCATCCAGAATCTTCTGAGGGGAAATTTCCACTTGAAAGGATAAGCATACCAACCCGGAGCAGTCAGAAGAACAGAAGATACTTCTTGAAAGAAAGACCGACAGGAAAAATACAAAACAATACAGGCAGATCGACTAATTACTACAAGAACAAGCAAGTGGCTTACCCAGGAAACATCAAGGCAAGTGGTTGGGTCCCCTCAGGACAAACCTCCCTCTAAGACTAAGACCCAGTGGGAATACACGCTCTGATTGGTGACCACACATGGATAAGGGTAAGTGAGGGAAAAACAGCAATGAAGCTGCGAGCTAAGCCCTACAATGTTCAATAGACTCCTGTGAACCCGTCTGGAGACCTGGTTGGACAGCAGTGTGGCAAGTCCAGGGGACTCTTGGACCCAGAGTCAGTGACATAGCCACAGAGGACTACAGTGGATAGTGAAGCATCCAGCTGATAAGAAGAGAGGACACATGCATAAGTATACCCACACTTGTAGATAATACCCACTTGACCTAGCTTCAATGACTAGATGATCAGAGCTCAACTAGAAGAAGAAAGAAGAGGAAAAAAGAATAATCTGATACAATTTGATGAACTTGACCTACACCTATGGAAGTGGTAGCTCAAAAGAGGGAAAAATCTTCACAGCGAGGATCATATCCACCTCCTCCACACACGGACTGGATAGGGATGGGCAACTTGGACATTGGTTACCTAGAATGGGGAGGCTACAGAGGCAAGAAGTGACTGACTTACAAGCTTTCAAGAGGGAACCTAGATCCAGAGGGCACGGAGCAAGGTAGAGTCTCCACTGAGTAGTATCCAATCTGTCTAGGCAGGGACGAGGAAAGGAGATGCGGATAGGTCTCTTGCGATAAAATGGTGAATCATTGTTATCAGGACTGATTGTAAGGGCTGGAAATGTAATGGTAGACATTGTGTGGCAAAATGAGGGGAGTAATTAACTTTTCAGTCCAGGAGTGGAGGTCCCTGGGATCATCAAGGGAGAAGAGTGGAGAATGGAACCCTACCACAGGAGCATTGATGCCAGAGCTGGAGGCAGAGACGATGACATAGAGAGATGGAGCGGCTGGGGACTTTGGACCCGGAGAGGGAGAGGGGCTGTGTGCTGTCGACCGGGAGGCACGCTTGCAGGGTATACCCTATGGTTAGTGGATGATGCATGGAGGGGATTGTAACCATGGCAAGGAAACGGTATACGATGGGATCAATGTGAAGCTAATGTTCTCCCATGTAAACTATCACACAACTCACAATAAAGCATTAAAAAAAAAAAAAAAAAAGAAAGAAAGAGTCATGCTACAGTGCTCCCACAATGCTGTGGAGGATGGGTATGACTGGGTTGGGCTGAGCCTTAGGAATCGGGATATGGGCCACAGTTGATGATTTATGGCAGTGATTTACAACGAATCCCTAAGAGCCATTATAGCATATGTTAAAGGCCCCATACATCAGGATGCATGCAAGAAATAACTGAAAAGATGCATTGAAGACTTCTCACTATGATGCAGACCAGGAATGATGATGATGACAACAGTTACTGAGTTCATTTTGTTTGCTAAGCATTCTGGTAAAACATATGAGAGTATTCTCTTGATATCTGTAGGGGATTGGTTTTCAGGACCCCATCCTCCTGTCCACAGATACTAAAATCCAGGATATTCAAGTCTCTTATATGAAATGACATAGTATTTGCATATAACCTAGCCTATCCTCCTGTATACTTTAAACTACTCTGTTGTTGTTCTTAAGTGCTGTCAAGTCGGTTCTGACCCACTGCAAGCATGTATAGGGTTTCCTAGGAGTGGCTGGTGAGCTTGAACCGCCAACCTTGTGGTTCAAACCAGCTTTGCAGTCCAATGCATTAACCCACAGTGCCACACCAGAACTAGATTACTTATAATACCTGTTGTTAAGTGCCATCGAGTCAGGCCTGGCTGACAGCTGTCGATCTTTGTGGGAGCAGAAAGCCTCATCTTTCTCCCAAAAAACCACAGACCTTGTAGTTAGCAGTTAAGAGCTTATTTTAGAGGCACCCAGCTCCCTAGAACAATGTCAATGCTAAAGAAATAACACTTTATGCTCCCTCTTAGTCTGTCAGGAATTGCTTTCACCACTTTATTGTCATTTTTTTCTGAATATTTTTTATCTTGGGTTAGTTGAACCCACAGATATAGAGGGTGTGGCACTGTGGTTTAATGCACTGGACTGTAAGGTCAGTTTGAACCACAAGATCAGTGGTTCACACTTAATAGCTGCTGTTCGCAAACCCTATATAGGATCGCTACAGGTTGAAACCGACTAGACTCAATGGCACTTAACAACAACAACAACTGTATATTTATAATTTAATTTTACCAGGAAGGAGAATCAGTTGGTATTTGCTTGATATCCTAAACTTGAGTCATTCTTCAATTATCATTTAACTTCCTTCTTGAACTTAAAATAGTAAATGACATTGATTCAGGGAAAGTTTGTTTTTGCTTAAGAATCTTAGGTGAAGCAGTCATAATTGAACTGCGCAATGCAATTGGACAACAGTCATGCAAAATGGAAAGGAGAAGTTCATGAAGCTTTTTGACCAGCACTAAATAATTAAACTAAACTAGCTTTTGCTGAATTACAGTGGTCTTCTTACATGCCTGCCAAACTTTTTGTTTGCCTAGCTGTGTTCAACAGTCAACCTGGACTTTCACACACAGCTGCCCTTTGGTTCCTTAATTGCTAGCAGTTATGGGAACTATGGAGTCCTGTGTTGTGCTGTGGATAAGCACTGACCTGCTAACCACAAGGTCATCGTTTCAAACCCACCAGCAGGTCCTTGGAAACCCTGTATGGTGTTAGGAGTTGGAACTGACTCCATGGCACTTAATAACAAGTGTGTTTCTCTTTGTGGTTAAGCCAGATGAAAGAAATACACTTTAAAGAAGGTTTTTTGTTTTTGTTTTTCTTTTTATTGTGATTTGGATGAAAGTTTACAGAGCAAATTTGTTTTCAATTCAACAATTCATATACTTTTTTTTTTGTGATATTGATTGCGATCCTCACTTCCTAAATTCCCCGTTTTCATTCTTTCTTCTTTTTATCTTATCCCTTTCTGCCCTCTGAGCTTTGTTGCTATTAAGTGCCATGGTGGTAATGGTGGTGGTGGTGGTGGTGGTTATGTGCCGTGGAGTCGGTTCTGACTCACAGCGACCCTGCACAGGCTTTCCAAGGCTGTAAATCTTTACGGGAGTACAAAGCCTTATCTTTCTCCCACAGAACAGCTGGGAGTTAAGAACTGACGACCTTGAGGTTAGCAGTCCGACTCATAACCACTACATTTCATAGACTGTGTAGGCTTTCCAAGGAGTGGCTGGCAAGTTTGAACTGCCGACTTTGTGGTTCAAACTGACCTTATGGTCCAGTGCTTATCCTACAGCGCCACACCACGACTCTGGCAAATGCTGCCCTTTTGATCTCATATGGTTGATGGTTCTAATGTGTTATTGTTTCACATATCTGATGTTATTGTTCACCCTGTAGTCCAGACTTTTGGTTGGCTGAAAGTTGAGCCACAAGAGTGAATTCAGTTCTAAGCCTTAAGGGTGATTTAGGGTCATAGTCTTGGGGGGCTCCTCCAATTTGTATCAGACCAATAAGCCTGGCTTTTTAAAAAAAAATTTTGAATTTTGTTCCACATTTTTCTTCCACTCTATTTAGTACCTCCTAACATAATCCATTTTAGAATAGCTGGTAGTAGTAGCTGATCCAGAGATTATCCCTTTGGAATCCCATGTATCTTTGATTTTCTGCACTCTTCTTTGATCTGGATGGGGAAAAACCAATGTTTGAGCCTTGAATGGCTACTTGCAAGCTTATAAAACCCTAGTGGCTACTCACCAAAGTACAATGTAGAACATTGTCTTTAAGTTATAAAGTTGACCTTGATGTCCCCCAAGACTATAGTTCTGAGCCCCCAGGTCCAGTGACTCATTCTCACAAGGTATTTGCTTATGACTAAGAAGTTGGAAACCCTTTAGAGGGTCACTATGAGTCAGAGCGGATGCAAGGGCACACAAGAGCAAGAGGTTTTTCATAATTCTGTCCCCTGTGTGCTCGGCTATATTCCTGAATGTATTTGTAGTGTGTATAAGTACATACAAGGGGAATTTTTAAAAATACTGTTATAAAATCATAGAAACTTTTATTCAACAAAAATATCAAGTCTGAAGCTAGTTTTTCTTGACATATCCTCTATCTAGGTCTATATACTTTTATTTATTAATTAAAAAAAAAAGTTTTTGTTGTGAATTTAGTAAAAGTTTACAGAGCAGATCATTAGTTTGTTTTTTTATTAAATTTGAGATGAAAAAACTGCAAATATCCATTAATAATTTGAACATGGAATGTATAAAATATGAGTCCAGGAAAATTGAAAGTTGCAAAAATGAAATGGGATGCATAGGATCCATATCCTTGGCATTAGTGAGTTGAAATGGACGTTTTGAATTCAGCTTCTTTAGTCAAAACTAATCAAACATACAATCAAGATGCATTGATAAGTACTGGTGGT
>NW_006408847.1:2884044-2885549 GCF_000296735.1 Chrysochloris asiatica
TTCCTCTAGTCGAGTTCTGATTATCAAGCCATCAAGGCTAGGTCAGATGGGTACTATCTTGTAAGTTTGGGTGTTCTTGTGCATCTCCCCTCCCTTCATATCAGCTGGATGCTTCACTCTCAGCTCTAGCCTTCTGTGGCTATGTCCTTGTCCATGGGCTCAGGTGTCCCACGTCTCACCACACTTTAGACCAACCAGCCCTTCCTTTTCTGTCTCTCATCTTCAGGTCAACGGGAGTCTATGGAACATGGTTGAACTCAGCCCATTTCTTTATTGTTGCCCTTCTCCTTCTTCCACTCACCAGTAGACCAATGTGGTCGTCAGCAAGCTTATATTGCTGCTCATGTGTTCCCTTGAGTTTCAGTCTTAGAGGGGGTTTTGTCCTGAAGGAACTTGATTGCTTGCCTTGATGGCTTCCTGGCGAACAACTTGCTTATTCTTGTAGTAGCCAATCATACTGCCATTTTTGTTTTGGGTTTCACCTGCTGATCTTTCTTTGAAGATGCATCTTCTGTTGCTTTAGCCGTTCCAGGCTGATCTGCTTGCTCTTTCTAGTGGGAATGTCCCCCCTCAGAAGGCTCTGGATGGGGCTCAGGATTCCACCTAAGATCCCATACACTGTAAAGGCTCCACAAGAGGCCTGTTTCACTGGGCAAATTATAGAACCCTATGTCTATATACTTTTTTTTTCCTTAAATTTTATTTTGTTGTCAAGACTATACATAGTAAAACATAACACAATTCAACAGTTTATACATGTAAAATTTAGTGACACTGAGTACATTCTTTGAGTTGTGTAACCATTTTCATCCTCCTTTTCTGAGTTTTTTTCTCCCTCATTAACATCAACTCACTGTCCCCTACAGTTCCTATCTAACATTTTCAGTTGCCATTGCCAGTTTGATCCCATATTGATAATTAATAAAAGAATATAATGCTTAAGACTTTTTTTTTTTACTAGTTAATAATCTAAATTATTATTTGGATACTTTGGTCTATATATTTTGAAGGCAGTGTTCTTATCCCTCTAACCATTTCCTAAAGAATTCTGTACCATGTCCAAACAGCAGTCTTGGCATCCTTAAGGGACTCAAATTGTGTTCCTTGTAAATGTTTTTTTGAGTTTTGTGAACAAAAAGAAGTCTGAAGGGACAAGATCAGGGCTGTTGGGTGGATAGAGTAAGGTTTCCCAACAAATTCTCATAGAACAACGCTTTCTACCCTCAAAGAATGACAAGTACATTGTTGTGATGGGAAAAAAATTCCTTGGTGTAGTTTCCTGGGGTCACCAATGCAATTTTCAATTTTCTTAAAACTTCTTCATAATAAGTCCCCATGATCGTCCAGTGTTCTTTGAGAAAATCTACTAAAATTGTTGTCATTAGGTGTCATGGAGTTAGTTCCAACTCACAATAACCTTATGTACAATGGAATACAACATTGCCTGGTCCTGTGCCAATTCCACAATCATTGTTACATTTGAGCCCATTCTTTTTTTTTTTTTT
>NW_006408847.1:2887059-2888980 GCF_000296735.1 Chrysochloris asiatica
GGAGAACCAAGATTCAAAAGACAGCCAAACATCTTAATATTATTCTCCCCTTTTCCACATTCCAACCATGGCTTGATCTTTGTATCCCAGATCTGTTGTTCTCATGTTGTGCATATATCATTATTTACCTCTGTCTCGCTTAGCCCATTGAGACCTGTCTAATTGTTCTCCCATCTGCTTTGTTCTTCCATTGCCCTCTCCCTACTTGTATGTTGCCCCCTCCCTAGCACCGATCTATCCTGTGTCTAATCCCTGCCCTGTGTGAGCCCATTCTTGATGCCACTGTGCCAATCCATCTCCTTGGTGGTCTTCCTCTTTTACTCTGACCCTCCACTTTACCAAGTATGATGTCCTCCTCTAGGACTGGTCCCTCCTGATAATCTGTCTGAGGTATGAGAGAAAAACCTGGCTTCTAAGGAGCATTCTGGCACAGATTTGTTTGCTTTTCTGGACGTCCATGGTACTTTTTTTCTCCAACACCATAACTCAAATGCATCAATTATCACGAATACTCCTTTTGGATCTCAAAAAAATAGTCAGCCATAATCTTCTTTGCCTTAAATTGAACTGGCCCAGCAGATCCTTTTGGAAGCCACTGCTTTGATGGGACCTTTTTTTGGAAAACCATCCAACTGATCAGAGACACGTTTAAACACTTTTTGTTTGAAATGAGCTCATGCATGTATGAACTGGAACCCTAATAGCCACACTTTTGGACTTACCCTCATATGTATAAACATTCTCTGTCAAAGCTAGATGAATTGGTGGGTCTAATTCCATTCAACTTTCCACACATGTTCAGCTTACATGTGTATGTACCCACTTGTAGATTATAGTGTGGTTATTGCAGGATTTTGTGTGTAAGAGTATTTACTTTTGCTGCCCTTAACTTTTGTGTTCTTCCCACTGTCATCCTTTGCCTGGGTCATTTTGTGCTGTCCTCTTTATAGTATATTGACTTTCCATCAACTTATCTGCCCTTGATTTAGTAATTTCCCCTCCCCTCTCATCCCTGGTAACCTTCAAAGAATATTGATTTCTACAAGTAAACCTTTTCTTTACTTTTTATATGAATGATCTCATACAATATTTGTCCTATTGTGATTGACTAGTTTCACTAAGTATAATGTCCATGGCTATGAAATGTTTTGTGGATTCTTCATTATTCTTTAATGTTGCATAGTATTCCATTGTGTGTATGTATCATAGTTTATCCATTCATTCAATGATGGGCATTTAGCTTCATTATTTCTTTTTTAAAAAAGCAACTTTTTATTGTTTGCAGAGCATATCATCCGTTTTACATTCAACAATTATGCTGTCACATTAGTTCTTTTTTTTTTTTTATTTTTTATTGTGAATTGATTGAGTGAAGGTTTACAGACACATCTCAATGATTACATTCCTGTCCAAGCAACAACATTTATCCTGCTTCCTCCCTGTGGTTCTCATTTGCATTCTACCCACCTTCCTGTCCTTTCTCAAATTTGTCCCTAGGAAAATGATGCCCTTTTGATTTTGAATGATTGAGCATTCCATGGTGAGCATTCCTCACCAGTGCTATTGCCCTTCCCAATCTTATAAACGTATTCACTGCTTGGATGAAAATTTGACCATTAGGCTGAGTTCTATTCTAGACATAAAGGGTGGCTGAGGGCCATAGTCTCAGGTTTGTCCAGTCTCTTTCTGACTAGTAAACCTACTCTTATTCTTTTTTGAAAACTAAGTAATTTTGAGTTTTGTTCCACAGTTTCACCCACTCTATCAAGGATCCTCTAATGTGATTACTATCAGAGCAATTGGTAGTGATAGCTGGGCACCATCTAGTTCTTCTGGTCTTAGAGTCATGGAGACTGTTGTTCCACTAGTCTATTAGACTGATTGATTCCAACAAAGACACAGAAGTACTAAACAACACAAT
>NW_006408847.1:2889890-2898166 GCF_000296735.1 Chrysochloris asiatica
AGGATAACACAATACTACAAATATTTACTCCAACAAATTAAAAAATCTAGAAGAAATGGACAAATTTCTAGAAACACACGACCTACTTAAACTAACACAGACTGAAGTAGAAAACTTGAACAGACCTAAATAACAAAAGAATAAATCGATCACACCATTAAAAAACTCACAACAATTGTAACCATGACAAGGAAACGATATATGATAGGATGAATGTAAAGCTAATGTTCTCCCATGTAAACTATCACATAGTACACAATAAAACATTAAAAAAAAAAAAAAGCTGATGACAAAACCAAAAACAAAAAAACCCCAAAACCCCACAAAACCTCAACAACATAAAAAAAGTCCAGACCCAGATGGCTTTATTAGTGAATTCAACCAAACATCCAGAGAAGAGCTGACACCAATCTACTTAAACTATTCTAGAACATAGAAAAGAATGGCAAACTCTCCAATTTATTTTATGAAGCAAGCATAACTCTCATACCAAAACCAGGGAAGGAAATCACTAAGAAAGAAAATTATAGACCAATATCCCTTATTAGTCAAAAATTATCAACAAAATTCTAGCCAATAGAATCCAACATCATATGAAAAAAATAATACATCATAGCCAACTGGGATTCATACAAGTTATGCAAGGATGGTTCACTCTTAGAAAAATAATCATCACACTCCACCACATAATAAAACAAAAGGAAAGAACCACGTGATCATATAAATTGACACAGAAAAGGCATTTGACAAAATTCAACATCCATTCCTGATAAAAATACTCAACAAAATAGTAAAAGAAGGAGAATTCCTCAACACAACTAAAGCTACATATACAAAACCAATAGCCAGCATTGCCCTCAATGAAAAGAAACTGAAAGCATTCTTTTGTGAACAGGAAAGAGATGAAGATACCCTTTACCACCACTTCTATTAAATATTGTGCTGGAAGTCTTAGCCAGAGCTATCAGGCCAGAAAAGCAATTCAAAGGCATCCAAATTGGCAAAGGAGAAGTAAAACTCTCTCTATTTGAAAATTATATGATCCTATATGTAGCATACCCCAAAGATTCAGCAAGAAAATTATTGGAACTCACTGAAAGATTCAACAAAGTGATGGGGTACATGATCAACATGCAAAAATAAGCTGAGTTCCTTTAAACCAATAAAGAGAACTCTGAAAAGAAAATCATGACAACAATATTACTTACAATAGCCACCCAAAAGATGAAACAGTTAAGAATACATTTAACTTGAGAAATGAAAGTCCTATACAAAGAGAACCACAAAACATTGCTACAAGAAAACAAAAGAGACTTACAACAGTAGAGGAATATACCATGCTCATGGATAGGAAGACTTAGCATTGTAAAAATGTCAACACTACCCCAAATAATCTATAGATATTATGCAGTCCCAACCCAGATTCTAGCATCATTCTTTAAAGAGATGGAAAAACTAATCACTAACTTTATATGGGAAGGAAAGAGATTTTGGACAAGCAAAGCATTACTGAAAAAGAACAAAGTAGAAGGTCTCTCACTTCCTGATCTCAAAACTTATCACACAATCACAATAATCAAAACAGCCTGGTACTGGTACAATGGAAAACATAGATCACTGGAATAGAATTGAGAACCCAGAAGTAAATCCATCCACCAGTTGATTTTTGACAAAGGACCAAAACACATTAAATAGGAAAGAGATAGTCTCTTCAACAAATAGTGCTGGAAAAACTGAAAGCTCACTTGCAGAAGAATGACTTAAGACCCATATCTCACACAATATGCAAAATTTAACTCAACATGAATTAAAGACCTAAATGAAAAACCAAGAACTGTAATGATCATCAACAAAAAAACAGAGACAAATTTAGGGGCTCTGATACATGACATAAACACACTACCAAACTTAATTAAAAACATACAAACAGCAGAAGATGAAATAGATGACTTAAACCTCCTAAAAATTAAACACTTATTTGAATAAAAATATTTCATCAAAAGAATAAAAAGAGAACCTACAGACTAGGAAAAATGTTTGACAATGATACATCAGATATGGGACTAATCTTTAAAATTTAAAGAAAATTATAATACCTCTGCAGGAAAAAGACAAATAATCCAATTAAAAAATGAAGAGACACTTCACCAAGAAAGACATTCAGGCAGCAAACAAATATGAAGAAATGTTCATGATCATTAGCCATTAGAGAGATGCAGATCAAAACCACAATGAGATATCCAGTTACCCCAGCATTAATAGCAAATTTGAAAAAAGATAAACAAAGACAGAAAATAATAAATACTAGCGAGAGTGTGGAGAGTCTGGGATCCTCCTGCACTCCAGGTGGGAATTGTAAAATGGCGCAACCACTGTGGAAAATGGCATGGCGCTTCCTCAAAAAGTTGGAAATAGAGATGTCATGTGACCCAGCAATCTTTCTATTTGATGTATACCCTCAAGAAATGAGTGTCGTGACATGAATAGATAAATCCACATCTATGTTCATTGTCTCTCATACTTTGGACATATTGTCAGGAGGGACCAGTCGCTGGAGAAGGATATCATGTTTGGTAAGGGGAGGTTCAGAGAAAAAGAGGAAGACCCCCAATGAGATGGATTGGCCAAATGGCAGCATCAATGGACTCAAGCGTAGCAACAGTAGTAAGGTTGGCCCAGGATCAGGCAGTGTTTCATTCGCTATAGGTCAGTACCGACTTAATGGCACCTAACAATGACAACAACAACAACATGCTCATTGAAGCAGTATTTACAATAGCAAAATGATGGAGATTGTCTAAATGCCTAACAATGGACGAATCAATAAACAAACTTTGGTACACACACACCAGTGGAATACTATACAACATTGAAGAATAACAATCAATCTGCAAAACAACTCACACCATGAGGCACCTGAAAGATATTATGTTGAGTGAAACTAGTCAGTCACACAAAGACAAATATAGTATGAGACCACTATTGTAAAAAATCAAGAAAAAGGTTTTCATGCTAAAAAAAAAAAACACTAATGATGGTTACCAGGGGTGGGAGGTTACAAAAAAGTATTCACTTACTTGGGTGGCAACGAAGGCAGTTAAAATAAAAATAAAGGGGAAAATGTTTTTAAAGCTGAGCATGGACTTGAGCCCAACTTTCTAAATGTCCAACTTAGTCCCTCTTTCATGGGACGTGCACACACACATAAAAGAGAGCATTTTAAAATTTATTTTGAAGTACAATGCTGTCTGTGATAGGATAATAACCATATGCCTACAAGAAAGACCAGTTATTATCACTTCTTTTCAACTTTACACATCATCCACCAAAGCCAATGACGATGAAACTGAGGAATTCCAACTTTTTCAGTCTGAAATCGGTCAAACATGCAATCAAAATGCACTGATAAATACTGGTGATTGGAATTTGAAAGTTGGAAACAAAGATGAAGGCTCAGTATTTGGAAAATGTGGCATTGGTGAAAGAAATGATGCTGGAGATCACATGACTGAATTTCACAAAACATGAAAAGTGACTATACACTTGGACCTCTCCACATGGAATGTCCAGAAAGCAAATTGACTAAATCTGTAATTATCAATGCATCTTGGTTGCGTGTTTGATCAAACCCTAGAGAGTTAAAGCAGGAAGGTTTAAATCAATGTGGAAGATTGGGCTAACATATGAAACAGTCTGACACTGAGAGGTTTTAGGTGATCTTGCAACTTTCCAAAACTGTCTGTAAGTGAGAAACACTGTTCTTTATATGAGGTGAGAGGAAGAGAACCTTACATTCAGGCTCATAGTGAAAAAGACCGGTAGTTAAGACAAGCTGAAGTAAATTTAAAAAAAACCCCAAATAATGTTGTTGTTAGTTGCCATTGAGTCCATTTTGACTAATAGTGGGCCACATGTAACAGAGTAGAACTGCCCCATAGGGCTAAGGGTTGGGTTGTTATCTGAAAGGTCAGTGGTTCAATCCTACTAGCTGTTCCACAGAAGAAAGATGAGAAAATCTGCTTCTATAAACAGTTGCAATCTTGGAAACCCTATGGAGCAATTCTACCGTGTCCTACAGGATTATTATAAGTCAGAATTGACGGCAGTGGGTTGGGAATCTTTACAAAAGAAGCAGATTATCAAGTCTTTCTCCTGTGGAGCCACTGGGTGGGTTCAAACCAATAACCATTTGTTTAGCGACTCAGTCAGTGTTTGACAGCTGTGTCACCAGGGTTCCCTAATAAAACAATAGGATTTCTAGATCAGTTGTTAGAGGTGGAACTGGAAGACTGTGGGCTCCAGGGAAATGGAAACCAGGACAACTGGGATTCTGTTAACAGATCATGCGCAGTGGAAATGATAATAAGGGCAGAGGTCAGTGATGGGGATTTCCCATAATGACATACTTCAAAGATATGTCTTTGCTTACATATTCATTAAAGATAACTCACAGTTGAAAGTGCCAAGGTCTGCTTAAAGCTATATGCCCTGTCAAGATATTTTAAATGACTAGGGTACTTGTAATTTAAAATATCTTAAAAAAATTTTTTTTTGATTCTTCAAAAAAAAAAAAAAAATCATTTTTGAAGAATAATTGAAACATTCAGTTCATAAGAATGGCTGGCACTCCTTACATTACCTTGATTTTAAGACATTATCTTCAAGCTCTAGAAAGCATTGCTTACAGTAGAAAATCTTGACTAACCATGATCTTGATCAACATACACTTGGATCTTTACCTAACATTTTATCTAGGTAAATGTTAACAATTTAAATTTGTCTAACAGAAATACACAATTTAAACCAGAGTGTTTCACATACAGTAGACATACTATTAGCAATATAAAAACAAAACAATATAAAAACATGGAGTCATTCTAACTCATTAGCAATGTAATCTTTAATTTTGCCAAATCGCAAGGAATTTTACATTTTAGTTTTACATCCAAGACTCTACCTTTTTAAAATCCAAGTTATTGCCCTTGAGAGTAAGCAGGGTAATAATACTTTCTTTCTACAAGAGCAACTTCATTTTTTTCCAGACACTGAAGACTTTGCATCTGTCTTCTCACAGGGGCACAATGCACTGACTGAGGTCCTGATTGGTTGGCCAGAAAACTACCTGTGTGACTCTCCATCCCACGTGCAGGGCCAACGAGTTCACGACACACACCTCTCTGTTGCTGAGTGCCACAGGACAGCCCTGGTGTTTGCTGTGTGCTGCGCCCTTCTTGTGTTCATCTTGCTCACTGCGTTTCTGTGCCACCGTTTCCATGGACTCTGGGACATGAAGATGATGTGGGCTTGGCTCCAGGCCAAGAGGAAGCCCAAGAAAACACCCAACAGGGACATCTGCTATGATGCCTTTGTTTCTTACAGTGAAAGGAAATCCTACTGGGTAGAGAATCTTATGGTCCAGATGCTGGTGGTGGTGGTGTGTCTAGAGTTGGTTCTGACTCCTAGGGTTTACGAGGCTGTAAATCTTTACAAGAGCAGAAAGTCTTATGTTTATCCTGCGCAGTGGCTGTTAGTTTCGAACGTCTGACCTTTACGTTAGCAGCCTGACTTATAATTACTACACTACCAGATCTCCTTGGTCCAGGAGCTAGAGAACTTCGAGGACCCGACCTCACCCAACTCCCCGCCCCCTTTAAGTTGTGTCTTCATAAGCGGGACTTTGTTCCTGGCAAGTGGATTATTGACAATATTATTGACTCCATTGAAAAGAGTCACAAAACCGTCTTTGTGTTTTCTGAAAATTTTGTGAGGAGTGAGTGGTGTAAATATGAACTGGAATTCTCCCATTTCCGTCTCTTTAATGAGAACAATGATGCTGCCATTTTCATTCTTCTGGAGCCCATTGAGAAGAAAGCCATTCCCCAGCGGTTCTGTAAACTGCGCAAGATCATGAATACCAAAACCTACCTGGAGTGGCCCACAGACGAATCTCAGCAGCAAGAGTTTGGGTTGATGAATAATTTTAGTTTCTAAAAGGAAAATATCTAGAAAAAGAACAATCCCAATTTTCAAAACTTAGTTCTATGTTGGTGTAGAATTTTGCTATTATTATTTTGAATTTTGTTATTATTATTTTGCACAAGACCCCAAACCATTCCCATTGCCATCAAGTTGATCCTGACTCACAGTGACTCTATAGACTTTCCAAGGCTATACATCTTGGTTGTTGCTGGTGGTGTGGTATCGAATTGGCTCTAATTCATAGCAACCCTGTATAGAGGTTTCAAGGCTGTAAATCTTTGTTGTTAAGTGCTGTTGAGTCGGTTCAGATTTATAGTGACCTTGTATAGGTTTCCAAGGAATGGCTGGTGAGTTTGAATTGCCGACCTTGCAGTGCAAACCAACCTTGAGGTCAAGTGTTTATCCTATGGTGCCACACCAAAGTCTCATTTTTCTCCTGCTGAGCAGCTCGTGCTCACCTTACAATGCTTATCTTACAGCACCACCAGGGCTATTATTTTACACTGTTGTTGTTAAGTGTCACTGAGTCAATTCTGACTCATCATGAACCCTGTATAGGATTTCCAAGGAGCAGCTGGTAGGTTTGAACTGCTGACTTGTGGTTCACAGTCCAGTGGTGATCCTACAGTGCCACACCAGGAAACAATAATAAATGCTATTCTTAAAAAAATTATGAATGTGACTGAGATCTGTTTAAAGTAAAAAAGTTTTAAAGAATAAATTTGGGAAAGATCTGTAAAATAATGAGAAATTACACCAGATCTCCAGTAAGCATTTTTTTTTTGGACTGATGAAGTTTTTATTGTTTTATTTAACTACTACAAAATACTTCACATGAAAAATACATAATCTGTGTTTTTGAAAAACCTTATTTCAGAATTTTGGTCAGGTGCTTAAACAAATTTATAAATACTTACATACCATGAGAGAAACCTTTTTCTCCAATAATTTTTCACATTCTGTGTTCATTTCCTAACTTGTTTTTTTTAGATTTTGTAGGAAATTGTAGGAAGTACTAGACTGAACTGATAAGCAGATGGACAAAATAGGAGTAAGAAGGGTTAGGGTCTAACCTGGGATTTACTACTTGTTAGCTATGAGCCATGTTCTGTAATCTGTTCAACTACGAGAATAATGGTATTTCAACTATTTATTTCATGTGTTATTGTGAGGTTTGGATGCAAAAAATTATGTGAAAGTGTTTTGTAAACTGTTAAGAACTGAACAGCTATAAGCACTGTTCCTGGGGAGGAAGATGTGGTGGCTCACTGGGTTATGCATTTGGATGCTGATTGAAAGGTTTGCAGTTCAAAACTACCAATCACTCCATAGGAGAAAAATGAGTCTGTCTACTCCAGTAATGATTTATAGTATTGGAAATCCTATAGAGCAAGTCTATTCTGTCCTACGTTGTTGTTGTTACGTGCCATTGAGTTAGTTCCAACTCATAGTGGCCCTATGCACAACAGAACAAAACACTTCCCAATCCCGTGCCATCCTCACAATTATTGTTATACTTGAGCCCATTGCTGCTGCCAAGGTGTCAATCTACCTCATTGGGGTCTCCCACTTTTATACTGATCCTCCATTATATCAAGCATGATATCCTTCTCCAGGCACTGGTCCCTCCTAATAACATGTTCAAAGAGAGATAAAGTCTCACCATCCTTGTTTCTAGGGACCATTCTGGTGGTATTTCTTCCAACACAGATTTGTTTGTTCTTCTGGTAGTCTATGGCATTTTCAATATTCTTCTTTAATGCCCTAACTCAAAATGCATCAATTCTTCTACAGTGTTCTTTATTCATCGTCCAACTATGGTTGGGGCAGACACACCTTAGTCCTCAAACTGACATCTTCGCTCTTGAACACCACTCATTTGTCAATTTGTCAACAGTGGTGGTTTGTGTGTTGCTGTGATGCTGGAAGCTATGCCACCAGTATTTTAAATACCACCAGGGTCATACATGGTGGACAGGTTTCAGCAAAGCTTCCAGAATAAGACAGACTAGGAAAAGTCTTTCCTATAGGGTGGCTATAAATCAGAACCAACTGATGGTGGTGCCTGGGTGGGAGGTGTTAACAACTTTGGTAAAAGTGTAAAATTACTTTTTTTTTTGTATATTGAACACCCTGTTACTACTTCATATTTAATTTATGGGTAAATAAATTATTTCTACTGAATGTTGCCATAATATTTTAACTATAGGATTGTTGTTGTCACTGTCAGGTGCCATTGAGTCAGAACCGACTCATAGCGACCCCATGCACAGCAGAACAAAACAATGTCCGATCCT
>NW_006408847.1:2899056-2899874 GCF_000296735.1 Chrysochloris asiatica
TCTATGAAGAAAAACGTGGCATCAGGATTGGAGGAAGACTCATTAACAACCTGAGATATGTAGATGATACAACTGTAGGATTATGAAGCAACAATTTCAAAGTCAATCTAGGTAGTTCAACTAGAGAAGAGAAGCAGAGAAATAATAGAGGTTTTTAGTTCCAGGAAAAAAAATTGAAAGGAAAGAAGTATTTTCAAGTGTCAGAGAAATCACACGAAAAAGAGGTGGTGATTTTAGATTACTAAAAACAGTCTTTTAAGCAACTGGTGACTCAGAGTTATAGGGGGTTGAGAGAAGAAATATTCACAGTTAGTAATCTGTGTGGAAAAGCTATAGAAGTATAGAAGTCTACTCTCTCAAGTTCATATTCATCCCTATTGATTAAGTTGGCAAATGCTTGAATTAAGGATGTGGAATTGGGTAGGAGAAAAAATACCGGATTTAGGGCATACAAGTCTAAGTTCAAATCCCAGTCATTCACCATTTGTATGACATTTTCTCATGTGTGAGAAGAGAAAGAATACTTCCTCAACTTCAGATCTCAATCTGTTAAGATCAAACAAATATTAAAACATTATAGGTGGGTAGTTTATTTCTCTTATAAATATTCATCACTGCTTGAGATAAACTAGTTTCTGTGGCAATGAAGAAAACTAAGTTGAGACTGTTTGTGTTTGACATTACTTGGAGAACTATGGGTAGAGTAAGGGAAAGATTTAGAATCCAAATTTTCGCTACAAATGGAAGCCCAAATCTTCCATGATGAAACGCATGTGGGTGAGATCCATGACAGTTTTGTAAAACAAAACGGATAGTTT
>NW_006408847.1:2900541-2906776 GCF_000296735.1 Chrysochloris asiatica
CTATGAGTCGGAACTGACTCCACAGCACATAACAACAACAACATTACACTTCATCAGCTGGTACTCTAGGGTAATATTAAATTGTTTTTATAACCTGAACAATAATTTTTGTTTATATTTTTTCTAGTTCTTCAGCTTCCTTATGAAATAAATCACGAGAACGAAAACAAACAAAAACTTTTGAGATCTAATATCTTACTCGGATAAATCACTAATGCTGAAAAGATACAGTAATGTTTTTACCTTAGTTGTCAGTTATAGAAATTAAACAGGATGGGGGCGGGGGTTTATGTGGTACTGTCCTTATATGCTCCATCAGGTAAAACCTTAGATTATGGTGGATTTGGATAATGATCAGTGAGTATCTGAATACAGAATGACAGAGAGACTTGTGGATGGAGATAGACTGACAGATTAATAACGTGCTGAAAACCGGGGAAGGGCAACGAGAAGCTTGATTCACCGACTAGAGTTCTGTCTTCCAAGGATGGAGAAGGATCAGGAGTAGAGTTTAAAGAGTTTCCTTCCGAGCGATGCGAAGAGCACTGGGTGATGGCACTTTCAAGAAAATACTGGATGGGCATTTACTTTGCCAAATCTGCCGTTGTGCTTTGGGTGGGGAGGTTTCCGCAGGGGGAACAAAACAAAACACAGCATGCATTCTACACCATCTTCGCCCCGCACCCAGTCCCCAGTGCCTTCCTCTCTCTGGAGACCGACCCAGGCCAGGCGCGACGCCGGTCATCTGACGGAGCCTGCAGGAAGGGTGGCGGTGCCGGGCTGCCCGGAGTTGGGACAGAGTCACAAGTCCGGCATCGCCTCCCCTGCGCCTCAGCGAGCTGCGTGGCTCGGGGTTTTCCCGCCCCGGGGAGGAGGGGGTTTACGCCGCGCTGACTTCCTTCTTCAATCACGTCTGGGTCCACCGCGGAACCAGAACACCGCCCCCCGCCAGTCCGAGACTGCTGGAAGGTGCGGCGGGGCTGCGGCTCTTCAGTCTCGGCAGGTACGTGGGGCCCTTCCAACCCGCGCTGGGTGCTCAAGTCCCTGTCCCGCAGGCCTTCTCCCGGGCAAACTGTGGGGATGCTGAGTTCCGGCTCCGCTGCAACCTGGACCGCGCTCAGGCGCTTAAATCGGGGGTCAGGCGACACGGGGAGAGGTGGAGTCCCGGGTACCTTGTGCGCAGGGTTGTGGGGACCACCGAAGGTCCTCGGGCGAAGCAGGGACACCCGGAAAGGGAAGGGGTGCGGCTGAGTAAACCCAGCCCCAGCAGAACCCGAGTTCTGCCGTCCCAGTACCCACGGCTGTGCCCTGGTCCTTTCCTTCCCTCCCCCAACCTCCGCACTCTCGCTGACCACTCTGCTCCCTTCTCGTTGCCCCGAGCCCATTGATTGGCGCGGCGGTGGAAGCGTCCGGTAAAGACCTTCAGGTAGCTGGTGAAGTTGAATGTGTGCGCCCTTCATAGAGTGTTTCTGCACTCAGTGGTTCCCGCGGGGATCGAACTAGTAAAATTTGTAATTCGGTCTTGGTGGTTCAGAGATCGAAGAGGTTTGGGATTTGGCATCGACCTGGAACGCTGGTTCTGATCCCGAACGGGACCAGTACTAGGATGCAGGCTCCAGTCGCTTCCACATTCCTTCATTCTCGGAATTCCTGAGTTGTGTCTCTGTTGTTGTTAAATGCCATTGAGTCTTTTCCGACCCATAACGACCCTGCATAGAGTTTCTAAGAAGTGACTGGTGAGCTTGAACCCAAAGCACCACATCAGGACTCCAAACATTTTAACTGTATTTAAATAGGAGCAAGCTAAGTTCCCCTTGCAATTTCTTTAACTTTCACAAATGAGAACTTGTGGTTTTGTCCCTTTCAAACTTCAACGCAAGTTAGGAAAAGGGTTTTTTTTTTTTTTGGTTGTTGAAACGGAAAGAAAGAAACTGTTTCTGGGGCAATAACAGTAGGGTTGTTACACCCCCAGTGTGTAACTAACCTTGTCAACTCATCCCCATGCACCATCTGGGACACTAGCCCATACAGAATCCTTAGTAATGTCTGTTACCAATTTAAATAGCAGAATAATATGATACAATTGCAAATTAAATCATGTTTCTTAGATTGTATAAATACCAATAACAAAAATTGTTTTGTAAAATCTTTCTACACGGAACGACTATATTATTAGATACATTAAAAACTGAGAGGTGGTCGTCGTGTGCCACGGAGTCAGTTTGGACTCATAGCAACCCTGGATAGTGTTTCTTTCCTAGACTGTAAATTTTTACTGGAGCAAGCGACTCGTCTTTCTCTGGCATCTCTGGCAGAGTAGCTGGGAGTTTCCAATTGCTGACCTTGAGATTAGCAGTGGGACTTGTAATCACTTGTGTTTCCAGAGCTCCTTAAAAACTGACTAGAGCCTTTACAATTTTTCTTCTTTCCTCTTAGTTACTATATCATTCTCAAAAAGTTATGGATATATGTTCACAAATACTAATTACCACCATATTGTGGCTAAAACACCAGACTATTTGACAAAATCAGCGACTATGACAAACAACCAGTACTTGTAGCATGCAGAGGAAAGCATGTGATTCATGTAATTGGATGATGTGACAGCTCCAACTAGAGCACATTCAAAGGTTCAGAAAATAGAAGCTCTGAAAAGTCATCCTTGCTTTGTTTCCAGGTCGGGCCCATGCAGTTACTTCCATAGCCCTCTTGCCAGAGCACTCTCTTTGTCATCCAGGTATGGCACTGTGGGTTAATATGCTAGACTACAAGGTTGGTTTGAACTGCAAGGTCGGCGGTTCAAGTTCACAAGCCTCTCCTTGGAAACCCTATACAGGACCGCTATGAGTCGGAACTAACTTGACAGCACTTAACAACAACAACAACAAATATCCGATCTAGGGGACTAATGCTTTGGATTGCAAGGACGGTTTGAAGTCGAAGTCGGCGGTTCAAACTCACCAGCTTCTTCCTGGAAACCCTACACAGGGTCTCTATGAGTTGGAACCAACTTAATGGCACTTAACAACGTATCTGATCTTCTGGGGGGAAAAAAGGAAATGGCTAACTTCCTGGCAGTTTAAAAATGATTGATGAATATTTTAACTTTCTTCCTCTTCTGAGCAGAGAACATATGTATGTATCCTTGTTGTTTTGTTAGGAACTTTTCAGTTGGTTCCCACCTGTAGCAACAGTATGCACAGCAGAACGAAACACTGCCCAGTCCTGTGTCATCCTCGTAATTGTTGTTACACATTAGCCCCGTGATGCTGCCACTGTACCAATCCATCTCCATTTACCAATCCACGGTAAAAAGCCTTTGCACAGTTAATAAAGCGCAAGTAAACATCTTTCTGGTATTCTCTGCTTTCAGCCAAGATCCATATCATATCAGCAATGATATCCCTTATTCCATGTCCTCTTCTGAATCTGTCTTCAATTTCTAGCAATTCCCTGCTGCCATTTTTGAGTTATCTTGAGCAAAATTTTACTTGCATGTGATAGTAATGATATTATTTGATGATTTCTGCATTCTGTTGGATCACCTGTCTTTGGAATGGCACAAATATGGATCTCTTCCAATCATTGACCAGGTAGCTAGCTGTCCTCCAAATTTCTTCGCATAGATTAGCAAGCGCATCCAGTGCCTCATCAGTTTGTTGAAAGATTTCAATTTGTCTTATGACAGTTCCTGAGACCTTGATGCTTGTCAATGCCTTCAATATACATTAGATTTCTCCCTCCAGTACCATTGGTTCTTGATCATATGCTACCTCTTGAAATGGTTGAAAATCAGCCATTTCTTTTTGGTACAGTGACTCTGCGTACATAACCTTCCATCTTCTTTTGATACTTTTTGCATCATTCAAACATTTGCCCATAGAATCCTTCAATATTTCAAGCCAAGGCTTGAATTTTTTCTTTATTTCTTTCAGTTTGAGAAATACTGAGCTTGTGATTTTCTATTTTATTGTAACACTTGATTTTGTCTTCTTGAGCTGCCCTTTGAAATTTTCTGTTCAATTATTTTACTTCTGCATTTCTTCCAGTTGCTTTAGCATTTCTACACTGGAGAGCAAACTTCAGAGTTGCTTCTGACATACATTCTGGTCTTTTCTTTCTTTCCTGTCTTTTTAGTAACCTTTTGCTTTCTTAGTGAATGATGTTCTTGATGTCATCCCATAACTCTTGTGGTTTGGGGCCATTAGTGTCTAATGCATCAAATTTATCCTTGAAATGGTTTCTCAATTCAGGTGGGACATGTTCAAAATTATGTTTTGATTCTTGTGGACTTGTTTTAATTTTCTTCCACTTTAGCCTGAACTTACATATGAGCAGTTGATTGTATGTTCACAGTTTTTATTGTGATTTATTTAATAGTTTACATGGGAGAACATTAAATTTACATTCTTCCTATTGTACTTCAATTCACTGTAATGATTACAATCCCCTGCATGCATCAAACAACCCTATAAGCCTGCCCCCCGGCTGTCAGCACACACACCCTCTCCTTCCCTGAGTCCAGAGTCCCCAGCCACTTCATCTCTCTAAGTCATTGTCTCTGCCTTCATCTCTGGCATCACTGTTTCTTTGGGTAGGGTCCTGCACTCTGCTATTCTCCCTTCATGGTCCCAGGGTCCTCTGCTCCTGGACTGCAAAATCAACCACTCCCCTCCTTTTGTTACAAAATGTCTATCTTTACATTTCCAAAACTCACAGTCAGTCCTAATAGCAATTATTCACTATTGAAGCACAAGAGTCTTATCCCCATCTCCTTTCATCAGCCCCATCCAGACTAAGTGGAAACCACTTAGTGGAGATTCTACCTTCTCCTGCACCCTATGGAACTAGGCTTCCTCTTGAAAAGTTATAAGTCAGTCACTTCTTGTCTTTGTTAACCCCCCCCACCCCAACCCCCAACACACATTTTGGGTAGCCAGTGTGTAAGTTGCTCATCCCTGTGAACCCTGTGTACCAAGGGGGTGGGAATGATCCTCGCTCTAAAGATTTATCCCTCTTTTGAGCTATTACATCCAAAAGTGTAGGTTAAGTTCATCAAATTGTAGCAGATTACTCTTGTTTTCCGCTTCTTTCTTCTTCTAGTTGAGTTCTGATCATCCAGCAATTGAAGCCAGGTCAAGTGAGTGCTATCTGCAAGTATGGGTGTTCTTGTGCATCTCCCCTCACTTCATATCAGCTGGATGCTTCACTCTCCGCTCTAGTCCTCTGTGGTCATGTCCCTGTATCTGGGCCCAGGAGTCCCCAGGTCTTGTCATAGTGGTGGCCAACCAGGTCTCAACCCAGGTTGACAGGAGTCTATTGAACATAGTCGGACATAGCTCACGACTTCATTGCTATTTTTCCCCCACTTCTCCTTATCAGTGACCAATGTGGCCACCAGCAAGATCACATGCCGGCTTGTGTATTCTCCTTGAGTCTTAGTCTTGGAAGGGGGTTTGCCCTGAGGGGACCTGACCCCTTCCCTTGATGGCTCCTGGGCAAACAACTTGCTTATTCTTGTAGTAGTCAATAAGATTTCTGTTACTGTTTTTTATTTTTCCTGCTTGTCCTTTTTTCAAGAAGTATCTTCTATTCTTCTAGCCACTCCAGGCTAGTCCTTTCAAGTGGGAATTTCCCACCTCAGAAGATTCTGGATGGGGTTCAGGATTCCACCTATAGTCTTAGGCAATGCAAAAGCTCCACAGGAAACCTTCACTGGGCAAATTCTAGCTCCATTTTAGGTATTCCAATAAGTTATAGGCTGAAGACAGACTTACAAGATTTCTATGGTGATGTTTCTGGCTATTCCTTTCTCTCCCCCTCAAGTGTCTATTTTGCAATAGTAGGGAACGGAAACCAAGAGTCAAAAGACAGCCAAGCATCTTAACATTATTTCCCCTCTTTTACTATTCAAATCATGCCTCAATCCCTATATCCCAAAGCCCTGTTGTTCCAAGGTTGTGCATACATCATCATTTAACTCTGTCCCACTTAGCCCATGCGAACCTGCCTAACTGTTCTCCCATCCTCCTTGTTCTTCCATTCCCTTCCACCTTCTTGTGTATTGCTTCCCCCAGCACCCAAACTATCCTGTGTCTGTTCCCTACTCTGTGCTCCACCTTCCCCTCCTTCCCCTAATCCCATCCTGTACACCCCAGTAACAAGCAAAGAAATCCCCCCCCCCTTTTTAGTGTGGGTACTTTTTCTTAATCTTTTGCAATACTGGTCTTATGCA
>NW_006408847.1:2909770-2946240 GCF_000296735.1 Chrysochloris asiatica
TGCTTCCTCTTTGTTCCCAATTTTCACATTCCAATCACCAGTAATTATCAATGCATCTTGATTGCATGTTTGATCAATTTCAGAATGAAGAAACTGGTAGAATTCTTTAATTTCATCATTATTGACTTTAGTGGGTGGTGGCTAAATTTGAATAACCGTGGTAGTAACTGCTCTCCCTTGTGTGTAGACTTATGGATATTTTCCAATCACAGACAGTATTGTCCTTAAGATAAATCTCAAAATGTTCTTTTGATGAATGTGACACCATTCGTCTTGAATTTGTTTTTTCCAGTGTAGTAAACCGTGTGATTGTCAGATTAAAAATTGCCAGTAGCAGTACATTTCAGCTCACTAATACCTAGAATATCTATCTTTATATGTTCCATTTCATTTTTGGCAACTTCCAAACTCTACTTTGAGGAGGCAGCTCCTTCCCAGTCGTATTTTGAATGCTCTCCAATCTGAGGGGCTCATCTTCCAGCACTATGTATGTGACAATATTCTGGTGCTATTCGTAATGTTTTAATTTTCTAGTACTATATCTAATAATATTCCCCTGCTATTCTTAAGGTTTTCAGTGGACAAACATTCAGAAGTAGTCTGCCCCTCCTTCTTCTTAGTTTATCTTAGCATGGAAGCTCAGCTGAAACCTGTCCATCATGGGTGTACTTTGATGGTGTTTAAAATACTGGTGACATAGCTTCCAGCATCACAGCAACATGAAAGCCACCACAGTATGACAAACTGACAGATGAGTGGTAGACATGTATCCTTAGTCTTACATTGTACCCATCTTATGAATATTGCCAGACGTTAACAGTATGTTTTCGGAATTTTCTAAGTTATCAGTTTATTTTTGTATTATTTTATTTAATAATTTGACTTATTGGGTTGAATAACTTGTTTTGATTTTCTTCATGAGCATGATTTACTGTGGATGCTATTGTAATGTTGCTGCTATTAGGTGCCATTGAGTCATAGTGACCCTATGCACAACAGAAAATTGTTGTTGTTGCTGGTAAGTGTTGTTGAGTCAGTTCCAACCCATAGCAACCTTGTATAGGGTTTCCAAGGAGCCGCTAGTGAACTTGAACCACCGATCTTATGGTTCAAACCAACCTTGCAGTCTAGCGCATTAACACGCAGCACCACGGAGGATAGCTCACAATTGTGTACTTCCTCATAAAAATCATTTAATACTCTCAAATATAAAATTTACTTATTCCAAATAATAGGTTTACTTGTAAAAAAATTTTTTTCGTTCAATGTCACATAAACTTTAATTTACTTTGTTCTTATATCTCAAAACTATGCCTGAGTTGCTTAGTACTCTATAGGATATATATAATATGCATCTCATGTAGTCTTCTTTCTTATCTATTACCCTTAAAAAACAAAAGAAACAAAATCCAGTGGTTGCTTCTTGCAGCCTACTGTCACTAGTGTGTTTTCCATCTTATTGAAGAACATACATTTTTGGACATTCCTGTCAACTGTTTTATAGATAAACATTCTGTTTTAGGTTTTATATGTCTGAAATGTCTATTTCACCTTAACTGGTTATGGACTTCTAGATTGACAGGTATATTTCCCCAGTTTTAAAAAAATATCCTTTATAATATTATTTCATTGTTTTCTGACATCTCTTAATGCTAACCAGAGTCCTGGTGTGGTGCTGTGGCTTAAGACGCCAGACAGCAAAGTCATTTGAACTGCAAGGTTGGCAGTTCA
The DNA here is from genome assembly GCF_000296735.1 of Chrysochloris asiatica. Taxonomy (NCBI): domain Eukaryota; kingdom Metazoa; phylum Chordata; class Mammalia; order Afrosoricida; family Chrysochloridae; genus Chrysochloris; species Chrysochloris asiatica. Next base: position 2,911,502 of record NW_006408847.1, read on the forward strand.
AGCTCACCAACTTCTCCTCGGAAACCCTATACAGGGTTGCTATGGGTAGGAACCGACTCTATGGCACTGATGCTAATAGTCTGTCCCATCTTTACAAGTAATTAATTTTTTCTCTGATATCCTTACAATTTAAAAAATATCCTTGATATTCTTCAGCTGTACTATAATATGACTAGGTTGTTGTTGTGTGCCATGGAGTCGGGTCCGACTCATAGTGACCCGTACAGTGTTTCTGAGGTTGCAAATCTTTACAGGAGCAGAAAGCCACATCTTTCTCCCGTGGAACAGCTGGTAGTTTCAAACTGCTGACCTTGCCATTCGCAGCCTGATTCATAACCACTATGCTACCAGAGCTCCTTAAATGGGACTATTTTGTTCTTCTTGCTTGGGATTCAGTATGCATTGACAATCTTGGGACTTATGTGTTTCTTCAATATGAATAATCCTCAGTGATTTTATCCTTGACTATTTGGATCCACACCAGTATACGTCACAGGCAGGGAGCATGGATTTCTTGCAGGTGTTTTGTTCTATACTAGTTGGCTTCCTTCTAGTTTTAGATTGTGGTTCAGAGGGTAGAGAATGTTTAGGTCCTTATTCACATAAAGTGTATTGTTTATTCCTGCACATGGTTTTATGGAGAATCTACTTGCAGTTGTCTACCATGCATTGAAGGAGCTTGGTAGCGTAGTGGTTATGATTTGGGCTGCTAATCTCAAGGTCAGCAGTTCAAAACTACCAGCTGTTTCGCGGGAGAAATGTGAGGCTTTCTGTTCCTATAGAGAGTTACAGCCTCGGAAACCTCATACAGGGTTGCTATGAGTTGGAACCGAGTCCACAGCACATAACCAACACCATTGGGCTTTGAAGTGCCTCTCCGCTTCTGCTCCACCAGGTCATTACAACCCCAGCCCAGGAATGTCTCTCTGGTCATGGCTTCATTGTGGCCCACAGGTCATTAACTAACTCTTTTCTTATGGATCAGCAATTCATGAGTATAATCAGCCTTAAATGCCAGACTTACTTCTCTAGACTTCCTTCCTCTCCTGGATCTTTTTTCCGTAATTCCTCACTACCCTGTCAGCTCTTTGACGTCTTCAAGCAAATTGTTTTATGCTTTGTCAAGATTATTAGATATGACTCCACTGAATCTAAATTTAACAACTTCCTGTCTGAGACTATGACCATCAACCACCTTTCAGGTCTGGAACAGTGCTTACCCTCGTGAACAAAATTTCAGCCAAGCAATTGTTGTTAGGTGTCATCGAGTTGGTACTGACTCATAGTGACTCTATGCACAGCAGAATGAAACACTGCCCTATCTTGGACCAACCTCACTACTGTTGCCACGCTTGAGTCCATCTATGCTGCCACTTAGCCAGTCCATCTTGTTTGGGTCTTCCTCTTTTTCTTTGACCCTCCACCTTACCAAACATGATATCCTTCTCCAGCAACTGGTGCTTCCTGACAATATGTCCAAAGTGTAAGAGATGAGGTTTGGCCATCTTGGCCTCCAAGGAGCACTCTGGCTGCACTTCTTCTAACACAGACCTGTTGGTTCTTTTGGAAACCCATGACACTTTCAATATTCTCCTCCAACACCATAACTCAAAAGCATCAATTCTTCTGTGGTCTTCCTTATTCACTGTCCATCTTTTGCATGCATATGAGGTTACTGAAAATACCATGGCTTGGGTCAGGTGCACCTTAGTCCTCAAGCTGACGTCTTTGCTCTTCAACACTTTAAAAAGGTCCTGTGCAGCAGATTTGCCTAATGCAATGCATTGTCTGATTTCTTGACTGCTGCTTCCATGAGTGTTGATATCATTGGAAGAACAGATTTGATACATTAAACACTAAAGACCGAAGACCAGAAGAGTTGTGGGATGACATCAAGATCATCATACCTGAAGAAAGCAAAAAGTCAGTAAGAAGACAAGAAAGAAGGAAAAGGTCAAAATGGATGTCAGAAGAGACACTGAAACTTGCTCTCCAGCATAGAGATACTAAAGCAAATGGAAGAAATGAGGAGGTCCAAGAGCTGAACAGAAAATGTCAAAGATCAGCTCCAGAAGACAAAGCTAAATATTACAACAAAATGTGCAAAGATCTGGAATCAGAAAACCAAAAAGGAAGAACATGTTCAGCATTTCTCAAGCTGAGGGAACTGAAGAAAAGATTCAAGCCTCGACTTTCCTTATTGAAAGATTCTCTGGGCAAATTATTAAATGATGCAGGAAGCATCAAGAGAAGATGGAAGGAATACACAGAGTCACCGTACCAAAAGGAAATGGCTAATGTTCAGCCATTTCAGCCAAGCAGTAGATAGGTAAATATGGGGGATCAGCAATGCTAGTGAAGTATGCTCACCATGGAATGGTCAATCATTCAAGATTGAAAGAGCAGCATTTACCTAAGGACAAGGTTGAGAAGGAACGAGAAGGAGGGTAAAATGGAAATAGGAACCACAGGGAGGAAGTGGGATAACTGATGTTGCATGGAGGGGATTGTAATCATTGAGATGAAACAAACTGTATGATTTGTTGAATGTAAAATTGATGATCTCATCCATAAACCTTCATTGAATTCACAATAAAAAGTTAAAAAAAAACCAAAAAACGATTATAGCTTTAAAATCCTGTGGGGCAGTTCTGCTGTGTCCTGCCTATAGGGTTGCTGTGAGTTGGATTTGACTCAGTGGCTATGGGTTTAATCTTTTTTGGAGTGGGCAGTGTTATTGCAACAATTGTGAGGATGGCACAGGACTGGGCAGTGTTTCCTTCTGCTGTGCATAGGGTCACTATGAGTGGGTACCGACTTGATAGCATCTAACAACAAGAACAACAAGTGTCATTGTTGTTATTGTTAGGTGTCATTGAGTTGGTTCTTACACAGAGCCACCACCTCCTTTGAGGTAAACGAGATGAACAGAAAACTTCAAAGGACAGCTGGAGAAGAGGAAAATAAATTATTATAATAATTTGCAATGGTCATGCAACACATTAAAATGAAATGTGCAAAGACTTAGAATTGTTGTTGCATCAGTTCTTCTACGGTCTTCCTTATTCACTGTCCAGCTTTTGCATGCATATGAGGTTATTGAAAATACCATGGCTTGGGTCCAGGACACCTTAGTCCTCAAACTGATATCTTTGCTCTTCAACACTTTAGCGAGGTCTTGTGCAGCAAAAACAATTGTGAGGATTGCTTAGGATCTGGCAGTGTTTTATTCTGATGTGCTTTTGTTATTGTCGTTGTTAAGTGTCATCGAGTCAATTTCAACTCAGAGTGACCCTGAGCAGGGATTCTGAGGAGAAGCTGGTGGGTTTGAATCACTGATTTTAGTGGTTGGTACATAAATTTGAGTAATGGTGGTATTAACTGGTCTTTCTTGTAGATGTATGGATATTATCCTATCACAGAGAGCATTGTACTTCAAGTTAGATCTTGAAATGTTGTTTTTCTAAAAAAAAGTTTTGTTGTGAATTGAGTGAAGATTTTTCAGAGATAGCAGTCTTACATTCAACAAATCATACACTTTGTTTCATTTCAATGATTGAAATTCCCTCCCTGCAGCAACAGTTATCCCATGTCCTCCCTGTGGTTCCTATTGCAATTTCACCCTCCTTCTTATCCCTTCTCAATTTTGTCTTTAGATAAATGTTGTCCTTTTGATCTTAAATGACTGACCATTCCATGCTGAGCATACCTTACTAGTGTTGTTGTCCCCCCTTCCCTCCCAATATACCTTTCTCCTGCTTGGCTGAAAAATGGGTTCCATTCCAGACCCAAAGGGTGGTTGGTCAATGGCCATAGTCCCAGATTCCTCCAGTCTCTTTCTGAAGACTTTCTGTAAGCTCCTTGTTGATGTGCTGATGTCCAATCTTTTTTTTTTTTTTTTAAAGAGTTTTATTCCATGTTATATACCATTCTATCTGTGAGAGTTTCCTCTGTTCCCATTCAGAGCAGTTGGTAGTGGTAGCTGGACACCATCTAGTTCTTCTGGTCTCAGAGTCAGATGTTCACCTCCTCTATTGGTCCATTGGACTAGTTGATTCCAAGCATTTTTAATTTTCATCACTGTTCTTTCTTCTGCACATGGAGAGACAAATAGTTACACCTTAGACGGTTGCTCATGAGCTTTTGAGAGCCCAACGGCTATTCATTAAAATAGGATGTAGAACATTGTTTTTATGGACAGTGTTATGCCAGTTGACCATGGTGTCCCTGAGACTATGGTCCTGAACTCTCATACCTAAGAACTCATCGAAACTGTGATCTTTATAGAAGCTGACTGCCACCTCTTTCTCCCCCAAGAGGTTTCAAGTGCCGAACTTTCAGTGAGCCAAACACTTAACTATTTCAACACCAGGGTTCCTAATAAACATCTATAACATTGCACAAAAGTAGAGCCAGAATTGGCATAAATACAAGATGATACAATCTTCTCCCTTGATTGTCCTAGGGTTCTCTCTTCTGGAATGTAAGATTAAGTACTTCCCTGTTTTTGTTACAGTTTTATGTGTTGTTAGGTGCTTCTAGGTGTTTTCCTGAAGATAATTAAAAAACTACTTCAACAGTACATCAACAAGATACTGACTAAAAGTCAAGCTGGATTGGGATGAGGACGTGGAACAAGGAATGTCATTGTCCATCATGGCTGAAAGCAGAGAATACTGGAAAGATGTTTACTTGTACCGTTGGTGATGCAAAAACATTTTTTTTTTTAACCTTTATTGTGACATAGTTGTTGTTAACTGCCATGTTGTGAACATTTGTTGTTGTTGTTTTTACATGCCATGGAGTCGATTTCGACTCATAGCGACCCTGTACGGGGTTTCCGAGGCTGTAAATCTTTATGGGAGCAGAAAGCCTCATCTTTCTCCTGTGGAACAGCTGGCAGTTTCGAACTGCTGACCTTGCGGCTCGCAGCCCGATTCGTAACCACTATGCTACCAGAGCTCCTTATGTTGTGAACATTAATTCATGGCAATCTTGCTTTTAGTAGAATGAACTGTCTCCCAGCCCTGTGTCACCCTCACATTCACCTGCGTGCCCAATTCTATCAATTGTATCAATCAATCTCACCCAGGTCTTCCATGTTCTTTATGACCCTCTGTAGTGCTGTAGGATAAGCACTGAGCTGCAACGTCGTTTGAATCTCAAGGTTGACCCCTCCTGGAAAACTCTATACAAGGTCACTCGCTGTGAGTCAGAACTGACTTCACTGCAACTTAACAACAACAACTTCAACAATCATGATGACCTCTTCTAATGATTGATAATTCATGATGATATTTCCAAAGCAAGCAAATTGCATGATGTTTTGTTGTGGTCCATACAGTTTATATTGACTCATTTTCAGAAGTAGGTTTTCAGGCCTTTTTTCCTAGTCTGTTTTAGTTTGAAAGCTTCATTAAAATCTGTGTACATGCAAGACCCACTAGTATTTGAAATATTGGTGGCAACCAAACCTTCTTGCATTATGTGGCATAGCACATGAATATAAACGAATGTGAGAGTATATCAGCACATGAACAACTCCTTTAAGAGATATCAAAGTTCATGGGTTACATATTTACAGCAATCAAGAGTATAATTTGACTTTTAACGTAATAAAATATAAATAAGAGTATAAGTGTTTTAGCAGAAAATGGTCCAATACTTATCTCAAAATAGCTGATCCATACTTGAAGCATAATTCTTGATTTCTATTTTCAAATTATAATAAAATAAGTAATGCAGAATCTTCATAATTTTATATTGATGTGATCACATGGTAGTAATTGGAGTCCTGGTACTGATATTACACAATTTGTTCAGTGGCTTTCAATACTAATTCCATTTTTAAAAACTTTTTATTGTGAACTGAGTGATAGTTTACATGGGAGAACATCAGTTTTACACCATCGTTTCATTGCAATGATTACAATCTCCTCTGTGCATCATCATTCAACAGTATTTGCTTCCATTCCCTCTGGGTTTTTTTTGCAGGGGGGAGTGTGTGTGGGGGGTGGGACGTACACAAAAACACTCAGGAATATATAATCATTTAAACAACCAAAGGGCACATTCTGCAAGCCTGCCTCCTGGCCGCCAGCACTCAGTCGTTCTCTTACCATGAGTCCAGAGTCCTCAGCTGTTCCCTCTCTTCATGTCCCCATCTCTGCCTCCATCTCTGGTTTCACTGCTTCTCTGGATTTGTTGTTGTTACGTGCTCTCGAGTCGGTTCCGACCCATAGTGACCCTATATAGGTTTCCAAGGAGCAGCTGGTGAGCTTGAATGACCAACCCTGTAGTTCAAATGGCTTTTCAGTCTGGCGCATTAACCCACAGCACCACACCAGGACTCCTGCTTCTCTGGAGACGGTCCCACATTCTGCTTTTGCTCTTCTTCCTTGATTGTTCTAGGGTTCTTTGTTCTGGAATGTAAGATTAAGTACTCCCCTGTTTTTATTACAGTAAGTCTACCTTTTCAGTTATGACAGTTGCAGTTAGTCATGATAACAATTACTCACTATTGAATCATAAGAATCTTATCCCCATCTCTTTTCACCAGACCTGTCTAGACAAGATGAAAATTATTTAGTTGGGACTCTATCTTCCTCCACACACTATGAAACTAAACTCCCTCTTGAAAATGTGTAAGCCAGTCACTTTGGGCCTTTATCGCCCCCTCATTTTAGGTAGTCAATGTCTAAGTTGCCCATCCCTATCTACCCTGTATACAGTGGGGATAGCATAGATACTTGATGTGAAGACTCCTTCTTTCTCTGTTGGTATTTTGAGCTACTACATCCATGAGTATAGATAGGTCAAGTTCATCAAATTGTAGCAATTTACCCTTGCTTCCTTTATCAAAAATTTTTTTATTATTATGCAAAAGCTTTTGACTGTGTGGATCATGATAAATTATGGATAACATTGTGAAGAATGGGTATTCCAGAACACGTGATTTTGCTCATACAGAACCTGTACATAGGCAAAGAAGCTGCCATTCAAATAGAAGAAGAGGACACCAAATGGTTTAGAATCAGAAAAGGTGTGAGTCAAAGCTGTATAGTCTTTCACTCTTTATTCAGTTTGTATGCTGAGCAAATAATCTGAGAATCTGGATTGTATGAAGAAGAATGTGGCATCAGGATTGGAGGAAGACTCATTATCAACCTGTGATATGCAGATGATACAACCTTGCTTGCTGAAAGTGAAGTGGACTTAAAATACTTACTGATGAAGATCAAAGAATCCACCATTCAATATGGATTGCTCCTCAAAGTAAAGAAAACAAGTCGACCAATAAATAACATTATGATAAGTGGAGAAAATACTTCACTTTTTAAAAAAGCTTTTTTTATTATGAATTGAGTGAAGGTAAACAGACAAGATCATCAGCTTTACTTTCAACCAATCATACACTTTGTTTCATCTCAATGATGACACTCTCCTCCCTGTAACATCAGTTATCCTGCTTCCACCCTGTGGCTTTCTTTTTACATCTTATTTTTCACAAATGAACAAAGCAAAAATATTGGATGTACACATATGAAACAAAAAATATGTATTCATTTAAATGTCCAAAGGGCACACAGCCTTTCTCAGTCCACTGACCTAGAGTCCTCAGCTGCTCTATCTCTTTATGCCATCGCCTCTGCCACTGTCTCTGCTGTTGCCGTGTTCTGGGTAAGATCTCATGCTCCACTCATGCTTTTCCTTGTTTATGGTCCTAGGGTCCTTTGTTCCTGAAATGAAAGATTAGCTACTTCCCCCTTTTAGTTACACATCTTCTACAATTATGGTTGTGAGAATCATGATTAATCCTAATAACAATTACTCACAATTGAATCATAAAATCCTATCAGCATCATCCCCTACCCCCTTTCACCAGATCCATCTAGAAAAGAAGAAAATTATTCAGTGGGGATTCTACATTACTCCCCTCATTTTGAAACTAAGTACACTCATGAAAGCTTGTAAGCCAGCTACTTTGTGCCTTTGTTGTTGTTGTTGTTGTCAGGTGCCACTGAGTTGGAACTGACTCATAACGACCCCATGCACAGCAGAACAAAACAATATCCGATCCTGGGCCTGGGCCAACCTCATTACCGCTGCCACACTTGACGCCATCAATGATGCCACCTGGCTGATCCATCTCGTTGGGGGTCTTCCTCTTTTCCCTGACCCTCCATCTTACCCAGCATGACATCCTTCTCCAGCGACTGTTCCCTCCTGACTTTGTGCCTTTAGAGCTTCCCATTTTTGATGGCCAATGTCTAAGTTGCCCATCCCTGTGAACCCAGTGCACTGAGGAAACAAGACTGTTCCTTGTTAAGAATAATCCTTCCATTTCAGTTGGAATTTTGAGCACTGCATACATAAGCAAAGTTCACCCAATTTAGCAATGTATGCTTCTTTATCGGTATCAAACTTCTTTATCTTCATCTAGTCAGAAAACCATCCAAGCTAGGTCAAATGGATACCATATGCAAGTTTGGGAGTTCTCACATCCTTCCCCACACTTCAGACCAGCTGGCCACTTCATTCTGAGCTCTAACCCCAGTGTCCATTAGCTCAGGAGTTCACACATCTCCCTAAACTTCAGACCAGCCAGGCCTTTCTCCTATCTCTCTCATCTCAAGGTCAATGGGTATAAATGCAACATGGCCAGACTCAGCCCATGTTTTCATTGCTGCATTTTCCCTGCTTCCACTCACAAATAGACCAAGGCGGTCTCCAGTGAGCATACTAGACTGCTTATGGGTTCCATTTGATGGGCTGACTTATCTTACCTTCATGGTGCCAAGAAAACAGTTTGCTTGATATTCTAACAGACAAACAGTCTGCTTTTTTTCTTTTGGTCTTTCCTTCAAAAAGTATCTTCTGTTCTTCTAGCTATTCTGGGTTGGTTTGCATGTCATTTCAAGTGGGAATGTCTTACCTCAGAAGGTTCTAGGTAGGACTCAGGATTCCACATAAGGTCCCATATTCCACAAAAGCTTAACAAGAAGCCTATTTCCCTTGGAAAATTCTAATTCCCATTTTAACTAATACAGTCAGTTATAGGCTGAAGACAGGCTTACAAGCTTTCTGTAATCATAATTCCCAGTATTCATGTGGAGCTGTAGGATAAGCACTTGACCACAAGGTCTGTTTGAACTACAATGATGGTAGTTCAAACTCATCGACTGTTCCTCAGAATCCCTATTTAGGGTCACTATTTGTTGGAACAGACGCAACTGCACTTAACAACAACAATCACACTTAACTGTCTTTTTTACAAAAGTAGGCAGGGGAAACTAATATTCACAAGAGAGTCAAGCACATTCTGCCCCCTGCTTAATCCGTTCAGACTATGTCTCTATCCCTGTATCACAGAACACTGTTATTCCAAGGTTGTGTATACATCATTATTTATCTTGATCCCATTTAGCCTGTGCATACTTCCCTAAGTCATTCCCTATCTTTACTGCCTCCCCTTCTTATGTATTTCCCTCCCCCTCCTTGTATATTGCCCTCCCTGTCACTCCAGCTATCATGTATCTACCCTGTATCCTGTGAATTATTCTTCCCTCCCTCTCACCCCTGGTAACCATCAAATAAAATTTCTTTAAGTATGGAAATCTTTTCTTAAGCTTTTACTGTAATGATCTCATGTAATATTTGTCCATTTGTGATTGACTAATTTCACTCAACATAATGTCCTCAAGGTTCATCAGGTTAGGTGTTTCACACCTTCTTCAAGGTTGCATAGTATTCTGTTGTGTATATGTACCAAAGTTTGTTTATCCATTCTTTGATTGATGGGCACTTAGGCTGTCTCCATCTTTTTGCTATTGTGAATAATACTGTGATAAACATTGGTGTGCATATAGCTACTCATGTTCTGGTTCATATTTCTTATGGATGTATGCCAAGTCAAGGAATTTCTGGGTCATAAGATATTTCTATTTCCAGCTTTCTGAGGAAATGCCATACCGCTTTTCAAAATGGTTGGACCATTTTCCATTCCCACCAGCAGTGTAGGAGGGTCCGTCTCTCCACATCCTTACCAGTATTTATTACCCTATGCTGTTTTGAACTTCACTGCTATTGCTGGTGTGAGATGATATTTCATTGTTGTTTTGATATGCATCTCTCTAATACCTAACAATTATGAACAATTTTTCATACGTTTTTTAGCTGCCTGATGTCTTCCTTGATGAAGTATCTGCTCATGTCCCATGCCCATTTTTTAAAAGTGTCTGTTCATATCCATGCTGATTTATTTGTCTTTTTCTTATAGATGTGTTGTAGTTGCCTATACATTTTAGTCCTTTGTCTGATATGTTGTTACCAAAAAATTTTTGCCCATTCTGTGGGCTCTCTTTTTACTCTTTTGTTAAAATCTTTTGATGCATACAAGTTTCTAATTTTTAGTATGGCTTGGTCATCTATTTTGTCTTTTATTGCATGTGTGTGTTTTGTAATGTTTGATACCTATGTATGCTCATATTTAGTCCCACCTTAGTCCTGTCTCATTAACAACTCACTTCAAAATGGGTCCATAGTATCAGGCATGTTGCTGTTGTTTAGTGGGATTGAGTTGGTTTTGACTCATAGTTTTGACTTTTATAGTGTTTAAGAGAAGCAGTTGGTACATTTGAATCACTGACCTTGTAGTTAACAGTCTAGTGCTTATTGTACCATACCACACCAGGATTCCAATCATCGGCATAAAGAATAGGATTCACAATACATCAAAGAATGAAGGAATATTGCTAGAAGGGCCATAGTAAATAATTAACGGCCATGCACCATCCATCTGAGCTTAAATCCTCATTATTACTTTGTTTGTTAAGCACTACTTTGTGCATTTACTTCTCTACAGCTCCAAGGAAGAGAGGGTTCAGATGGTCTGACTGTCCCTCAACCCAGAGAACAACCTGCTGGCTTGGGTTCCCCAACATATCTCTTGTTCTGTGCCAGCTAGTAGTACTACTTTGTCAGATGGGGCATTAGGAAGCTTCCATGTCCTGCACAGAAGTAATAGGTGCAAGGTCGGTTAATGAGTATGGGCCTTTTGTCTTTTGCTTATTTAACATGGTGCTCTGGAGCTGTATTCAGTGAATGGTTGTCAAATGAGAGTTGTGATTTGGCTCTCTGAATTCTCTGCGAGTCAAAGGGGCATTGAGACGGGGAAAGAGAATGCTTAATTGTTGTTGTTGTTGTTGTTGTTAGGTGCCATCGAGTTGGTACTGACTCATAAAGACCCTATGCACAACAGAACGAAACACTGCCCAGTCCTGGGCTAACCTCACAATTATTGCCCCACTTGAGTCCATTGATGCTCCCACTTTGCCAGTCCCTTTCACTGGGGGTCTTCCTCTTTTACTCTGACCCTCCACCTAACCAAACATGATATCCTGCTCTAGCAACTTGTACCTCCTGACAATATGTCCAAAGTATGAGAGACAAAGTTTGGCCATTCTGGCCTCCAAGGAGCACTCTGGCTGCACTTCTTCCAACACAGATTTGTTGGTTCTGTTGGCAGCCCATGGCACTTTCAATATTCTCCTCCAACACCATAACTCAAAAGCACAGTAAATATGCTTTACATTTAAGAATGCTTAAATACAAGGTTTGAAATGCAGGAAAAACTAATTTTAAATCCATATGTTTAAGTCTAGCACATTTTAAAAAGTGCTTCCTTGCTTGTTTATTCCTCCCTTCATTCAATCTTTCAAGCTATGTTTATTGAGTCCTGCTGTTTACTCTCAGATGGTGGTATACTTACACGTGACCATGTATGATCTGTTTCAGGGTTTCTGGATATATAAGGGCATTCACATTTTACCCCACATTCATATGTTCCACTTGCCTCTCTTGGTACTTTCCAGTAACTACTGCTTGTACATGTTATGTCTTATAAACCATTTCTCATGAATCAGAATTACAGTATGCTACCAAACTCAATCATTTATTTGAACTTTTTTACTTGTAGGTTGAATCATTGGACAATGCCACCCACTTTATGGATACTCTGCACCTTGGGGTCCATAATCAGTCTATCCAATGAAAAGTCCCTTGATCAAGCTTTTCTGTCTTGTGACCCCAAAGGCATCTGCAATGGCTCCTCCAGATCATTAAAGTCCATTCCCTTGGGGCTCACAGCAGCTGTGAAAAGCCTGGACCTGTCCAACAACGAGATTGCATATGTCGGCAACACTGACCTGCTGTTGTGTGTGAACCTTCAAGTTCTTATTCTGAAGTACAGTAGAATTAATAAAATAGATGAAGATGCCTTTTCCTCCCTTGGAAATCTTGAACATTTGGACTTATCCTATAATTACTTATCTAATTTATTACCTTCCTGGTTCAGGCCCCTTTCTTCTTTGAGAGTCTTAAACTTACTGGGAAATAATTACAAAGAACTTGGGGAAACATCTCTTTTTTCTCATCTCACTAATTTGCGAACCTTGAAATTAGGAAGCATTTACATATCTAAAATTCAGAAAAAGGATTTTGTTGGAATAACTTTTCTTGAGCAACTTCAGATAGATGCTTCAAATCTCCAGAGGTATGAGCCAAAAAGCTTGGAGTCTATTCAGAATATAAGTCATCTCATACTTCATCTGAAACAGCCAACTTTACTGCTGGTGATTTTTGTAGATCTTTTAAATTCCTTGGAACATTTCGAACTGAGAGACACTAATTTGCATGCTTTCCATTTTTCAGAACCACCTATAAGTGAAACCAATCCACTGATTAAAAAGTTTACTTTTAGGAATATGGAAGCCTCTGATAAAAGTTTTAATGAAGTTGTGAAACTGTTCAATCATGTCTCTGAATTATCAGAATTAGAGTTTGATGACTGTTCGTATAATGGAGTTGGTGATTTTGACCCATCTGTTACAGATAAAATTAAACATTCTGTTAAAATACAAACATTTATAGTACGGAGATTGACTATTCCAAAGTTTTACTTATTCTATGATTTGAGTACTATATACACACTCACAGGATACGTTAAAAAAATCACAATAGAAAACAGCAAGGTTTTTCTGGTTCCTTGTCTATTTTCACAACATTTAAAATCATTAGAGTACTTAGATCTTAGTGAAAATTTGATGGTTGAAGAATACTTGAAAAATTCAGCCTGTGAGGATGCCTGGCCCTCCCTACAGACCTTAATCTTGAGACAAAATCATCTGACATCCTTAGAAAAAACTGGAGAGTCTTTGCTTACTCTGAAAAACCTGACTAGCCTTGATATCAGTAAGAATAACTTTCAGTCTATGCCCAAAATGTGTCACTGGCCAGAGAAGATGACATATTTAAACTTATCCAGCACACGAATACATAGTTTAACCCATTGTGTTCCCCAGAGACTAGAAATTTTAGATATCAGCAATAATAATCTCAATTCATTTTCTTTGATTTTGCCACGACTCAAAGAACTTTATATTTCAAGAAATAAGTTGAAGACTCTACCAGACTCTACCTTCTTACCCATGTTGTTAGTTATGAGAATCAGCAGGAACACAATAAATATGTTCTCTAAGGAGCAATTTGATTCCTTTAAAAAATTAAGGACTTTGGATGTGGGCGGAAATAACTTCATTTGCTCCTGTGAGTTCCTGTCTTTCACTCAGGGGCACCATGCACTGACTGAGGTCCTGATTGGTTGGCCAGAAAACTACCTGTGTGACTCTCCATCCCACGTGCAGGGCCAACGAGTTCAGGACACACGCCTCTCTGTTGCTGAGTGCCACAGGACAGCCCTGGTGTTTGCTGTGTGCTGCGCCCTTCTTGTGTTCATCCTGCTCACTGCGTTTCTGTGCCACCGTTTCCATGGACTCTGGTACATGAAGATGATGTGGGCGTGGCTCCAGGCCAAGAGGAAGCCCAAGAAAGCACCCAACAGGGACATCTGCTATGACGCCTTTGTTTCTTACAGCGAAAGGGATTGCTACTGGGTGGAGAACCTTATGGTCCAGGAGCTGGAGAACTTCGATCCCCCCTTTAAGTTGTGTCTTCATAAGCGGGACTTTGTTCCTGGCAAGTGGATTATTGACAATATTATTGACTCCATTGAAAAGAGTCACAAAACCGTCTTTGTGCTTTCTGAAAACTTTGTGAGGAGTGAGTGGTGTAAATATGAACTGGACTTCTCCCATTTCCGTCTCTTTAATGAGAACAATGATGCTGCCATTCTCATTCTTCTGGAGCCCATTGAGAAGAAAGCCATTCCCCAGCGGTTCTGTAAACTGCGCAAGATCATGAATACCAAAACCTACCTGGAGTGGCCCACAGACGAATCTCAGCAGGAAGGATTTTGGCTAAATTTGAGAGCTGCAATCAAATCCTAGTTTCCTTCATTGAAGGACAGTTGGGTCTTGTTCTGGTCTTTAAAGCGCTAGCTGCAGCTAAGAGGATTCTAACATGACTATGTAAAAACCACATGAATGTATACTGGCATTTGAGGACTGACTAAAACTGTTAGTATTTTATGTGGAATGCTGTTTATAAAAATTGCTACCAGATTGAAAAATGGCTTTCATTTATTTTAATGTTTGGTTTATATTTATTTATTTTTCTTGAAAGCTATTTGATTTCCTCTTCATTTGAAACTTTTGTAACTGATGATTACCTCTTTTTTTCTCCCCAACCAATCATACACTTTGCTTCATCTCAATAATTACACCCCTCTCCCTGTAACAGCAGTTACCCTGTTTCCACCCTGAGGCTTCCCTATTGCGTCTTATATTTCACAAATGGACAAAAGCAAAAATATTTGATGTACACATACAAAACAAAACATATATATATTCATTTAAATGTCCAAAGGGCAAATATTATAAACCAGTCTCCTGCCCGCAGGAACCCAACCTTGCTCATGCTCAGTTCACTGACCTAGAGTCCTCAGCTGCTCTCTTTTTGCCATCACCTCTGACACCATCTCTGCTCTCGCTGTTTTCTGGGTAGGTTTTCATGCTCCCTCATGCTCTTCCTTCTTAATGGTCCTAGGGACCTCTGTTCCTAAAATGAAAGATTAACTACTCCCACATTTAGTTACACATCTTCTACAATTACAGTTGTGACAATTGTGATTAATCCTAATAACTATTACTCACAATTGAATCATAAAATCCTATCAGCATCATCCCCCACCCCCTTTCACCAGATCCATCTAGAAAAGAGGAAAACTATTTAGTGGGGATTCCACCTTATCCCTGTCATTCTGAAACTAAGCACACTCATGAAAGCTTGTAAGCCAGCCACTTTGTGCCTTTAGAACTCTGCATTTTTGGTAGTCATCATCTAAGTTGCCCATCCTTATCATCCTAGTGCACTGAGGAAACAAGCTTGATCCTTGATATGAAGAATCCTTCCATTTCAGTTAGAATTTAAGCAACTGCATCTATAAGTGAAGGCCCAGTTCATCCAATTGTAGCAATGATGCTTTCTCACAGTATCAAATGTCTTTATCTTCATCTGGTTGAGTTCTGGTCAGTTAGCCATCCAAACTAGGTCAAATGTGTACTGTCTGCAAGTTTGGGAGTTCTTGCATGCTTACCCACATTCTTCAGACCAGCTGGTTGCTTCACGCTCAGCTTTAGCCTCCAGTGGCTAGATCTGTGTCCAATGACTCAGGAATTCACATATTCCCTAAACTTCAGACCAGCCAGTCCTTCTTATTAACACACCATCTCAAGGTCAACGGGTATCAGTGGAACATGGCCAAACTCAGCCCATGTCTTCATTGCTACATTTCCTCCACTTCCACTCACAAGTAGACCAGGGTGGTCTTCAGCAAGCATACCAGACTGCTCCTGGGTTCCCTTTGAGTTTCACTATTAGAAGGGGGTTTTCCCTAATGCGCTAACTTGAAAAATGACTTTCAATTTTTCTTTATCCTTTAAGATGGTTATGATCAATAAGTCCATTATTGGTGTCTGAGTTATCTATTTGTTGTTGTTTGTGAAGTGCCGTTGAGTTGATTCCAACCCATAGTGACCCTGTATAGGGTTTCCGAGGAGCAGGTGGTGAGCTTGAACCGCCAACCTTGCAGTTCAAACGGCTTTGCAGTCTAGCACATTAACCCACAGTGCCACACCAGTACTCCTGAGTTATCTATGTTGTTGTTGTTAAGTGCCGTCGAGTCGGTTCCGACCCATAGTGACCCTGCACAGGGTTTCTGAGGCTGTAAATCTTTAAGGGAGCAGAAAGCCTCATCTTTCTCCCATGGAGCAGCTGGTAGTTTCGAACTGCTGACCTTGAGGTTCGCAGGCCGATTCGTAACCACTATGCTACCAGAGCTTCTTGAATTATCTATAGCATTGGCTTATTTATCAGAAAAGGAATGAGCTGAGAATTTGAAATCAGAGCCAAATAAGGAGGCAGCCAGCTCTCTGCAAAGAGGCTCTTTCACATCCACTTGAGAGTGCTTTCTCTCCCTCATCCACTGACCTTACATACTAGGCCATCAATGACCATACCTTCTAAGCCACTGCTCTAAAGAGCAAGAAGGCAAAATGTTGGGGACACTCAGCCAAACTTGTTGCTATTCCTAGAAGGATGTTCTACTCATTCCCATTAAATAAGCCCTTGTTGTTGCTGTAATGTGCCATCAAGTCAGTTCCGACTATAGTGACCCTATATAGGGTTTCTGATAAGCTGCTGGTGAGTTTGAACAACTAACCTTGTGATTAGCAGTCCAGTCCTTATCCTATAGTGCCATACCAGGATTCCATAGGAGAGGGCCTTAGAGGGTGTATTTTCCTGTAAATAAGGTCTGTCTTTTAATGAGACGGATTGACACAGTAGTGGAAGCAATGGGCTCAAACTAATAAATTGTGAGGATGATGCAGGACCGGACAGTATTTCATTCCTTTGTACATAGGGCCACTATGCTGCTATGAGTTGGAACTGCCTCAAGGGTGTTTAACAACAGCTGTTATTTTAGTTATTTCAGCTGTCTCTTGGTTATTTGTTAGGTTCTTCAGCCAGAATTCTTGAGAGAAGGTGTTGTTTAGTTGTTGTTAAGTGCCCTTGAGTCAGTTCCAACTCATAGCAACCTGTATAGGGTTTCCAAAGAGTAATTGGTATGCACCTCTGACTTTTTGTTCAGTTCAGAGCTTATCCTATAGTGTCATACTAGGACTCTTGGAAGAAGGTACATAACACAAGATACAGTCAATTGTATCTTTACACTAAAAAAATACAATTATTAGTGTAAATAAAATTTTTATTTTGTGGAAGTTGGAAAGACGTCTCTCTCATCCATGACTCCCCTCTTCCTTGTAGTTTACTGATTCAAATTATTGTCTTATTTCTCCTTATTTGACTTTCAATCCCTGCCTTGTAGCCTGTCTCTCCTGCATTTTGTTGCTTGTTTTCCCTTTTTGCAAAGGCTTATTTCTAATTCTCAAAAAATCTTTTTTTGTTTTCCCATCTAAATATTAAAAATAAAAAAAAGTATATGTGAGCTATATAGATATTTAAGCAAGATGGGGTTGCCCTGAGTCACAATTAAGTTGACCACAAATAACAACCAATGTACCTGGAGTTTCCTCATAATGATTCAGAAAATTGCTTAATGCACAATGATTTAAAATGATAGTTACCACCATTACATAAATTAATTGTATAGTCTAGATTGAGTAATACATTAAGCACAAATGCAGTGTTCCTTGTCAAGAGTTGTTTACAAATTCTGTGCCCTTTTCTTCTTAATCTGGGAGCCACGTATGAAAGGAAATGTACCTACTGCTTTCTGCTCTCTTCTCTGCCTGCAGGGATTGTATAAGTGTGGTAATTCTATATGATAAGCACTGGACTGTGAATCATGAGGTGGGCAGTTTAAGGCCACCAGCTACTTAGTTGGAGAAAGATGAGGCTTTCTGTTCTCGCCAAATAAACCTTATGCAGGGTCACTATGAGTTGGAACCAACTCATGGCAGGCACTTAACAACAACAACAACAACTGGGATTTTGCAGTTATCAGGACTCTGAATTCAAAAAGTCCTGAGTTAGTAGATGCATAACAGGTGCAAGTCACTGTGCCTGACCTAAATGTTTTCTTGCCCTTAAAATGGGGATCCTGGTGTGGCTCTGGAGGATGAACACTGGGCCACAAGATTGGTTTGAACTGCAAGGAAGGTCAGCATTTCAAACTTACCAGGCACTTCTCAGAAACCCTATATAAGGTCACTCACTATGAGTCAGAACTGACTTGACGACACTTAACAACAACATTTATACTTCATAGGATAGTGAGAGTCTGAATACCGTAAGGTAATTACACCTCTAAGCACACACCATTGGTTACCATTCGCTGTGGAGGGATCAGGAATGAAAGAGTACCAAGCCTATTATTAGAAACCATAAGTGTGGGTGGAAGTGGAAGGGATGCCTGTAATAGATGCTATAATGCTATTATTACGATTATTATTTTCCAAGAAGTGACTCCTATATATACTATGTTTTTTCTGTATATAAATACTGGGAGATACATAGGGACCCTGTTCACAGAAAAATACTCCATAGAGTTAAGTTTGTTAAGTGTGAAAAAGGAAGTTTGTTAGGACTTTGGTCCTTGAGAAACACACACATGTATACATACACATACTTGCTGGAGGGTGTTAGAGAAGACACAGTAGCCAGCCTAAGGAAAAATGGACAAACTCAGGTGAAGGAAACCTGAAATTGGGGAAATATGTAGGCCACAAATCAAAACCATGAGTAGACTTTTTGCTTTACTTCTCTGTTACTGTATTAAACACAATGTCAAATAAAAAAGTCTGACAAATTGAATGGAAATATACAACAATTGTAGTGGCTATGAACCAGGCTGTGAACCTCAAGGTCAGTAGTTCAAAACCACTAGCTGTTCCATGGGAGAAAGATGAGGTTTTCTGATCCTATAAAGATTTACAGCCACGGAAACCCTGTACAGGGTTGCTATGAGTTGCAACCGACTCCATGGCCCATAACCACCAACATACAATAGCTTTATGGTTAATTGACAGATCTAAATTTTTATTTCTTCAAGAGTTTATTTTTTTCTCATTGCAAATGTTAAACACGTTCACTGAAGTCATTTTAGAAAAGAGATAAGAGAGAAAATAAAATAAGAATCAGCTCTTATCCCACTACCTCGAGATGACTACTGGTAACCTTTTTTACTATATAAATAGATGTATTGCTGTACAAAGTTGGAATTGGCTTATACATTCAGAAGCGTAAGGAAAACGGCATCTTCATATTTTTCTGAGCTTGTTTAGTGATGATCTGACATTTCTGACCTCAGGGTCATTTGGAATCCCATGGAGATATCCACTGGCTTACTTGCTCAGATTTTTAATCTCATGGAGCTGTCTGTATAAGGTAAGTAGAAATACATCCAAGATCAGTTTAAGGGCTCCTTACATAGAAGAAAAATGAATTTGTGTTTAGTACTCTTTATCCAACTGGGGGGTTTTCTATAGTTAATAGATTTTAAACTCAAGAATCTTGTTTTATCTCCTTAACCTCTGCACATGCCTGGTGTGTAGTAAGTATAGGATTGTTGAAATCTTTGCTGAGTAGATAAATAAACCAGGGTTAAACCTTCTAGTATGCATAATCTGGATGATGATACTGAAGTACTGGTCAGTTTCAAGAAGGAACGTAACCACTAGAAATCTTAAAGTTAGTTACCTTCATTACAACTATTCTGGAACTTGGGACAACATTAAGTATATTGCTCACATTTTCAAAACAAAAATAATAGCCAATGTGTGTCCTTTCTACTTCATATGAAATTGCATAGTGAACTATTTAACTAATGGTCAATTCTTCAAAATGAATTCATTTCAGGAATCCAATATATCATTATTGGGTTAATTCTTGCTGATTAGTCTTCCTCATCCCCTCCTTTCTTTTGACTCATATTTATTGAGTGCTTACTATGTTCAAGGCACTGTTCTAAGTGCTTTGGAAACAGTAGAGAACAAAATAGACAAAATTTATGAAGCTTACTAATATAGTGGGTAGCCACTGCCATGGAGTTGGTTCCGACTCAGCGACCACAAATTGTATGTATAACATATGATTTCAGATGTTGATGAAGTGTTATGAAAAAAAATAAAAGCAGACTAAGGGATACATAGAATCACTATACTAAAATGAAATGGTTGATGTTCTACCATTTCAAGAGGTAGCATACGATCAAGAGCCTATGATACGAAAGAAGAAGTCCAAGGTACACTGAAGGCATTGGCAAAGAACAAGGTTCTGGGAATTGATGGAATACAATTGAAATCTTTGAACAAACTGATGCAACACTGGGGGCACTCACTTATCTATGCCAAGAAATTTGGAAGACCGCCTGTCCAAGTGATTGGAAGAGATCCATATTTGTGCCCATTCCAAGAAAGTGACCCAATGGAATGTGGAAATCATTGGAAAATATCATTAATATTGCATACAAGTAAAATTTTGGTAAAGATAATTTAAAAACAGCTGCAACAGTACACTGACAGGGAACTGCCAGAGGTTCAAGCCGGATTCAGAATAGGATGTGGAACCAGGGATATTGTTGACGTCAGATGGATTTTGGCTGAAAGCAGAGAATAACAGCAAGATGTTTACTTGTGCTTTATTGACTATGCAAAGACATTCAGTGATAAGGATCAGGACAAGCCAGTGCCAACATTGTGGAGAATGAGTATTCTTGAAAACTTAATTGTGCTCATAAAGAACTTGTGCACAGACCAAGAGGCAATTGTTAGAACAGAACAAGGGGACACTGAATGGTTTAAAATCAGGAAAGGTATGTGCCAGGGTTGTATTCTTTCATCATATTTATTCAATGTGCATGTTGAGCAAATAATCCAAGAATCTGGGTTATATGAAGAAGAACTTGGCATCAGAATTGAAGGGAGACTCACTAACAACCTGTGATATATGCATATGACATAACCTTGCTTGCTGAACGTGAATAGGGCTTAAAATACCTACTGATGAAGATCAGAACCACAGTCTTCAGTATGGTTGCACCTCAATGTAAAGAAGACAAAACCCTACACCACTGGACCAATAAATAGCATCATGGTAAATGGAGAAAAGAACGAAGTTGTCAAATACTTCATTTTACTTGGATCCACCATCAACACTCATGAAAGCAGCAGTCAAGTAATGGAATGATGTATTGTATTAGGCAAATCTGCTGCACAAGACTTATTTAAAGTGTTCAAGAACAAAGATTTCAATTTGAAAAGTGTGCCTGATCCAAGCCATGGTATTTTTGGTAGCCTCGTATGCATGTGAAAAATTGAACAATAAATAAGGAAAACAGTAGTATAATTGATGCATATGAGTTATGGTGTTCTGGACTGCCAGAAGAACAAATTTGTGTTGGAAGAAGTACAACCAGAATGCTCCTTAGAAGCAAAGATGGCCAAACTTCGTCTCTCATACTTCAGACATCTTATCAGGAGAGACCAGTCCCTGAAGAAGGACAGCATGTTGGCTAAAGTGCAGGGCCAGCAAAATAGAGGGATAACCCCAATGAGATGATTGACACAGTGGCCGCAGCAATGGACTGAAGTATAGCAGAAATTGTGAGGATGCTGCAGGACTGGGCGATGTTTTGTTGTTGTACATAGGGTAGCTATGGATTCGTATTGACTCGATGGTACCCAACAACAAAGCAATAGAATGTGTGTGTGTGTGAACAGGATGGTACAAGAGACTAGAGAGATTCTGTCCATTGTGGGATGAGGTTAGTGCATATAGAAGCTCCAGGAAATCCAGTGCAACACTGGCCCACTGAGGGATCCATCGCACATGGTACCTACCATGTGCTTAAATTGTCACCTGGTGCCAAGCACACAGAACACAAAAGATGGTACCTTTAACCATACATTACTTAGTAACTTCTATCTACTTCTTTGAAAATGTTGAGCTAAAGAGAAGATTTTTGAACAACCAGTTGCAGTTCCAATCATGGTGACCTCATTGTGACGAAGTATAACTGTGTGCCACATGGTTTGCAATGGTTGTGATCTTCTGTTGCCTTTCTTCTGAGATGCCTTTGCAAGGATTTTAATCACCAACATTTCATTTAAAGGCCAAGCACTTAACCATTTGCATCAACCTATTAAATATAGCTATAGAGTCTTGGTGTGGCACTGTAGAATCAGCACTGGATTGCTAACCACAAGGTTGGCAGTTCAAACCTACTGGTTACTCCTTGGAAACTCTATATAGGGTCACTGTGAGTCAGAACTGACTCAACGGCACTTAGCAACATTAAGTATAACTAAATATTGTATGTGAGTAGTAATTTGAGATGCGTGGTGGGTAATAAAATGTGTTGCAAGCATGGGTTAGAAAACAAATGGGAAATATGAAAAAACAACAACAGCAACAACACACTTTGCTTATTCTATTGTTCAGCTTCTCTTCTAATTTCTGTCCACATAGACATGTTGCTTTAAGTATACCACCAAATTATTCAGTTTCTGGTCTCTTGGGGTTGCTGCAAAAATAAAAGAATATTAAGTATAGAGTCAAAGATTTTAAAATATCCCAACATGCAATGCATTGCTTCTGGGGTTACGTCTGCAGTGCTATTCCAGTCCCAGCGAATAGTTAATGCCTTGAACTATTCCTATCACCACAGGTTGCCATGCTACCAAATAACGAAGCCAATCCAGGATCTGTCCATACAGAAAATGTGTGCGCTCCCAGCTAAATCTCAGTTAAGGAAGCTGTACTATTTATACCCAAAGAGCAGACATTTTCATAAATAGCAATTGCAAACAGAAGAAACGTAGAATAAATAGGTGTTCTCATTCTTGTTAATTGTTATTCATTCCATGATTTTTATAAATATAAACTTATTCCAAAAATATCTTTACAATCAAATGACAAAATATAAAGCAGTTATAAAAGGCAAAGACCACTCACTGAAAGAAAGAGGAGAAGGGAAATGACTATATTGAAAAACCAAGGATAATGGAAATTAAGAACAAAACTTAATTCTGGACTTTTCTGCAGTGCGTTCACCAGAGAAAACACACTGGATAATAAAAGGAATCACACCAGTTCAAAAGTTAAGGAACATGTTTTCCTGGTAAAGACCTTTGGAATATTATGCTTGTTGTTAAGTGCTGTCCAGTTGGTTCTGACTCATAAAAACCCTGTATAGGAGTGACTGGTAGGTTTAGACCGCCGACCTTCTGATAAGTAGTCCAGTGCTTATCCTACATTGCTACACCAGTACTACTGTTAACGATCTTTGAAAAACTCTGCTTAGGGAATTTAATGATATCAATTTCATAAGCATAAAAGCAGATATTTTGCATATAGCTTTTTCTTAAACTATATCCTAGTAAAAAGTGTATCATTTTTATTTTCTCAAATGTAGTTTTCTCGAGAATATATGAAGACGCCAACTGCCCTTTGTTATTTATACTGTTATGTAAGGGACATTTCTGATCATTGTAAGCACCAAGATTTAAATACTTTGTAAGTAAACTATTAATCAAAACCTGTTCTGGGCCCACCTCCTTATACCGGAAGGGAAAGTCAGGGACGATGGATGACAAAGGAGGAGGCCGGTGCATCGTCTTCCTTTAGCTTTATTGTACTGGAGCTGCTCTGACTCACCAAGAAATACCAAGCCTGGAGATGTAGCTGGTGCTGCCCACTTCTCTGAATCTTACCCAAGAGTCTTTCCTTTGATTTGCAGTGCTCAAAGATGAAGGTGTCCTGTAAATTCAGGATTGGTGAATAGTGGGGGTGGGGTGGGGGGACATGGAACAAGGAAGACTAAAATCTAAGTGACTGTTACTCAAAGTCCAGAAAGGCTAACTCATTGAAAAGAGCAAGTACTTAGAAGATTGGTGCCTACTTCTTCTACTTACGGGGGCTACATTTTAATCCCATTACCCCTTAGAAGAACTATACTAAGGTTTTGGGACTGTGGGTTTCATGACTAAGGCTTTTTAGTCAGCTCTGGAAAGGGCTATTACTTTCTTGTGACTTTAATGAGATTTGAGTTTATTCAGCTAGGGATCCGTAGTGCCTATAAAAATCCTCATTGCTGCCATGGGCTGACCAGGATTGTAGGTATTTATTTCCTTTTAATATTGTTCCCACTAAGTTTTAGCATAAGAGAAGAAGAGGAATGGTAAGAAATTTTAAAAGCCAATATCCTGGAGGTGAGGGGAGAGGGGGAATCATACTTACCTCTGCAAATAATAAAAGTTGTCATTGTTAAGTTCTGTCGAGTCAATTCTGACTCATGGCTACTCTGTATAGAGTTCCCAAGGAGCAGCTGGTGGATTTAATCACCGACCTTGCAGTTCAAACTGACCTTATGGTCCAGTGCATTATTCCACAATTACAAAAATAATTTTTTATGCTCTACTTCACATTCAAGTTGGCAAATCTACCAGCTGCTCTCTGAAATCCTATACAGGGTCTCTTCTATGCGTTGGAACCGACTTGATGGCACTTAACAACAACAATGGTTCATATTTGGGGCTTTAAAATCTTCAATTCCAATCTATTTATTTATCAGCCCAGCCACCCATTCATCATTCTATCGATTTATCATGTTGTTTCATCTGCTTATCTATCTTTTACAGTATCCCATTACTATATCTGTACAGTCCTTGCGTGGTGCTATAAGATACGCACTGGACAGCTAACCACAGGTTGTTGTTGTTGTTAAGTGCTGTCGAGTCGGTTCCTACCCATAGCAACCTTGTATAGGGTCTCCAAGGAGCGACTAGTGAGCTTGAACTGCCGACCTTGCGATTCAAGTGACTTTGCAGTCCAGTGCATTAACCCACAGTGCCACACCAGGTTAGCTCCTCAAAACCCTATGCAGGTTGACTATGAGTTGGAGTTGACTCGATGGTGCTTAAAAACAATAGCATACCTTTACAATGGAAAATATGGACAATAAAGAATGGACTATATCTTCTTTGCCATTTAATTCCTCAATCAAAATACTAATACAGACACAGAGGAGAAAAGAAACCAGTAAAAATTGTTTTGCAATAGGTGGTATGGGGAAACAAAATTTTCTGCTGTAATTACACAAAGATAATGAAAAGTTCAGACTAAAGAATATATTATCAGAAACATTGGAGAAAATCTAATTTTTTACAAAAGGATACGGGTTACTGATCATCCTCTTCAAATCAACTTTCTCTTTGCAGTAAGGGCAAGTCTGCTTTTTACCAACAATACACCAGCCTCGGATGCAGAATTCATGAAAGCTTAAGCATTTTGTTAGGGAAGCTTCTAGATACTAAAGAGCAATGCCTGGTTCCTGATGACGTGGAAATAATCCCATCTGCATGCTGTAGTTGTGGAGGGTGAGGATGGCTGTCCAGTATGACTTGATTATGCACATCTCTTTTTTAGGGAGATTACTGGCACTGTAGGAGAAGCACTGGGCTGCTAGCCTCAAGGTTGGTGGTTCAAACCCACCAACTGTTCTTTGGAAACCCTATATAGGGAGGGCTTCATTCTTCTTGGATCAACTATCAACAGTCATGGAAGCAGCAGTCAAGAAATCAAACGATGTATTGCATTAGGCACATCTGCGGCACAAGACCTTTTTAAAGTGTTGAATAGCAAAGATCTCGGCTTGAGGACTAAGGCCAGGCCATGGTATTTTCAATAACCTCATATGCATGCGAAAGCTGTACAGTGAATAAGGAAGACCGTAGAAGAATTGATGCTTTTGAGTTGTGATGTTGGAGGAGAATATTGAAAGTGCTGTGGGCTGCCAAAAGATCCAACAGATCTGTTTTGGAAGTAGTGCAGCCAGAGTGCTCCTCTTAATAGAGTGTGTATTATACTGCATTGTGTCTTTTGAGTACTTAAAGATCTCTCTCTAGAGCATATATTTCTTGTAGGCAGAGTCCTCAACATCCATAGCAGTGACAAATATTTATTAAATTTATCTGAATATTTATTGATTTATTTGAATGACTCACTGAACATTGATTATATTTTGGAAATAGATGCTAGTGGAGGTCAGTATCTTTTAACAACCCCTAAAACCAAACCCAGGACTCCTGGTGTGGCACTGTGGGCTAATGCATCAGACTGCAAAGTGGTTTGAACTGCAAGATTGATGGTTCAAGCTCACCTGCTGCTCCTTAGAAACCCTACACAGGGTCGCTATGGGTCAGAATTGACTCAATGGCACTTAACAACAAAACCAAACCCACTGCTGTGGAGTTAACCCCGTGTGTTACAGAGTAGAAGTGTCCCATAGAGTTTTCTTATAGAAGCAGACTTGCAGACCTTTTCTCAATAGTGACACTGGGTGGGTTCAAACCACCAAGCTTTAGGTTAGTAGCCAAGAGCAAATCCATTATGCCAACCAGGGACCTGTGTCCTTTACCAGGTTCTTCAGTAATTTAGATTTGGACAAAGTGATTAATGAAGTATAATGAGATCTGTTATAGAGATTTACTTCTAAGGTTCATGATCCCAATGTGAGTTTTGTGGCCAGGATCACATGATCTTCTGACTGGCCTGCTACATACTCTGGTAGGTCGCTCACTATTAAGTGTAGTATCCTGGAGGTATAGCCAAGTCAGGGTCAGGTCTCTAATTTCTCAATATGAGATTTGTGTGCAATGAAGCGTGTCCACATTTTAGGTTCTTGGAATTGTGTCACTTTTGCAAGATGCTTGGAATAATATGAAGTAGTGGTGTATTATAACAAAGATTTGTCTCCCAAACCCACATAGACTTCCTTTAAATGGGGTGGAATACAGCCCCCCGCCTTCTAGATAGGTATAGCTTGTCTGAGGCATGGAACCAGTATTGACAAGTCCACCTCCTCTCTAATACTTCCATGGCCTCTCAAACACCTCCTTTCATCCTTTCAATGCTGCAAAGCCTCCACGCTGGCAGAACTGCCCGCTCCTGGTTACTATGACTCATGGTTGCTCCCTTCTCACTCAGATGACTCATGTCCAAATGGACCATTAATAATACTTCCTGTAAAGCAAATTTAAAGGCAACTACATTGAAAATTACATATGCACACATGTACAACAATCCCTAAGGGCTTTTCAAGGTGGAAAGAGAAAATATTTCCACTTGCAAATGGCAGAAAGGGCTCTGTTCCAAAAATTTAAAAAGTAAGTCAGATTTAAAAATAGAGCTAGTCTTGGAAAATGTCTGCTAAGAAGGGTAGATTTGGGGGGAAATGAATCACACTGAAAATCCACCATAGTCTTCCATATGGGATATTTGTGTGTGTGTTTCTTCCCTTAATATTTTAAGGCTGAAATGTTCAAGTAAGAGCTCTAAGTACAGTTCAGATGCATTTGGTCCAGTTTTGACTCTTAGGATTAAATATGTGGAAACTCTCCAGTTGAAATAGAATTGAATCATAGGCACTGTGCAGCTCATGTATTGCAGATTGAGTTAAGTGGGTTTCAGAGGAAGAAGACAGGATGGTTTAACCACCATATAATGCCAGAGATTTGAACTGATTGGCCACATAAATTGAAATAAAGATAAAGGAGAAATAATGTGGGGTTTTTTTTTTTTTTTCCATTTATAAAAGGATTAAACCAAGTTTAATCTCCATAGCTACATGCTAGGTGCAGGGCCAGGCTGCTTTGTGTTCAGGGGTTTTGGACCCAATATCTTCCAGCACAGATCTTCTTCAGAGGTTACTGGAGTTTCCAGAGAACGCTGGTTTCCAGATTGGAGTTTACCTGGTACCTACCACCTAAAGGATTCAAGTCAGTAGGTTGCTATTTTGGGAAGAACTTATAGCAGACAGATCAAATGGTTCCCTGGTACTTGGGTCCCTTTCTTACATGGTAATATCTGTAGCATTATCCCCTTTTCAAGACCACACTGGTAAAAAGGCTTGATTTTCTTTTTCTGGATGTACCCACTATTACTACCAGAA
The DNA here is from genome assembly GCF_000296735.1 of Chrysochloris asiatica. Lineage (NCBI taxonomy): Eukaryota > Metazoa > Chordata > Mammalia > Afrosoricida > Chrysochloridae > Chrysochloris > Chrysochloris asiatica. Next base: position 2,939,430 of record NW_006408847.1, read on the forward strand.
AGTTCCTAGCATTACTCCTAGGAAAAGCACACTTGCGTTTCTTGGTCCGGTGGGATTCACACACGGGGCTCCACCTGGATAGGCCTGAGTTCTTCCCAGCACTTGAGCCTGCACTTTTTTCTTCACCTCCAACCAAACCCCTCCTCTCCATAGTTCTTCTTGGCTCTCTGTTCCCTTATGGCTGTGGCTAATCTTTCTTGCCAGCATTCTGCTCAGATGTTATTGCCTTCTGTCCATGTGCTGTTGAGTCCTCTTTAAAACAAGGAGTACCCGAGGAGGTTGTTGTAAAGTGCCTTCAAGTCAGTTCCAACTCACAGCAACCCTGTATAGGGTTTCTGAGGCTGTAAATCTTTGCGGGAGCAGATACCCTCATCTTCCTCCTGTGGATCAGCTGGGGGACTCGAACCGTTGACATTCTGGTTAGCAATCCAGTGCTTAGGCTACAGAGACACCACATTCTCTACTGGAGGAGGAACGTCACTTTAATTAGCAGTTCATTTTTCAGCAGGGATATTCAGAATGCCTCAAAGAGACCTATGGGCTAGTGGATGAAGGCCTAGGATTTCAGGACTGGAGGTAACAAGACAGAGGGGAGGAGTAAGAAGGAAGAAAGGATGGGAGAAGGGTGATGAAATGGTCTTCCCTGATTTGTCATATCCCACTTACAACCCAGATCATTTGAAAATTGTCTCCCAATATTGGCTTGATCAAGGTCAAGTGGTTTCCCGTGAAAAGGATACATATGATTACATGAAAGCTGGTAGGTGTTTTCAATGAGTCCTTCTTCATCTAGGTCCACAATGATCTTCTGCCCACAGACAGCACAGATATTGTCTGACAAACTCCTGGAGGGCATCCCGCTGATGCTGTAGAACTGTTAGGGAAATGAACACAGCCCAGTTGGGAAGAAGCACACAGACCATTCTCTGAAAGCAGTGAAGCCGTTGCTAGGTGCAGAGCCAGGTGACTCCATTCACTGTCTCTAAGTTGGTTTAGAACTTGAAATACTTCCCCCTGACCCAACAAAAGAACACTGCTACAGTGGGTTGCAGTCTAGTGCTGATCCTACAATGCTACACCAGGAGTCTTACAGTAGTATAAAAATTAACTTATACTCTGGAGAAAAATAATTTGAGCAAACATACAGTTTCTATTGGCTGTAGTCATGCAATCCCAATCATTTCTGAAGTAAATTAAGTCAGCACTTTTCCCTACCCCATTTAGTGGAAGTGTTCCATATATTTGTAGTAGAGTTTGATTTTTCTTGTCATAGTCTGCATTCTGTTCTGGGATACTCTGCCTGACCTCCTAAATTATATATTAAAATATGTATATGCTTTTTTACTCTATGAATTTCTGTGGGTTTTGACAAATGCATGTCATTGTATCTACCATTGTAGTACCATACAGAACAGCCTCATCTCCCTAAATATCCCTGTGTTTCACCTACTCAACCCTTCCCACCTCTCCAAAACTCCTAACAACCATTGATCTTTTTTTTGTCTTCTGCATAGTTACACCTTTTTCAGAATGACTTAACAATGGCTTCATATATAATGTATCTAGACCTGCTAATTTCATTCAGCAATACGCATTCAAGATTCAGCCATGCTTCTGTATGCTCATTTCTTTTTTCGAAGAGTTTTGTAAATAAGGCAGGTACCCTGACTCCTCTCCCAGAGATTCTAATTGGTCAGATGCAAGGCTTAGGCATTGGTATGGGAATGGAGACTTACTCTTCCTTTGTTTCTTCCCTTTCTCAGACATAAGCCTGTGCTCAAATGATGTGAACATTCATACATGAGCATGCATGCATGCACACACACATTCACCAGTCCAAGTCATTGGTGGCCGTGTTGACAGCTTGAGACCTATATAGATAGCTGTGGTCTGTATAGATTTGGTCATTCAAATGAGGATGGTAGAAGATGACAAGAAAGGTTGGGATTAGGTAAGAAGTCTTCAAAAAGTTGGTGCCTTGGTTAGCTTGTCAGATTAAAGCTCTTTCTCCTGGCCCACTGGAGAACAGAACATATACAACTCTTCCTCTTTTGTACATGAGCAAGCACAAGAGACTCTAGGAATTTTCTAAGGGGCATGATTTCTGTTTTATGTTGGGAGAACAGGAACGAAATCTCCTGTGCTCACTTTAAACCTCATAAGGAAGGCAGTTCCATAGATGATACACAGCAGAGGAGTTCTAAGAGGTATACTATAGCATTTCTCTGCAGAAGTTGGACTCTAGGAACATAGTAAGATAAAGTCTAAGTTAGAGGAGAAGGGCAGATTGAGTGCTAATGAATCAAGGTCATATCCACTTAGGCCACCTGTCCCATAAATCAAGAGATACAGGAATAATACAAAAATCACTTTTCTTGACACAGTAGTTTTTCCACTTCATATCCATCCATGGACCAAGAGACTGGTGATGGACAGAAATGTAGAAATCCTGACATGACTAGGCTCTCCTTGACTTAGAAGGTTTTACTAGGATGTATCAGACACAGCTGAATGCTCCTATCATCTGGACTCTATCTAACTAAATGCCTGGTGTGGCTCTGTAGGATAAGCACTGGCCTGCTAACCGCAAGGCAGCAGTTCAAACCCACCAACCGCTCTAAATCAGAAACAACTTGACAACATTTAACAACAACAATTTAGCTAAAAAATTTGTTAATTCTGACTTTTAATTTTAAAAAGTTAACTAACAAAAACACCTTTATGACAGATTTTCTTTTTAAATTCCAGGGAACAATAATCTGGATATATTTATTTAACATACTTTGGTTATCTTCTACTTCTTCAAATACTGTGCAATGATAAATGATCTTCATGTTGAGTACTGGTTGAGTTTGAAATGTTTTAGGTAACACCAACTATTCATTTGATGTATATTAGGCAGAACTATATAAAGGATTTTTGATATTGTTCATCTTTTACTCATTTAAAAAAATTAGCATCTGGAGTTGGAGGAATATGATAATGTAGCAATAGCATGGAGGTGGCATCTGACCTCTAACCTCATAAGAGAGCAGGAGGTGAATCCCCATCAGCGTTAGTCAATGTCCTGGGTGGCCCACCTCGCATGTGAGGTTAGCAGCTGAGCACTTAATCACAGAGCCATCAGAGCTCCTTGAAAAGTGAATGTTATTGTTGTTGTTCAATTCCATCAAGTTGGTTCTGACTCAGAGCAACCCTCTATAGGGTTTCCAAGAAGCAGCTGGTAGGTTTGAATCACTGACCTTGCAGGATAAGCCTTGACCAGGGCCTATCCTACAGTGCCACATCATGACCCCTAGAGATACAGCAAACTGAATGTGCAATGATTAATATTCAGAAATGAAATTTGGGTAACTATTCACTAATGATCAAAAGTGAGTAACTCACCCTAATTTAATTTCTGAATCTTAATTGTATACTTGGTTTGCTGTATTTTTAAAGAGTCTCAAATACCAGTGAAGAGCTTAGGTAGGTCTCATTGAGATAGCTAGTGAGAGTTACAAAGACTGACTAGAAAAGTCATCTCAAGAATTTTACTGTACCACAGATAACTTTGAAATAATTCTCATATTTTATTAAATATAGTGCCCTATCCCATAACCACTATATATCAATAATTAATATATTCTCTAATTAATTAGCAAATAAAATTTTGGATGCAAGAACAGTTCATCGCCCAAGGACTTGGAGAACCACTTGACTATTAAAATGATGTCAAAGGAAAAGATAATCAGCGTATGACTCAAAAACTCACTGCCATCGAGTCAATTCTGACTCACAGTGACCCTGTATAGGGTTTCTGAGGCTATAAATCTTTATGGGAGCAGAAAGCCTCATCTTTCTGAAATTGGGCGCATATATGTCGCATGAGACAAATTCTCACCTTTTACCATCAATGGTTCCAAAGAATGAAGACATCACTTACCCCTATAGTAGAAGCCATGTAATCTGAGCATATCTCAGCAAAGTCTCTCCCCATTATTCCATAGTACAGGCCATAGAACAAGGATACAATGCCAAAATCCATGGAATCTCTAGCCTTGATCCTATTGAAAACAACAATAAAAGATGATAAGAATGTGGTAATAACTTTGAGTTGTGGTGTTGGAGGAGAATATTGAAAGTGCCATGGGCTGCCAAAAGAACCAATAGATCCGTTTTGGAAAAAGGGCAGCCAGAGTGCTCATTGGAGGCCAAGATGGCCAAACTTCGTCCCTCATACTTCAGACATATTGTCAGGAGGAACCAGTTGCTGGAGAAGGATATCATGTTTGGTAAGGTGGAGGGTCAGAGAAAAAGAGGAAGACCCCCAACGAGATGGATTGGCCAAGTGGCAGCATCGATGGACTCAAGCATGGCAACAGTGGTGAGGTTGGGCCAGGATGGGGCAGTGTTTCGTTCTGCTGTGCATAAGGTCGCTATGGATCAGTACTGACTCGATGGCACCGAACAACAACAACAAGGGGTGGTGGAAAGGGCTTGTTGTTAAGTGCTGTTGGGTCGGTTCTGATTCATACTGACCCTGTATGGGGCTTTCAAGGGGTGATTCTGAACTGCTGACATTGTGTTTTAAAGTGACCTTTAGGTCCAGTCCTTACCCTAGGGCTTGGTGTTGTTGTTAGGTGCTGTTGAGTCAGCTCAAAACTATAGGAACCCTATGAACAACAGAATGAAACACTGCTCAGTTCTGGGTCATTTGTCACAACTGCTGTTACACTTGAGCCCATTATTGCTGCCACAATCCAGCTCATTGGGGACTTCCTCTTTTTCGCTGCTCTTCCACTTCACCCAGCATGATGTCCTTCTCCAGGGATTGGTCCTTCCTAATAATATGTCCAAAGTATGACAGATGAAGTCTGGACATCTTGGCTTCTAAGGAGCATTCTGGTTGTAGTTCTTCCAACACAAATTTGTTTGTTCTTCTGGTAGTCCGTGGTACCTTTAATATTCTTCAATATCACAACTCAAATGTATCAATTCTTTTTCCTTATTCATTGTCTAACTCACACATACATATGAGGCTATTGAAAATACCATGGCTTGGGTCCAGTGCACTTTAGTCCTCAAACTGACATCTTGAACACTTTAAAGAGGTCATGTGCAGCGAATTTGCCTAGTGTACTGTCATTTGCTTTCTTGACTGCTGCTTCCATGAGTGTTGATGGTTGATCCCAGCAAAATAAAGTCTTTGACAACTTCAGTCTTTTTTCAATTTATCATGATGTTATTTACTGATCCAGTGGTAAGGATTTTTCTTTTCTTTACATCAAGGTGCAACCCATACCAAAGGCTGAGGTCTTTGATCTTCATCAGTAAATATTTTAAGTCCTCTTCACTTTCAGCAAAGTTGTATCATCTGTATCTCACAAGTGGTTAATGAGCCTTTTTCTAATTCTGATGCTGCATTCTTCTTCATGTAATCCAGTTTCTCAGATTATTTGCTCAGCATACAGATTGAATATGTATGGTAAAAGAATACAACCCTAGCACACACCTTTCCTGATGTAAACCATTCAGTGTCCCCTTGTTCTGTTAGAATGATGGCCTGTTGGTCTATGTACAGTTCAGCTCTAGGGCTAGAGCTCCCAAAATACTTCCTGCCATAGTGCCTACCAGCACCTTGTGAGTAATTTTTTAGGCTATTATTTTTAATTAAAGATTTTTTTAAATTCTCTAAATTCCCCTCAAATTTGACCACTCAGGACTAAGTGGACAAGGAAATTCTTGAGATAGTCTTCAAACATTTCTTAAGACTGTGAGGCTTATAACAGTAGACTCTAGCCAGTGGTTGTCAGGCTTGGCTGTACATGTAAAACCTCGGAAGTGGTAAAAAAAATCTTCATTTTTTAGGCCACATTGGAATTTCTGGGGATGGGACCTGGGCAGCAATATTTTTTCAAGCTCCCCAGACTCTAGGTGTTCCCATGGGCAGCTGCAGTTGACAGTCACTTTAGTAGAGCAATAGCTCTTGGTGACTTGTGTGTTGCTGTGATTCTGGAAGCTATGCCATGGATTTTTAAATACCAGAAGGGTCACTCACAGTGGACAGGTATTAGAAGAGCTTCCAGACAGACACACTAGGAAGAAGGAAAGACGACTACTTCCGAATACTTAGTCACTGAAAACCTTACGAATAGTAGTGAAACACTGTCAGCTAAGAATATTGAATACTGAAACATGATGAAAAGCATGAGAATATTATCAGGTATAGTGTTGGAAGATAAGCCCCTCTGGCTGGAAGACACTCAAAATGTGATTGAGGGAAGAGCTACCTCCTTAAGTAGAGTTGACATTGATGACACGAATGGAGTAAAGTCCTCAGGACCTTTGTTTGCTGTTGGGGAACAACTCAAAATGATGAGAAACAGCTGTAAACATCCATTAATAATCTGAACATGGAATGTATGACGTATGAATCTAGGAAAATTGGAAATTGTAAAAAATGAAATGGAACGCATAAACATTGATACCCTAGGCATTAGTGAGCTGAAATGGACTGGTATTGGCCATTTTTAATGTGACAATCACATGGTTTACTATGCTGGGAATGGCAAATTGAAGAGGAATGGTGTCCCATTCATTATCAAAAAGAGCATATCAAGATCTGTCTTGAAGTACAATGCTTTCTGTGATAGGATAATATCTATTTGCCTACAAGGAAGACAAGTTAATGCCACTATTATTCAAATTTACACACCAACAATTAAAGCAGGGATGATGAAATTGAAGAATTCTACCAACTTCTTCAGTCTGAAACAGATCAAACATGAAATCAAGATAGATGGATGTTGCTGTTGTTGTTAAGTGCCAT
>NW_006408847.1:2973774-2977707 GCF_000296735.1 Chrysochloris asiatica
CAGTCTCTTTCTGACCCATTGTTGTTGTTGTTAAATGCTGTCAAGTTGATTCCGACCCATAGCAACCCTATATAGGGTTTCCAAGGGACAGCTGGTGAGCCTGAACTACCAACTTTGCAGTTCAAATGACTTTGCAGTCTGACGCATTAGCCCACAGTGCCACACCAGGATTCCTTTCTGACCTAAGCCTGTCTTTTAAATAATTTTGAGTTTTGTTCCACATATCCCCTAACACTCAATCCAGGTCCTTTTAATGTGATCCCATTCAGAGTAGTTGATAGTTGTAGCTGGGCACCATCTAGTTCCTTTGGTCTTAGAGTCATAGTGACTGTTGTTTACATGTTCCATTGGACGAGTTGATTCCAAGCATCTTCAAATTTTTATCATGTTTATTTTTTCTGCTCATGAAGAGACCAATAGATGCACTTTAGATGCCTGCTCATGAGCTTATAAGATCTCAGTAGCTACTTACCAAAGTAAGACATAGAACATTGTCTTTGTAGACTACATTATGCCAATTGACCATAGGCATGGTACTTTTTAAAGTAGTCTTTGGAGAACAGAAATGGAATGGAAAACAAAACATCATTATGATGTATGGTCTATGCAAGTATTTTATTTCTTAACTATTTAAAAGTGTATACTCAGCAGCATATTTTTCAACAGGTAATAAGAATTCAATAACTGTTATGAGAAGTCATTTTTGAAATAAAGGCCACATTTCATAGCAATCTATCTAAAGGATTCTTTATCAATTTCCAAAGCAGTTAAAATTTCTCATTTTTAATAGTAACTGCCACATATGAAATATAGGAATGCTGTGTCTCATAAATAAACACATGAAATATGTGAAACTGAGGTGCATGCATGCAAAGGAGGAAGCCTGACATCTGGACCCTATTAATAGTGCCAGAGGGTCACCATCTGGGCATGTGCATATAAAACATATCTGCATTACTTGCGAAGGGCAGCCCATGCATCTGGATCACATCACCCATGTTCTCCCCACCCACATATCGTAATAGGAGGAATTTCCTGACGAATCAGACGATGCCCAAAGGTACCATGCTGTTTCTTGTTGCTATGAACAAAAATGAATCTGAAAAGACCTGCAAATTAAGTCAAAACAAGATACTTTTTCATTTGTTTAATTGTACAGAATGGTGAATGGGCCATAAAACATTCAAAAAAGAAAGAAATTATGTGGCGCTCATTCCCTTTGCACTGCAAATCTCTGACTCTTTGCAACCACTTCTGTGTGTGCATGGGTCAGGCTGGGAGTTCAGGGGGTGTCCAGGGTTAAGCAAGACTTAAGAATGTAAATAAATGATTCCAGAAAACACTTGCTATCAGTACATAAACAGTGAAGGAAAGTGTGGACATGAATTGAAGAAGAAAAAAAGTTTTGGCATATGAGAGGGAAGCCCTTAGAAATTTGGTTGGTCCATAGTCTATCTTAAAATTAATTTAGATTATTGATTTTATTTAAATTCTTAAAAGAGATCCTGCAATGTTGTGTATGCAAGTCTGCATGCATTTGTACCTCACCTCATTTTTAAAGGATTTGAGCAGTCACTATGTTTTGCTAGCACAGTAAATATGTTCTAGTGTTTCATAGCTATTAATAAGCAGGAAGTTTGATTTAAACAGAGAACTGTTTCAGTCTGTGGCAAATTATTTGCCTGGGTAATCAGGCAAGTTAAGGGTATATTATGAAACCCACATTCTGTGCATGTAGTTATCAGACCTTCTAATCAACTTGAAGTAACATAGAAAGATTCTATTTTTTGTACCATCCTACTAGCCACTTCATGCAGATAAAAAAAAGTAGGATGAATAAAAGAAGGTGGAGAGAGTGATGTGAATAAAATTTTATTTCTAACAACAGAAAATAACAACCCTGTGGCTGTACTGCTGCAACCATTTCTGAATTATGGTCAGTAAGATTAAATTGCATGTGATATTAATGATATTGTTTGATAACTTCCCCATTCTGTTAGGTCACCTTTCTTTGGTGACACATATGGATCTCTTCCTAGTGGTTGCCAGGTAGCTGTCTTCCAAATTACTTGGCATAGGTGAGTGAGCACTTCCAGTGCTGCGTCAGTTTGTTGAAAGATTTCCATTTGTATTTCATTAGTTTCTAGAGCCTGGTTTTTCACCAATGCCTTCAGTGCAACCTGGGCTTCTTCCTTCAATACCATCAGTTCTTGATCATACACTACCTCTTGAAATGATTGAACATCAACCATTTCTTATTGATACAGTAACTGTGTATTCCTTCGATCTTCTTTTGATACTTTCTTCATCGTTCAATATTTTACCCATGGAATCCTTTAATATTGCAAATGAATGCTTGAACTGTTCTTTAGTTTTTTCAATTTAAGAAATTCTGAGCATGTTCTTCCTTTTTGGCTTTGTAACTCAAGGCCTTTGCACATTTCACTGTGATATTTGATTTTGTCTTCTCAAGCTGACATTTGAAAATTTTGGTTCAGCTCTTTTACTTCCTCACTGCTTTAACTCCTCTATGCTCAAAAGGAGCTCTGGTAGTGTAGTGGTTACAAGTAGGGCTGCTAATCCCACCATCAGCAGTTCAAAATTATCAGTGGTTCTGGGGTAAAGATGAGGTTTTCTTCTCCCTTAAAGATTTACAACCTCAGGAACCCTATACAGGGTCACTATGAGTCAGAAATGATGCCACTGCACATAACTACCACCACTACCATGCTCAAAAGCAAGTTTCAGAGTCTTGGGTTTTTAAAAATTTTTTATTGTGAATTATGTGATAGTTTACATGAGAGAACATTGTCTTTACATTCATCCCATTGTATTTCCTTTCATTGTAGTGATTACAATTCCCTGCATGTATCATCAAACACCCAAAGGGTACACCCTGCATGCCCACCCCCTGACCATAAGCTTATAGCCCCCCTCCCTCCCTGAGTCTAGAGTCCCCAGCCGCTCCGTTGCTCCATGTCATCATCTCTTCCTCCATCTCTGGCATCGCTACTTCTCTGTACAGGGTCCCACACTTCGCTTTTCTCCCTTGATGGTTCCAGAGACCTTCGCTCCTGGACTGCAAAATCAACTATTCTCCTCCTTTTGTTACAAAATGTCTACCTATACCTTTCCAATACTTACAGTCAGTCCTGATAGCAATCATTCCCTATTGAACCACAAGAATCTTATCCCCATCATCTTTTATCAGCCCTGTCCAGGCAGGTTGGAAACCACTCAGTGGACATTCTACCTTTCCCTGCACCAACTGGAATGAAGTTCCCTATTGAAAGCTTGTAAGCCAGTCACTTCTTGCCTTTGTAGCCTCCCCATTCTGGGTAGCCAATGTCGAAGTTGCCCATCCTTGTTGACCCTGTGTACCAAGGGGGTGGGAATGATCCTTACTGTAAAGATTTGTTCTCTCCTTTGCCCTACTGAATCCACAAGCATCGGTCAAGTTCATCAAATTGTAGTGGATTACTCTTTTTTTTTGCCTCTGCTTTCTTCCTCTAGTCAAGCTCTGATCGTCCAGCCATTGGAGCTAGATCACGTGGGTACTATCTGCAAGTGTGGGTGTTCTTGTACATCGCCCCTCACTTCATATCAGCTGGACGCTTTACTCTCCACTGTAGTCCTCTGTGGTCATGTCCCTGTCTTTGGGTCCAGGTGTCCCCAGTCTTGCCATACTGCTGGCCAACCAGGTTTCAACCCAGATTGACAGGAGTCTATTGAACGTGGTCGGTCAGAGTCTCTTTTGACATCCATTTTTGTCTTTTCTTTCTTTCCTGTCTTTTAATGACCTCCTGTGCTTCATGTATGATGTTCTTGATCTCATTCCATAATTCCTCTGTTTTTCAGTCATTAGTGTCTAATGCATCAAAACTGTTCTTAAGATGGTCTCTTAGGTGGGATATATGCAAGTTCATATTTTGG
>NW_006408847.1:2978684-2980238 GCF_000296735.1 Chrysochloris asiatica
AATGAATAATCACATTTTTTCATTATTGTCTTCTGTGCCAATTTCCTTCTTTTTGACAATAAAAGACTGAGGTTGAGCTAGTTTTGTATGCTAGCTTGCCTCACAGCTTGCATCAAACTTGTGTGTCTGTCTTCTTTGTGTCTAATCTATATCTTTCACCTACCAGATCTCCCACCTTCATGAAGCCCACCCCTCTGTTGAGGCAGGACCCCGACATATCACCAAGGCCATATTTTCAAACTAGGGCTCATTCCAATCATTTGGATTGATCATCCTTTGGATTCCAATCATCAGTAATTATCAATACATCTTGATTGCATGTTTGATCAATTTTACACTAAAGAAGTTAAAGTCTTCTTTAAATTAAATTAAATTAAAGAAATTAAATTATTTCATTTCATCATTACTGGCTTTAGTGCTTGGTGTGTAAATTTGAATAATAGTAGTATTAAATGGGTTTCTTTGTAGGCTTATCGATATTATCCTATTACAGACTGCATTGTATTTCAAGATCGATGTTGACATGTTCTTCTTGCCAATTATGCAACACCATTCCCCTTCATTTTGTCATTCTGACACAGTAAACTATATGATTGTTGGATTCAAATGGCCAACATGACCAGTAAATTTCAGCTCATGAATGCCTAGGATAATGATTTTTATGTGTTCCATTTAATTTTTTATGAGTTCCAATTTTTCTAGATTCATACTTTGTATCTTCCATGTTCCAAATATTAATGGATGTTTGCAGCTGTTTCTCCTCATTTCAAGTTGTGCTCTATCAGCAAAAGAAGGTACTGAAATCTTTGTTCTATCCACATCACTAAGGTTAACTCAACTTTGAGTATTTTGAGTACTTTTTAACCTGACAGGTGCATCTTCCAGTACTATAGCAGACAATGTTTCACTACTATTCATAACGTTTTCAGTGGTTAATCCTTCAGAAGTGGAGTGCTTCTTTTCTTCCTAGTTTGTCTTCATCTGCAAGCTCGGCAGAAACCTGTCCACTATGGGTGATCCTGCTGGTATTTAAAATACCGGTGGCATAGCTTCCAGTATCATAGCAGCACACAATCCATCGCAGCATGACAAACTGACAGACAAGTGGTGAAGTTCAATATAGAGGGTACAAGTTTTAAACGACAAGACAATGGTATGATGGTAGAAAATTGATGCATTTTGTTTTTATAAAAAATTAAAGCATGAGTCCTTTTTCTTAATAAAATGTCCAAATTACCTAAATGTAAAAGTTGTAAAGAACTCAAAAAAGTTCCTTTAGAGTCTATGCTGCATTGAAAATTATTTTTGTGTTGGGTAAAAATAAAATCCTGATCTCATCCAGCAGCACCTAATATGTTACAGGCAGTTCTTTTATCTAAGTGCCAGTCCAAGAGCTGAAAGCAGAGAACGTTGTAAATTTATGACTTTCTTCCTTGGCAGTCATGGGCTCTTTAGGCCACAGTTGAGTCTAAACCAGCACTTCTCCAAGTGTGGTCCCAGGACAGCAGCAACAGCACTGCCTGGAAAATGGTTGTTGTTGTTGGTAAGTACCGT
>NW_006408847.1:2982548-2987056 GCF_000296735.1 Chrysochloris asiatica
TTAACAGCAACAACCACAATCCCTTTGTGGAGTCCTGGAGTGGCATTGTAGGATAAAGCACTGGACTGAAAGGTTGGTTTGAACCTCAAGGTCAGCAATTCAAACTAACCAGCAGCTCCTTAGAAACCCTATACAAGCTCGCTATGAGTTGGAACTGACTCAACGGCACTTAACAACCACCACAACAATCCCTTTTCCTGGACCACGGGCAGAAGTTGCTTAGGCTCAAAAAGGAAACAGGCTTACTTAAATCAGGACTTCTCAATCTTGGAAGTGTTATTAACATTTTGACCAGATAATTTTCTGCTATCCATATATGTATTATAGAGGATGTTTGTTGGTATCATTTGCTTCTTTTCACTAGATTCCAGTAGCAAGTGCCGCACTCCCTCACCCAGGGGAGACAATAAAAATGGTCTCCAGACATTTGCCAAATGTTCCTGGGGAAAACTCTCTCCGCATACTCCACCCCAAGAAAACCACTGATACATGCTGAAGCATCCAAGTCCAAGGTTAACTTGATTTGCTGCTAACTGAAAGATTGTGCATTTGAATACACCCAGAAATGTGTAGGAGAAAGTTCTGATGATCTACTTTGAAAACTCTGTGGAGCAAAGTTCTACTTTGACACATACAGAGAATCAGGATGACGGCAACCATTGTTCATTTCCTTCAGAGTGACAAGAAAGGAGGAGTGTGGGGGTGAGGGCAAGTGGGGGTAACTCACATTGTAGGACCGGCCGTGCCTCTGCCTCCACTGGACCAGCACGACCTGTGCGATGGCTAGAGCACAGAGGAAGATCAAGATCATCTCCACGTGCATGGACTCGTGGCCCCGATGCACCTTGTACATCCTCTCCTGCTGAAGGCTGGAACCGGCAAAAGAAACCATCTGAAAAAGCCCTTGACTCTTGCACATTTAGCAAACAAACACACACACACACACATACAAACAGACTCACAGGAGGCAACTGGAGGTTTCAACAGTGGGGGTTATTAAGCTTTAATAATAGATGATTGTTTAAATAATTATTTCTTGGTTCCTTATATGCTCCAGGTTTAGGAAAGGCATAGGTGAAAGGAAAAGCCTAGTTCTATCTGCAAAACAAATTCCTCCCAACCCTTCGCTTTCTGGTTGGTTTTGTCTTCAGCTTTGTCTTTTCAAACTCAGGAATGGAGCTGAGGGCACTAATCACCAAAGACTTTAGCTCCAGTCCTGGATCTGCTACTTAATCACCTCGCAACCTTGGGAAGCCACTGATCTCTTGTGAGACTTAGTTTTCTCATTTGCAAATTTAAGGTATCTCCCCCTTTGTATCTCATAGACTTATAAAACTGAAATGAATATGTGATTTTATTTGTACCTATATCATGAAGTCCTGGTGTGGTGCTGTAGGGTAAACCAAAGGACTGCAAACCTGAAGGTTGGTGGTTCAAATCCACCAGCTGCTCCTCATAATCCCTATAAAGGATCACATTGAGTTGGTACCAACTCAACAGCACTAAGCAATGAGAACATATCAGGAATAACTATAATTATTAGGAGGAATCATATAAAATTGCCATTTTTGAAAGTAAAAAACAATTGTTGTTAGGTGCCATCGGGTTGGTACTGATTCATAGCAACTTTATGCACAATAGAATATTAATAATTTCAAGTAACTTCCAAGATTTTCAAGTCAAAAGATACACTGCAATGGCACCTATGCAGAGGAGAGTATATTGTTCTTGGGGCTATGCAAAGTTCCTGAGCCAGTGTATAAACTGTTCTCATTACAAGGAGAAAGTATTGGTCCACGCATTATCTTGTTGTTATTGTTAGGTGCTGTTGAGTTGGTTCCAACTCGTAGTGACCCCATGCACAGCAGAACAAAAACACTGTCTAGTCCTGTGCCATCTTCATAGTTGCTGCTACGTTTGAACCCATTGCTGCTGGGGGGCGGGGGGTGGTCCTCCTCTTTTTCACCGACCCTCCACTTTTCCAAGCATGATGTCCTTCCCAGGTACTGGTACTTCCTGATAAGTATGATTTTAGACCTGCACAAACGTTCGGATGATGGTTGAATGTTTCCATTTATGGTTGGACTTCTATTTTGTACAACGGTAGAGAAAGTCACTAAGATGCTCTATCATCTGGTTTAATGCCCTACAGCAGAAGTGGCCTTAAAGAAAGGCTATAACAGTCCTTCTCAACGTTGGTAAAAAAGCAAAACTCACTACCATCAAGCCAATCCAACTCACAGCAACTCTACCTCAGAAGTTGTAAATGTTTATGGGAGCTGAGAGCCTCACCTTCCTCAGAGTGTCTGGTGGGTTTGAAGCGCCCACTTGCCAGTTAGCAGTCCAGTGTTTAACCTACAGCACTACCTGGGCTCCTTCCATCTTGGCTGTTGTTGTTGCTGTTAAGTGCCGTTGAGTCAGTTCCGACCCATAGCAATGCTGTATAGGGTTTCTGAGGAGCACCTGGTGAGTTTGAACCGCCAATCCTGCAGTTCAAACTGACCTTGTGTTTGAGTGCTTATCTTACATCACCATACCAGGGCTCCTTGTTGTTGTTGTTGTTAAGTGGCATTGAGTTGTTTCTGACTCAGTGATCCAGTTTAGGGTTTCTAAGGAACAGCTGGTGGGTTTGAATTGCTGGCCTTGTGGTTCACAGCCCAGTGCTGATCTTGCAGCACCACACCAGGACTCCTAGAAGGTATAAATTATTGGGTACAACCTAAACAACCAAACCTATTGCTGTGGAGCGTCCAACTCACAGTGACCTGTAGGACAGGGGAGAACTGCCCATAGGGTTTCCAAGTCTAGAATCTTTATGGGAGCCAACTGTCATATCTTTCTCCCATGGAGCAATTGGTGGTTTCAAACTGTCAGCCTTACTGATAGCAGCTGAGTACTTAACCATTGTTTCACTAGGACCTAAAAATCTCAGTACTCAAGTCATACTCCCTATCAATTAAATCATAATATCCGGGCACGAGGCCCTGTATCAGGAGTCCTGGTGTGGCGCTGTGGGCTAATGCGTCAGACTGCAAAGTCGTTTGAACTGCAAGGTCGGTGGTTCAAGCTCACCAGCTTCTCCTTGGAAACCCTATACAGGGTCGCTATGGGTTGGAATTCACTCAATAGCACTTTACAACAACAACATGATTCTGAGGTACAGCCAAGAAGGAAGGAAGAGAGGCCCAGGCTGAAAATTAAGAAGAAGGGGAGGAAATCATGAATTCTGACAAATATTAACTAAATATGAGCACTATCTTTCAGGCCCAGTGGGGCACCATCAGTCACAAAATGTCTAAAAGTGAAATTTCCACTTATGATTAGTTACAGTGCAGTTAGTTAGTGTACATGTTAGAAAACACTGTAGGATAATATTCTGCTTCACAGACTGTAAGCTTTGAAAGGTGTTTGTTGGCTCTGTGCTTTGGGATCTTTCTCTTTGCCAGCGTTTTTTACAGCTTCTTTGAGGAGCAGAGAAAGTAGAGTGCCTCAGAAAGGGCCCCATCTAAATCCCAGGGGTGCCCCCTGCTGGAGAAGGTGTAGAAATGAGTCCAAGGAGACTAGTAAATCATTCCGGCTTGAGTTCAATTTTGCTGAAGGGCTGGAGGGGACCATTTGTTATTGTTAAGTGCTGTCTATTTAATTCTGACCCATAGCGACCCTGTATAGGGTTTCCAGGGAGCAGCTGGTGAGCTTGAACCACCAACCTTGCGGTTCAAACGATTTTGCAGCTTGAAGCATTAGCCCCAGCGCCACACAAAGGGACCATAGATGTACTGAAATCTCTTTATTTTTCAAATGGAAAAGCTAAAGTTCAGAACAGATAAGCGACCGGAATAAAATCACATGATATTAGCCTTTGCATTGGAAGGTGAGTGCTGGAGACAAGAATGATTTGCAGAAACTCATAAAAAAATATATATATATACTTGTTCCCCTGAATAAATGGGAAAGGAAGAAAAATAAGGATACAAGGATATAGTTATGGCTTTTACAGCCCCAAATCAGAAACCACTACTTAATATTCAATGTCATAAATAGGTTTTCAAGTTAGAGAATGTAGATAGAAGAATAAATTTACCATCAGCCCAAAATAGGACTTAATTTATATGTGAAATAAAACATGCTTTATAATATCAATCAATGGACTCCTGGTGTGGCACCATAGGACCACCACTGGACGTTGAACCACAAGGTTGGCAGTTCAAGCCTTGAAGCCCACCAGCCTTTCCTCGGAAACTCTATATAGGGTCGCTATGAGTTGGAACTGACTTGGCAGTGCTTAATAACAACAACAGCAAATACGTGTTGCTGTTGTTGTTAGGTGCCATTGAGTCAGTACTGACTCATAGCGACACTATGCACAGCAGAACGAAACACTGCCTCATCCTGGGCCAACCTCACTATTGTTGCCACGCTTGAGTCCATTGATGCTGCCACTGGGCCAATCCATTTTGTTGGAAGTCTCCCTCTTTTTCTCTGACCCTCCACCTTACCAAACATGATAT
>NW_006408847.1:2988853-2989304 GCF_000296735.1 Chrysochloris asiatica
CCCCCAGCACACTGAGCGATACCCTCTGACTCGCCTGTCGTGCAAACCCCATCACCGCCACACTCCAAGTGCAGGCCCTGCCCCCTGACACACCCACACGGAGCACGCCAGCCACGCCCCCTCAACAAACTGTGCCCGCTCGCCCACTGCAGCCTCCATGTAGACAAAACTTAACCACACCTAATACATAATAGAGACAACAAGAGGTGCCTATCTCCTGATTGTATCAATAATAATTATAACAAAATAAGAATAATCATGCCCAACAAGAAACAATTAACATTATTGAAACATATCCAAAAGCAGAACAGAACAGCAGATACAAATGAGCTGGAGACAGGCAAAGTTATTATAGAGGAGGAAGAGCGGGTTCTGGATTGCCTGAGAAAGAATTCAGAAGAATGATATGGAAACAAATTCAAATACTCCATAAAGGGGTGGAGGAAAACAA
>NW_006408848.1:0-530 GCF_000296735.1 Chrysochloris asiatica
ATGATCCACACAATTGAAAGCCTTTGCATAATCAATAAAGCATAGGTAAACATCTTTCTGATATTCTCTGCTTTCAGCCAAGATCCATCAGACATGAGCAATGATATCTCTCATTCCATAGCCTCTTCTGAATCCAGCTTGAACCTCTAGAAATTCTCTGTCAATGTATGATTGTAGCCATTTCTGTATTACCTGTAGCAATATTATAGATAGGTATGACTTAATTGCTGTCATTATTTTAATTTTTTTGTGGTCTTGTTCATTCCTTTATTTTACATGCCTTCTTGTTCTGATTCCATGTTTTCGTGCTATTTGTTGTCAGTTTCTTCTTAGTTTTAATATTTCTGTGTTTTACATGGATCATCATTTTCATTGTATGTTGTGAAATATTAACTTTCTTTGAGGTTACCCTATAATCTACTAACTTTTTCCTTCACTAAAGACAGTCTATTGTATTCTACAATCTTCCTGACCTCCTCACCATCTGGATCTCTGTTCCTTTACTTTTCCCTTCTTTGACATTGTTAATA
>NW_006408848.1:2260-4773 GCF_000296735.1 Chrysochloris asiatica
GCTTTTTCTTGCTAGGTAAGGCAGGTATTGCTAGGTAAGGCATGTATGGAGTCCTGGTGTGGCGCTGTGGGTTAATGAGCCAGATTGCAAAGCCATTTGAACTGCAAGGTCTGTGGTTCAAGCTCACCAACTATTCCTCGGAAACCCTATATAGGGTTGCTAGGGGTCAGAACCGACTCGGTAGCACTTAACATCAACAGCAACAAGGCAGTTATAAAGGATCCCATCCAGGTCAATTTTCGGACTGGGTCCCAGAGTCAGACGCCATAAGAAGCAGCCAAAGCATCAGGCTGTGGGACCAATGGGGCTCCCAGGAACTTCTTCCCTGTGCCATGGAAAACTGTGGGTGCAATGCTCGACCTTTTTGGGGGTGTGCTCCCACTTGCCTGAAGGTGTCTGGGATGGGCAGTGTGGGTGCGACAGGGGAGAGGAGGAAAGGAAAGTATCAAATACATCACACCTCTTTTTCCAGATGCCACTTGTTGTTGTTTTTTTATGTGTGTACTGTATCACTGTATCAGGCTGGCTGTGGCCCCACTATCCGATCTCAGCCCAGGCTGAGGGGCTCTGTAGGGAGCATCCCAATCAATTCAACAATCACTGTATATTCCTTTCCACAATCAGGTTTATCCACCAGCATGGGAAACTGGTGCCCGGCACCTTATACAAGATTCAAAACTCTGGGGCTGCTCCGGGAAGCACCTTCTCTGGTTTTTGTGCTCCTCCACCAACGAACATCTACTAACTGTCTCTGCTTCAAGCACCCCCAAACCAGAAGTCTCCCTTCCATCTTCTTTTGACACTCCCTACATCATTTAATATTTTGCCTATAGAATCCTTCAATATGGAAAGCCTAGACTTAAGTGTTTTTCTTGAGTTTTCTCAGCTTGAAAAAAATGCTGAGTGTGTACATCACTTGAGGTTTTCTAACTCCAGGATTTTGCACATTTTATTATAATGCTTTACTTTGTCTTTTCAACCTGATCTTTAAAAATTTCTGTTTAGCTTTATTGCTTAATTATTTCTTCCGTTGGCTTTAGCCATTCTACATTTAAGAACAAGTTTCTGAGTTTCTTCTGACATCCATTTTGGACTTTTCCTCCTTTCTTGTTTTCTTAATGATCTTTTGCTTTCTTCCTTTATGATGTTCTTGCTGTCATTCCACAAGTTTTCTGGTCTTCAATAATTTCACGATGTAACATATGATCAAGAGTCAGTGAGACTGAAAGAAGACATCTAAGGTCACTGAAGGCATTGGAAAGGAATAAGACTCCAGGAATTGATGGAATGAAATTTGAAATCTTTTAACAAACTGAAGTGGCATTGGAGGCAGTCACTCTTCTGTGCAAAGAAATTTGGATAACAGCTATGTGTCCAACTTATTGGTAGAAATTCATATTTGTGCCTAGTCCAAAAAGAAGTGATCCAACTGAATGTGGAATTCATTGTACAATATCATTAATATCGCATGCAAAATAAATTTTGTAACAATACATTAACAGGGAACTTCCAGAGTTTCAGGCCAGATTTACAAGAGGACGTATAATGATGGATGTCATTGCTGGTGTCAGATGGATCTTGCTTGAAGACAGAGAATACCAAAAAGATTTTTACCTGTGTTTTATTGACTATGTAATGACTTTCAGTTGTGTGGACCATGCTAAAGTGTGTACAACATTGCTGAGAATGAGTATTCAGGAACACTTAATTGTGTTCATTAGGAACCTGTACATAGACAAAGAGGCAGTTGTTTGAACAGAACAAGAGAAAACTGAATGCTTTAAAATTAGAAAAGGTGTGCACCAGGGTTGTATTCTTTCACCATAATTATTAAAACTGTATACTGAACAAATAACTTGATAAGCTGGATTATATGAGGAAAACTATGGCATTATATTGAAGGAAGTCTCCTTAACAACCTGTGATATACAGATGCTACAAGTTTGCTTGCTTAAAGTGAAGAGGACTTAAAATACTTACTGGTGAAGTTCAAAGATTACAGCTTCACTATGTGTTGTACATCAGTGTAAAGAAAACAAAAATCCTCACCACTGGAACATTAAGTAACATCAAGAGAAATGGAAGAAAGATTGAAGCTTTGAAAGATTTCATTTTACTCAGATCAACAATCAACTCTCATGGAAACAGCAGTCAAGAAATCAAATGACTTATTACATTGGACAAATCTGCTGCAGAAGGCCTCTTTAAAGTGCTGAAGAGCAAAGATGTCAGTTTGAGGACTAAGGAGCCCCTGACCCAAGCCGTGGTATTTTCAATAATTTCATATACATGTGAAAATTGGACAATGAAAAAAAGAAGACTGTAGGAGAATTGATACATTTGAGTTATGGTGTTGGGGAAGAATATTAAAAGTACCACAGATTTCCAAAAGAACAAACAAATCTGTGATGAAAGAAGTAAGTCAGAATGCTCCTTTGTTGTTGTTGAGTGCCATCGAGTCGGGTCTGACCCATAGCGACCCTGTACAGGGTTTCCGAGGGTGTAAATCTTTA
>NW_006408848.1:5788-8123 GCF_000296735.1 Chrysochloris asiatica
AATACCATGGCTTGGGTCAGGCGCACCTTAGTCCTCAAGCTGACATCTTTGCTCTTCAACACTTTAAAAAGGTCTTGTGCAGCAGATTTGCCTAATACAATGCATTGTTTGACAACTATCAGGTGTATAATATGATCTAATTCAGTGTTTTGTACCATAAGAAGCATCAGTTGTTAATTTTAAGCAGAGCTATTCAAGTTTTTCTAACAGTAACAATTGTGCTGATTATTTCCTCCACAATGTGTTTAGTAAAATAAGTCATGCTGCTGAAAGTTTTTATCTAAGGCTGCAAATACAGATATAAAGATGAAGATCATTAAGACCTAGAAAATGTAAAATAATTCAGCAAAATAGCCTGTGTGGAAGTATTCTCTCATTCATTTGACCTTTCTGACAATCGTTAAAGATAAGAGCAAGATTTTCAAGGCATAAAATCAACATTTTTATCAAAGAAAAATCAAAGGTCAATCCATTAGGTGGAAGAGCTGTTGAAGATCTGGATGGAGGAGCAAATTCAGAAAAGGATCCCTATGAATTTACAGACAATTCAAATGAAAGTATACAGCTTTTTTGAAAACCTGAAAGAACAACAAGGAGACTACTTTGAGCATTTTAATTCCATCAAGGTTGGTTTCTTTGCTTGAAGCACAGATTTGGTTTATATATAATTGGAGAAGCAGAATACGCCAATATTGAAAATTAAATGATGAAGAGATGGAAAAGGTTCAGGAAACAGTGAAATGTCATTGTGAAATACATGAAGTAAAACAGAAAAGGGCCATGCAGAAAATTCACACAAATTTTATAGCTAGAAATGCCATTCCCATTCCCAGGGATAATCCAAATGATCCAGAACCTTTCATAAGTATTCCATAATTTATTATGTCACTTACAAATGCCAACATTATCCAAGTCTTCATCATCAGAGTAAAATTTTATGATTTTTGTATTTTTTATGTTTATATGTACATATGCATCAAAATATAGATCTGTAAGTTTATATGTAATGTTTCCAATCCCCAAGGATAAATATTGGGTTTATAAATATACTGATAATAAAAGGCAATAATACTGAAATTTTTTTTTAAAAAATGAGGTATTTGACTTATATCAGACCAACATACAATGAGTGTCATAACTCAAGGACTATCTGCACAACATTTTGTTTATCTGTTCTGCAGTTGATGGACATTGGATTACTTCCACTTTTTGACAATCCTAAATAATATTGCTATGGACAGGACATTGGTATGCAAGTTTTTGCATGAACATGTGTCCTAAATTCTCTTAGATAACTAGGTAAAAGTTGCATTGCTTGGTCACTGTAAATTTATGTTCAACTTTTTGAGGAAATGCCATATGGTTTTCCAAACTTGCTGTACATCTCCACTAGCAATGTAACATTCTACAATGAAGTTTTGAGAGTTCTTATGTATTCTAGATACCAGAACTTTATCAGATATGTAGTTTGCAAATATTATCCTAGTCAATTGTTCCAACACTTCTATGTAAATTTGTTATACTGTAGTAGTTTGTGTGTTGCTGTGATGCAAGAAGCTATACCACTGATACTTAAAAAAAATAGCCGGGTCACTCATGGTGGGCAGACCTAACCCAAAGTCAAGCTGTTGTTGTTGTTGTTGTTGTTAAGTGCCATCGAGTCGGGTCCGACCCATAGCGACCCTGTACAGGGTTTCCAAGGGTGTAAATCTTTACGAGAGTAGAAAGCCTCATGTTTCTCCCACGGAGCGGCTGGTAGTTTCGAACCGCTGACCTTAAGGTTCACAGCCCGATTCGTAACCACTAAAGTCAAGCTAGCAAGAAGGAAAGGTGGACTACTACTGAAAATTAGCTGCTGAAAACTTTATGAATGGCAGAGGAACATTGCAGTAGAAGATGAGCCCCCACGTTGGAAGGCATTCAAAGTACCACTGGGAAAGGACTGCCTCCCCAAAGTAAAGTTGATTTTAATGATGTGGATAAAACAAAGCTTTTAGGATGTTAATTTCCTGATGGGGTACAAATGAAAGTGAAAGGAAGCTTCAAATGGTTAATAATCAGAATGTGCAATGTAAGAAGCATGAATCTTGAAAAACTGGAAGTTGGCAAAATTGGAGCCCAAAAAGATAGATATCTTAAGCACTAATGAGCCAAAATGGACTGATATTAGATATACTGGATTGGATAATCATATGACTTACTATTCCAGTAAAAACAAATTCAAGGGGAATGCTGTTGCATTCATCATCAAAAAAGACAATTTATATACACCTACAAGGAAGACTCTGGTAGTGTAGTGGTTATGAATCCGGCTGCTAACCTCAAGTCGGCAGTT
>NW_006408848.1:9648-15090 GCF_000296735.1 Chrysochloris asiatica
TTGACAGTGCCATGGGCTTCCAAAAGAACCAATAGATCCATTTTGGAAGACGTGCAGCCTGAGTGCTCCTTGGAGGCCAACATGGCTAAACTTCATCTCTCATACTTCAGACATATTGTCAGGAGGGACTAGTTACCGGAGAAGGATATCATGTTTGGTAAGGAGGAGGTCAGAGAAAAAGAGGAAGACCCCCAACAAGATGGATTGGCCAAGTGGCAGCATTGATGTACTCAAGCATGGCAACCATAGTGAGATTGGCCCAGGATTGGGCAGTGTTTCATTCTGCTGTGAATAAGGTCGCTATGAGTCAGTACCGGCTTGATGACACCTAACAACAGCACAGTAACAACAACAAGGAAGACCAGTTAATACCACTAGCATTCAAATTTACACACCAACCACTAAAGCCAAGATGACAAAACTGAAGAATTATACCAACTTCTTCAGTTTGAAATTGATCAATCATGAAGTCAGAATGTACTGATCATTACTACAGAGGTAGGAAACAAAGAGAAAGGATCAGTGGTTGGAAAATATTAACTTGGTTGCAGACACAGTGCTCCGGATCACATGATCAACGACTTATTCATTGCAAGTACCAGAGAAAACTCAATGCATTTGAATTACTACATTGGAGAAGAATAGTGAATGTACCATGGACTTGCCAGAAGAACAAATACATTTGTCTTGGAAGAAGTACAGCCAGAATGGTCTTTAGAAATGAAGATGGTGAACCTTCATCTCTCATACTTTGGACATGTTGTCAGGAGGCACTAGACCCATAAGAATGCATAATGTGATAAAGTGAAGGGTCGGCAAAAGAGAAGAAGACCCCCAGTTAGATGGACTAACACAGTGGCAGCAACAATGTGCTCAGACAACAATTGTGAGGATGGTGCAGGACTAGGCAGTGGTTTGTTCTGTTGTATATAGTGTTGCTATGAGTCAAAAGTGTCTATCAGCAACAACAAATAATTTACTTGTCTTTTCATCCCTTTAACAAGTCTTTTGCAAAGCAAATGTTTTAAATTCTAAAGTTCAATTTATTAATATTTTCTTTTATAGATTTTGCTTTCAGTGCCAAGTCTAAAAAGTTTTGGCATAGCTGTAGATTCAGGTTTCTCCTATGTGTTTTTCTAAAACTTTTATAATTTTACCTTTAAGGCCAAAATCAATTTTACATTATTTTTTGTATATGGTATGAGGTTTAGGTAGAGCTTCATTTTTTGCCTACAGATATCTAATTATGCTACACCATTTGTTGTAAAGACTCATTACTTCAGATTATAATAAAGGATCATAAAATGCTCAGGGCAAGATGGCAGACTAGGCAGACAAGCTACACAGACCCACTACAACAAAGATATGGAAGACCAAATGAAACAAATGATGATGATCACCCTGGAACCTTGAGCTTTATGTGAAAGGAAAGAGAAGTGGATTGAATGCTTACTAGGATAAAAAACTGAACAGGCATAGTGAAAAAAGGAGACAGAGAGATGAACTATGTCAGGTGCCCAGACCCAGAATGACCATCTTGAATATTTGCAAGCAACTTTGGAGGCAGACAGCGATCTAGCATTGCACACCAGTTACTGGAAGCAGGAAAGGTATGATTACTTCTTGTTCCTCACACTCCCCTGATGACTAAAGATGTGGCCAGCCCTCACCCTTGTCCACTTCCAGTGCAGCCCTGGCTTTCCCTGAGGTTAGAACAATGCAGTTGTGAACTGCATCATTGTGAGTTCAGTGCTATCTACAATACTCTGGGGCCTGGATTCAGATGATCCCCTTTCCAGACTTGTAGAGCTAGTCCTAGATTAGCAGAAACTTTTCTAGTCATCTGCCTTGCCCCAGCTACTTTCTAGGCCTAAAACATCCTGATCACAGCTTGCTTTGGAGCATACACAAACTTATTCCAGATTGGGTGAGTTGACCTTAGACAACACCTACGGCTATAGGAACTCCATCTAGGGCCTGGTCCTCCACTGTCTTTTCCATCTCCTACCTGCCTTGTTGGATCCTTGGCTGGCAGTAGTCACTCAGAGATTTCTCCTCCGCTGGAACTTATCCTTTCTTTTTCCCTTTAATTATTTTTATTTGTTTGTTCTCTTTTCTTCTTCATATCCCTCTCTTCTTTTCTCTCCCTTCCCTTGGTTTTTATACTTTCTGTGTGGTGTTATAGCTACACAGTAGACAGTTAACCACAGATTGGTAGTTCAAACTCACCAACCACTTATCAGAAGCCCAACATATGGGTCACTATGAATCAGCACCAACTCAATGCCACTGAACAGCAACATCTCTGCTTCCAATTTTTGTCTTTTCATCTGTTTCTCTTTCCACCTTTTTCTTATTCTTTCTCTTTTTTTGCCCTGGATTTTCCTTTACTATTTTCTGGTAAATGCAGATGATATAACCTTGCTTACTGAATGTAAAAAGGATTTAAAATACTTAAGGATGAAGATCAAAGACTGTAGCTTTCAGAATCAATTACAACTCATTGTAAAGAAAACAAAAATCCTCATCAAATGGAGAAAAGATTGAAATTGTCAAAGACTTCATTTTTCTTTGCTCCATAATCAACATTCATGGAAGTACCTGTGACTGCCACACAACTTTAGGAAGTAGTAAGTGAGGAAAGGGGCAACCACTTAATCAGCCCGATAAATTGAATCATCCCTAGGGATCATCACAGTGACAGGTCTCCCAGCTAGATGTTACATATCCAGTTGACACATCCACCCTTAAAATGTGGAAACCAAGGGAGAAAGGATTTTTGCCAAAAGGGCTCTGCTCAAGAATGAATGGCTGCCACCAGTCTGCTGAAAGACAGGCTCAGGGAAGACCATAGGCTCTCTGCCATGCAGTGTGGTGCTGCTGCTCTTATCTCCCATCTCTGATGTCTGAAACTCTACCACTACTACTCCAGTCTGTGGTACATGAAGTTCTGCTTTATTAAAATGCAAAAACACTTATGAAAACTAAGACAACTCTAGCTACTCTTTAGGTTGAAAGAACTACAGGTACTTCTGACAGCAGGTTTACACAGAGTGAAGAGAGTAGGAAGATGAGGCAAATACAAGAATGAAGGGGAAGTTGGAAATAGCAAGACTAAGCTTCCTAAAGTGGTGTCATGGACACAAAATGAAATGGACATTACCATCTTAGACATTTCACCCTGAGTAACTAATTATCCCTCCATTGAGATAAAGATGCTTACTCTAGTGTTGCCATGAGACTTCATGTGAAATGATATATATGACAGCCCTCAACTGTCCTCCATGTGGCTATTTTTCACACACTTTCCATGGGCTGCTACCACACTTTTGTAATGTCTTGCTGAATGAATTCTCTTCCCCTCTAATAACTCACATAAAATATTCCCTCATTATCACATCTGAAAAAACAGATCTTAGCTGTTAATTATAAATTACGTCTTTCCAGTCACTCCTTCTCTCCTAGAAAGCAGTGCCTCTCCACTATGCAGGGAATACTGCTTTTCAGAAACTTGCTGTAGGATTTTAGCATACAAATCTGGGAGGCAGTCCTTGATGAGGCTCCTTATCCAAAAGCTTTGGCACAAACATCTCAGAGGAAGAGGAGA
Source organism: Chrysochloris asiatica (assembly GCF_000296735.1). Taxonomy (NCBI): domain Eukaryota; kingdom Metazoa; phylum Chordata; class Mammalia; order Afrosoricida; family Chrysochloridae; genus Chrysochloris; species Chrysochloris asiatica. Next base: position 13,256 of record NW_006408848.1, read on the forward strand.
ATAAGAGGCATTCTAGGACCTCTGAGACAAGACTATCTACCTAATTTCAGGATGTCATAACAATTACACTACAGCAATAGATTCATCACTTAAGATTGGGATTGTCAAGTGTCAGGTAGAGCAGAATACATGGGTCTTCATGAAAATTGGGTGATGTGGGTTGATTTGAGTTGCTAAAAAAACATGCGTTCAAGTTATAACTGCTGGTATCTGTAAAGGTGACCTTATTTAGAAAGAGTCTTTGCAGATGAAATTAGTTAATACAAAGTCATAAAGAGTAGGGGGAACCCTAATCCATGATGACTGGTGTCTTCATGTAACAACAAAAGACATACACAGACACACAAGAAGATTACCATGTAGACACTGAGGAAGCAGAGGTTGGAATTGTACTGCTACAAGCCAAAGAACATCTGGGATTGTGGCACTGTGGGTTAATGAACTGGACCACAAAGTCAGTTTGAATTGCAAGTTTGGTGGTTCAAGCTTACCAGCCACTCCTCATAAACTGTATACAGGTTCACTATGGGTCAGAACCAACTCGATGGCACTTAACAACAACAACAACCAGAAACTGATAGAGATAATTAAGGATATCCCCCTAGAGATTTCAGGGGCAACTTACTACTTCCAACCTTGAATTCAGACTTCCAGCTTCCAGTACTGTAAGATAATAAATGTGTGCCTTTTAAAGCCACCCACATAATTTGTGGTGATTTGTTAAGGTAGTCCTAAAAAACGAATGACTGGGTAAAGACTCATCACTCTCTTCAACTAGTTATGCCATAGAACACCCAATGTCCAGTGCATCATTTTTTTTTTTTTTTCCCAAAGAATCAAGATCAACCACAAACAAGAGTTTATGTAAGAAGGCAACAGGAGCTATGGGAATTCCAAAAACGCAAGTCACACAAAAATGCACTAAAAGAATAGCAGCTGTTGAGCCTGAAGAAGAAAAAGTCAAGGGGAGCAGGATGTGAGAAACTATTGTGTAGGAGAAAGAGCCAGTTTACTCTGTGCAGATTGTGGGAGCTCAGAGAGGGCCAGTGGGTGGGTGGAAGTTAATAAGAGTGTTGGGCTCAGAAAGGTTTGCAACTACTAATTAAAGCTGCTCAACTTGAAGGAATCAGCAAATTAATGCATTCTTAAAATTCTTTATTCCACAAGGCTTTCACACAACCCTGAGTCTCCTGGTGAAACAGCTAATCTGTGCATTAATGGCAGTGTGTATTGTAAAAGGAAATAGATTAATTTCATAATATTTCTATGTTGTTATGCTCAGAGGTAAGTCTAATGGACACATGCAATAAGCAATAAAAGATGACTGTCTTTTCTGTTCTGATTCATGAGCGGCTTGCTGGTTTGTGGGCTCTTTCCCAGGAATTTTGTGGTCTCAGAGATTAAAAAGTTAGGAGTCTGTCACTGCTCTCATTGATTTGGGTCCTCTGTCCCATGCAGGTGACCTCAGACCCAGTCCTCTGGATATACTGGCTGGGAATATAGTGATGTGTATGAAAGATCATAGTCCCATTAAAGATATGTTACCTTGTATTTTTACCTGTGTGTTGAGCAGATAATCTGAAAATCTGGACAATCTGAAGAAGAACATGGCATTAGGACAAGAGGAACATTCATTAACAACCTGCAATATGCAGATGACACAATTTAGCTTGCTAAAAGTAGAAAGGACTTGAAGCACTTATTAATGCAGATCAAAGACATAAGGAGCTCTGGTAGCATAGTGGTTATGAATCGGGCTGCGAACCTTAAGGTCAGCGGTTCGAAACTACCAGCTGCTCCGTGGGAGAAAGATGAGGCTTTCTACTCCCGTAAAG
>NW_006408848.1:15440-15907 GCF_000296735.1 Chrysochloris asiatica
AGGATGCAAGACTGGGCAGTGTTTCACTGTATTAGCCATAGGGTCTCAACTAGCGGTACCATGGCAAAAAGGTCTGGAGACACAGATCCATAAAAATTGCAGCCATGAAACCTTTTTGGAACACAGTTCTATTCTGCAATATTTGGGGTTGCCATGACTCAGAATCAAGTGGAGAGCCAGGGATTAGGGTTTGTGTTTTTGGTTTTGTTTTGTGCTCCTTCAGAGCCATTCCCTTGCAGTGTGATAATTTAATGACCAGCAAACTTCAAGACTTCAACTAGATGAATAATGGGAAGAATTCAGGCATTGTGACTAGGAAATATTTCTGACCAAAATGAGTCTCCCTCTAACTACAGGGCATAAACAGATACCTAGCTCTAAGAGCTTCAAACTCTTGTTTTCCTATCCTTGAAAGCAATTTTTTTTTTCCCTTGTCTTTTTTTTTTAATTTTTAATTTAATGTTTTT
>NW_006408848.1:19385-20343 GCF_000296735.1 Chrysochloris asiatica
TTTATTTTTCAGTACCCCTTTTTATTCTATAGTTTTTTTGTGTACATACTTTCTCAAATGTTTTGAACAAGATTTTTATTTTATTTTATGTTTTTATTGTGAACCGAGTGATTTTTTACATGGGAAAACATTGGTTTTACACCATGGTCTCATTGCAATGATTACAATCTCCTCCATGCATCATAATTCAACAGTATTTATTTCCATTCCCTCTGTTTTTGTTTTCTTTTTGGAGGATATACATAGAAACACTCAGTCATATATAATATTTTCAACAAGTAAAGGGCGCATTCTGCAAGCCTACCTACTGGCCACCAGCACCCAGCCTCTCTCTTTCCATGAGTTCAGAATCCTCACCTGCTCCCTCTTTCCATGTCCTCATCTCTGCCTCCATCTCTGATGTCCCTGCTTCTCTGGATAGGGTTCCACATTCAGCTTGTGCTCTTCTCCCTGGATGATCTTAGAGTCCTCTGTTTCTGGACTGTAAGATTACCTACCCCCATTTTCCTTACAAAACTTCTACATTTACAATTGTGACAGTCACAATTAGTCATGATAACAATTACTCACTATTGAATCATAAGAACCATATCCCCATCTCTTTTCACCAGACCCATTTAGACAAGATGAAAACTATTCAGTGGGGACTCTATATTCCCCACACACTCTTAAGCTAAACTCCTCTTGAAAACATGTAAGCCAGTAACTTCATGCCTTTATCACCTCCTCATTTTAGGTAGCCAATGTCTAAGTTGCCCATCCCTATTTATCCTGTATGCAGAGGGGATAGGATTGATACTTGATATGAAGACTCCTTCCCTCTCAGTTATAATTTTGATCTACTACATCAATAAATATATGTCAAGTTAATCAAATTATAGCAATTTATACTCGTTTCCTTTATCAAAAATTGTTTTTCTTTATCTTCTTCTATTTGATTTCTGATTGTCAAGCCATC
>NW_006408848.1:20599-26856 GCF_000296735.1 Chrysochloris asiatica
TTGCCTTGATAGCTCCCCGGCAAACAACTTGCTTGTTCTTGTAGTAGCCAATCACAAAGCCAATTTTGTTTTGGATTTTTCCTGCTGATCTTTATTCCAGTTTTAAAAACAAAAACTTCTTTAACAGTCAGAAAATTTACTTCTTTTTTCTTTGAACTGAAATTGTAATTCCACTTCCCTCAATGAATTTTATCTTAATGTAACATGATTTTTGCTTGAAAATATGTTTTAGATCACCATTTATCACATTTTCTATGTATAATATAAAACTTTAAACTATGATTTATTTTCTGTGACCATGAAGCTGTGGTAGTGGTTGTTGTGCGCCATTTAGTCACTTCTGACTTATATCAACCCTGCATCTGGTTTCAAAGCTGTAAATCTTTATAGGAGAAAGAAGCCTCATCTTTCTCTCATGGAATGACTGGTAGACCCAAACTGCTGACCTTGGGGTTAGTAACCCAGCTTATAAACCATGATCCTACCAGGGCTCCTTACAAAGCTGTAACTGTTTTTCAAAAATCTGTATGATTGAAATATCATTATCAGAAATACACTATTGTTTAAATCAACATGAGTATCTTATACCAATCATTAAACATGAATCTAAAGCTATATTGCAAATGCAACTCAATTAGATGATGGGAACTTTTTGTGGCATTATAGGATAAACACCAGACTGTGAACTACAAGGTCGGCATTTCAAACCTACCAGCGTTTCCTCAGAAACCCTGTACAGGGTCACTATGAGTTGAGTTGGAACCGACTCAACAACACTTAACAACAACAACAATGCTAAGACAATAGTGGGTTAGTTATTTCTTTTTGTTTGTTGGTTTTAAAAGATTGTTGCTTTTAAGTGCTGCCTAGTGGGTTTTCAACTCATAGGGACCCTGTGTAGGGTTTTATTGTTGTTTCTAAGTACCATTGAGTCAATTCCAAACCATAGCTCCCCGGTATAGGGTTTCTGAGGAGCAGCTGGTGAGCCTGAACCACTGACCTTGAAGTTCAATTGGCTTTGCAGTCTGGCACATTAACCCACAGAGCCACACCAGGAATATGTTTTACTGCAAAGTCAGTTTGAACCACAAGATAGGCAGTTCAAGCTCACCAGCCACTCCTCGGAAACCCTATACAGGGTCGCAATGAGTTAGAACTGACTGATGGGACTTAACAACAGTAGGGTTTTATGAGGCTATAAATCTTTGTCTGATCTTCTTGTTCATAGTCCAGTGGTTATCTTACAGAGCCACCTAGCTCCTAGTCATAAAAAGTCGAGATTGCATTTTATTATAGCAAAGTTCACCTGTTAGTTTGTCTACTGTGGTGGGTCATGCCTTCCAATGATAGTGTTACTGGTAACTTGTCACCTATGGGCAGGTTTCAACAGAGCTTTCAGACTAAAACACATTAGCAAGAAAAGCTGAGAGTGAGATATATTTCCTAAAATTAGTCAGTGAAAATGCTAAGAATCACAGCAAAATAGCGTCCCATAAAGTGCTGAAGGAGTTCTGATATGGTGCTGTAGGTTAAGCACTGACTTGCTAACACAGGGTCAGCAGTTCAGATCCACCAGTTTCTCCTTTGAAACCCTATACAAGGTTAGAACTATATGAGTTAGAACTGACTCCACTGCACTTAACCACAAAAGTGCTGAAGATGAACTCAAGTTGTTTTTAGGTGCCATAAAGTCAGTTCCTGGTAGCGTAGTAGTTACGAATCGGGCTGCAAACCTTAAGGTCAGCGGTTCGAAACTACCAGCTGCACTGCGGGAGAAAGATGAGGCTTTCTACTCCAGTAAAGATTTACACCCTCGGAAACCCTATACAGGGTCGCTATGGGTCGGAAACGACTCGATGGCACTTAACAACACAAAGTCAGTTCCAATTCATAATGACCCTATGTACAACAGAACAAAACAATGCCTGGTCGTTTGCCAACCTCATAATCATTGCTATGTTTGAGTCCACTCGTGAAGCCACATTGTTTCAATTCATCTCTTTGAAGGTCTTCCTCTTTGTCCTCTGACCCTTAATCACAATATACTTCTCTAGGGACAGGTCTCTTCTGATAGCATGTCCGAAGTACCTGAGACGAAGTCTTGCCATCTTTGCTTCTTAGGAGCATTCTGTCAATACTTCTTCCAAGACAGATTTGTTTGCTCTTCTGGCAGTCCATGGTATATTCAACATTCTTTGGCAACATCAGAATTCAAATGCATCAATTCTGTAGTCTTCCTTACTCACTGTCCAGCTTTGAAGGCATATGAGGCCATTGAAATACAATGATTTGGGTTGCTGCACCTTAGTCTTCTAAGTAACATATTTGTTTTTAACATTTTAAAAGAGATCTTTTATAGCAGATTTTACCAATGCAATAAATGCATCGTTTGATTTCCTGACTGCTGCTTCAATGGACATTGATTGTGTATCCAAGTAAAATGAAATCCTTGGCAACTTCATTATTTTCTTCATTTATTGTATTGTTGTTTATTGGTCTAGTTGTAAGGATTTTTTCTTTTTTTTAATGTTGAAATGGAATCCAGATTGAAGATTGTACCTTTGAGTTTGATAAGTACTTCAAGTACTCTGTTCTCAGCAAACAAGTTTGTGTCTGCCTTCCTTTTCACATAGTCCAGTTTCTCAGAGTATTTGCTCAGCATATTAATTGAACAAATAAGGTGAAAGGAAACAACCCTGATATGCACTATTCCTGATTTTAAACCGTCAAGTATTCCTTTGTTCTGTTAGAATGACTACCTCTTATTCTACGTACAGATTCCACCTGAATTAAATGTTCTGGAATTTCCATTCTTCTCAATGTTATCCATAATTTACTATGATCCATATAATCAATTGATTGCCTTGGCACTGTCAATGAAACAAGTACATATCTTCCTGATGTTCAATGTTTTGACCACCTGACAGTGGTCTAGCTTTATCAATGAGATTTTATGACAATTTTCTTAAATGAGCTAAATCTGTAACTCCAAAGTAGTGGTAATATATTTAAAGCAACACTTATATCAAAACATTTTAGCAAAAAAAAAAAAATACCATTGCATTGGCAAAGGTGTAATGAAGTTAACAGTATATTTCCTCTGCCACTTCTGAAGCAACAGTCAAAATACACAACGGTCTCAACAGTGGACTTGAGCATGTCAATAATTTTGCAGATGGCTCAGGACTGGACAGTGTTTTGTAATGTGCATGGGGTCACCATGAGTGGGAGCTGACTCCACAGCAACAACTACATAGCAGTGTAATTCAATTCTTTGATTTTCTTCTAACTTAGATGCCAAAATTTACATAATGATCTCTTATCAAAAACTATTTGAATGTTCTGTCACTGGCCAACTTGTTTAGGTTCTTCTACATTTTACAATTATTAGAAAAAGGAAAAACAACGAAAGCATTGAATTGGAAAGCACCTGACTTGCTGAGATTTGTTCTTCAGTCATTAGTGTAATTCACGTTCTTAGTTTCTGTATAAGATGTATAACAAGAAAGCTTTACTAAGATTTATCAATTTATTATTAATTTACTATAGCACATTCACTTAGATTCACCTTTTAAAAACCTCTTACCTTCACAAGTAGCAGAGGAAATAAATTGTTCAATTCATTTTTCCTTTGCCAATAGAAAGTGTTTTTTTGATAAAATGCTTTGATATATTTTTTGATTTATATATGTTGCCACTACTTTGGAGCTACAGATTTAGCTCATTTATGAAAAATGTCACAAAGCCTCATTGAAAAAACCAGTCTCCACTGCCAAACCAATTAGCCAAATCAGATATACTTTCTGTCAGGAGAAACAAGAAGAAGAAGAAAAAAAAGCTTGATTGCATTTTTCAACTTCAATACGTATTTTTGAGGACTATTATAAAAATCAGTATGAATTAAAAGCTTATTTTGTGAAATCAATCTCAAAAACTAAAATTGTATCAATCTAATATAATGAATTATTCTGTTTTAAAAAATCATAAAACCAAGATTATCAATATTATTGACTGAATTCTGCCTCCCAAATGTTGTTGTTATGTGCCATGGAGTCAGTTCCGACTCATAGCGACCCTGAACAGGGTACGTCCCGCGGAGCAGCTGGTAGTTTCGAACTGCTGATCTTGCGGTTTGCAGCCCGATTCGTAACCACTACCAGAGCCTCCCAAATATATTAGTTGAATTCCTGGTCCTTGTAGATGTAGATGTGATCCTATTTGAAAATGGGAGTTTCTTTTGTTATGATAATGAGGCCATACTAGTATAGGGTGAATTCTAAACCTATTTATAAATGAGTCACAGAAAGACCAGAAAAGACACAAGGACCCACACAGGGGCAGACAGACAACCAGACAAGAAAGGTCAAGGAACCAGGGAACATCTCGGACAACCAAGAAGAAAGGAATCTACTCAACTGATACCCCAATGTGGACTTAAGCCTCCAAAACTACAAGAAAATTAATTTCTAGTCTTTAAAGCCACCCAATTGTGCTAATTGTGTTATCAGCACTAGGTAACTAAGACAGTCATACTCTTTCATGTGAAATAAGAATGTTTATAAAAAAAAAGGCATGGTATATCTCTAGTAAACTTGTGTGCAATTATTAAATGCTGCTGATTGGTTTGGGGGAATAATTAAATAAAATCAACTATAAAAAAGGTACTATACTGCTAAGGTATTTTGAACAAAAAGCTCGCATAGTTTTTTATTTTTAATATGAAAAATGTGTTAAACAATGTATAATTGATGAGAATTGACAATTACTGAAATAAACAATTCCATATTATGTTTGATAAAATAGGTTTGGATGATTTTCTTAACTAAATCACATTAAATCTGAAAGATCTCACATGAAGGGTTTTTTTTCCATTGTATCTTGCAAACTTTGATATTCCCAAGAGGCTTTCCAAGGACATTTAAATTAATCAGCATAGGAAACTGCTTTAGTTCTTCCAAGTTACTGCTCTTCCCAGGTAATATACATCTTGTTGTTAAGCGCTGTTAAGTGGTTCCTACTCATATTGACCCTATGTAGCATTTCTGAGGAGTGGCTGGTGAGTTTGCACTACTGACCTTTCAGTGCAAACTGACCTTGCAATCCCGCGCATTAATCCACAGTGGAAAATTATCACTTACAATAAATGAAAAAGTGATTTTTGATGTTCAATGTTTCCTGGTGATGCTTTCTTTGCTCACTTTTATGACTCTCCTTCAAGAGCAAGACATTCTTTGACAACAAAAGAAGAAAGAGGAAAAGTCATTAAACAAAATTGTCATTTTTCCTATCATTCCACTTTTCCATACAACTGAATTCTTATCACCGACATATACGAACATATACACCTCATTTCTACATTTTCTAACATCATAATCACCTTAATGTGTATAAGAAGTATAAAACCAAAGCTCTATGGATTTGTGATTAATTATTAAAGGAACTTCTCTTTGCTGTACCCGGGGTTTTTACATCCCAAAGTGATGTGACATATCAAGATTTTGGATAAAGGAATTGTGGAAAAAGGAATGTTATTTCATTCACAGATAAAATTTACCTCATTTTCAGATAACTTTTAAGAAAGAGTAAATATAGAAGATACAGAAATTCATTTCCTTAAAACTGAAATCGATGAACATAAAATATTCCTTTGAAAGTTTTCATACATACTTACGTGCACATACCTCAGCTTGAAAATCATGAGTCTGTTGTTGATGGTTCCATTTCATAGTGATCCTATGCACAACAGAACAAAACACTACCAGGTCCTGCACCAACCACACAATTGTTATTATGGTTGAGCCCATTGCTGCTTCCACTATACCAATCCATCTTGTTGGGGTTCTTCCTCAATTTCGATGACCCTCCACTTTATCAAGCATGATAGCCTTCTCTAAGGATTGGTCTGTCATGATAATATGTCTGAAGTATGAGAGACAAGATCTTGCCATCTTGGCTTCTAAGGGCATTCTGGCAGTACTTCTTCCATCATAGATGTGTTAGTTCTTCTGGCAATCCATAGACTTTCAATATTCTTTTCCAACACCTTAACTCAAATGCATCAATTCTTCTAAGGTCTTCCTTATTTACTGTCCAACATTCACATGTATATGTTGTTGTTGTTGTTGTCAGGTGCCATCGAGTTGGAACCGACTCATAGAGACCCCATGCACAGCAGAACGAAACAATGTCCGATCCTGGGCCAACCTCACTACCGCTGCCACACTTGATGCCATCAATGATGCCACCTGGCCAATCCA
>NW_006408848.1:28121-35088 GCF_000296735.1 Chrysochloris asiatica
TGGTTAACCAAACTGTTCAAAAGAGAGCTCAAAAGGGTGCAGCTACAACAAAGTAGCCCTGCTTTGGGGACAGCAATGAGAAGCCTGTTTCTAATCTGGTTTACATGATTCAGCTATAAAACAAAAAGATTGCGAAAAGTCACCTGGACCTTTGGTGGAAAAAACATAATACAATCCCCTAAAGCTAAAATTCATAATAGAAGTAGGTAGGTGATGTAAATGAGTGAAATAGTCAGGGCATACAAAAATAAATGGTGGTGAGGATTGGGTTATGGAAGGTGTGTGCTTATCCAAAAGTGGAGACTGTTATTCAGCTCTAAGCTTACTGGTTGATAGATCTTCTACTTCTGAAAGGAACCAGAAACCTGAATTTTCATGTGAAAGCTTTCAATTTGTTAACAATGGCAATTATATCATCATTTTTCTAAAACACATTATAGATGAAACAAAGCAAGTCTGAAGGTTATATCTGGCCCACAGTTGTTAGTTAGCAATTTCTGCCCAATGGCAACATGATGATATTTTTGCCTCTGGAGTGAGAACAAAGCAGGGTCTGCTGTTCTGACTCCAGCTAACTGTGATTCTTAAGACATTATTAACTCTTAACAATATCCATTGCTGATTCTCAGCTGTAAGTTCTGCAAGTTTAAAGTGAAGTATGGGATTTATTATCAGCTAACCCAAGAGTCCATAGAGTTGGCTGGAACTTCAGACATTTATTCCAGCCTTCCTGATTTTACAGCTTCCAATAACATTCTCTAAGGAGCTCTGGTAGCGTAAATGATTTATAAATTGGTCTGCGAACTGCAAGGTCAGCAGTTCGAAACTACCAGTTATTCCGTGGGAGAAAGAAGAGGCTTTCTGCTCCCATAAAGATTTGCAGCCTTGGAAACCCTGTACAGGGTCGCTATGAGTCGGAACCGACTCTACGGCACACAACAACAACAATAACATTCTCTAAATATTTTGGTGGGTTAACAGAACTTTGATTAGTAAATGGAAACTATGCAACCCCAATATTGTAGCTCCTAAATGCTTTCCTTATATACCTCCAGTCTTTGGTGTTCCAAGGTCTGTAAAAACCTTTCAATGAAAGAAACTAATATTTCTGGTTTCAACCCTTCTCACTCCCAGCTCCTGGCTTACAGTCCCACTAAGCTCTTTAACCTCAGATGGTGTGGTGATTTAAAAATATTCTTTTTATACAAATTCTTTTATACTCATTTCAAAAGGTAGAGTTTAATTCCCTTCCCTTGAGTGAAAGCTGCACAAAGTATAGTGACTTGCTTCTAATTACTAGAATAGGACAAGTAGTAGTGATTTCTGGGACTAGGTCATAAAAGGCCATATGCTTTCTCCTTACTCTCTCTTGAATGGCTCATTCTGAGGGCTGCCAGAGGTTGAGAATACTCAAGAAGCCCTATGAAGAGATGCATGTATTGAGGAACTGAGGCCTCCTATCAACAGCCATTTGTGTGAGTCATCTTGGGAGTGTATCCTCCAGCTCAAGTGAAACCTTCAGATGATGGCAGCCACCCTGATATTTTGCCTGCAACCTCATAAGAGACCCTCAGCCACAACCACTAGCTATACTGCTACTGAATTCTTTATCAACAGAATCTGTGAAATAAGAAACTTGTTGATTTAAGGTGCAATGCTTGGTGGTAATTTTTTATATGACAAAAGATAACTAATACAGCTGGCATCAATTCCCCATGGTCTTGCCTCATATCTTTCTCTGTCCCTGGTTTAGTAAGGGCAAGAAGGTGGGCTGCAACTCCTCACAGCTGCAGTGACCATACAGCTGATGGGAGTCCGTTGAGTGAGGAAAATGGGGGTTATTTGTAAAATGAAAGATAATTAAATTTAAGGACTTTCCTTATATCCAGACTGGACATTACTTACAATTCCTCATTAACCTTTTGTTGGAATTACCAAATGAATTGGTGAAATCTCCATTTTTTAAAGGATTTCCTTTCAGGCTGAACAAATTCAGATTATCTGGCAAGCAGCTAGGATTTATTTCTTCCCTAAGGCTCCTTTCTCTTACTAAGGATTAAAGTCCAGAGTGAATAGGAAACATGACAAAAATCTGAGGTGTGCATTAATTTCAAATTAAACTCTAGCCCCACAATTTAAAAGTCCCTCCTGGCACACACATGCCAAGAACCAAGATGTCTCAGACATCAGCATCTAACCTCCACTCTCCGGAAGCCACCTTTCAGTCTGAGGGCAATACGTGTTGGCTTTTAACTCACAGATCTGTTCTTTTAGTCAAATTTTGAATGCAAGTGGCCAAATTAGCAACTGTTATATAGTCGGAATCGACTCCACAGCACATAACAACAATATAGTCTAAGTCAAGGGTGGGAAGATACCAGCGTATGTCTCACATAGGTAGTGTATACATTCCCTGTACTGTCTGATTATTCAGGGGTCACGTGAGTCCTCCAGAAGGTTCTGGTGATGCCAATCTCTTTTATCATCTGCTAGGTTCCATGTCGTGGAGGTGGTGGTTATGTGCCATGGAGTCGGTTCCGAATCATAGCGACCCTGTACAGGGTTTCTGCGGCCGTACATATTAACAGGAGCAGAAAGCCTCATCTTTCTCCAATGGAACTGCTGGTAGTTTCAAAGTGCTGATCTTGCGGTTCACAGCAGGATTTGTTACCACTACGCTGTAGCTGGGTACATATGAATTAATTATATATAACTCAAAATCCTCCCTAAAATCTTAATCTTTTTACAAGTGCTTTTGTCTGTGTAAAAATGCACATAGTCCATGAAGAAGTGAGGTTAGATTAGCTTTTGGTGTATATGAGGAATATCACAAAGTAGGTCTTACAGGCAAGGAGTGAAAAAGAATAAACTTGGAGGTTTGGGGGAGTGCTTTGAAAAGGAGAAAAAGTGTAGAAATAAAAAGGCCTCGATCTAACTCTCCTTTGTGTCCAGAATCAGCTCTGCAGGTGCCACCCTAATGAGCCATGGACTAAGCTCTAAACTTATAAAACCCTCAGAAGGTAAAAGTCATGAAAGGTGGGAATGATTCTTTTATATTTACCCTGAGATTTACTGGACTCACTTTGGGGACTCTGGGAGAAAACGAATTACCATGGACCCATGAAGGCATTCAACAGTAAACTTTTTCAATGATGAGACAAGTCAGAGACAGTTACCTTACAGCTTGCATCTTTATTGAACAAATCCTATTAAAATAGCTAAAATACATTGGGTACTTGTCGTGAGTGCATCGTAAAGATCACAGATTACAAAAGCCTGCGTTTTCAGCAGTACACAACTGCAATTCTACTTAAATGCCACAGATGCAGAATACTGTTTTCTTGTTCTATTTACACAGCTGATATACCTATTCAAAGGAGGGTGGGGAGCAATGCACAAGAAACTCAGTCCAATGGGGGAGCGAGGAAAGAACGAAGAAGTGCAGAGCATGCATCATGGGTGTTTAACAGTCAGAAGCAGACAGTTCAGCGCAGGGCCTGTCCTGTCAAAGGAAAAGCTAAAGGACAGTCATATAAAAATTAAGGTGGGCTTTCAGACTGGCTAACACAACAACATTCCATGAGTTGATGGTATTTTCTTATTTTATTTTTGCTTATCCATTTCATTGGGAGCAAGGACAAAAATGTAAACTCTACACCTTGCTTATTAAATATGCCAAAAAAGAGTGCTCTGCCTTTTTAAAAATTTTAATTTATAAAGTTATTTTTCCAACTTACTTTTGGGGAAGTAGTAATTTTCATATTCCTACAAAGATGCCAGTTTTTTTTGGATTATTTTTTCAGAGATCATTTGTCAAAAAGAGTTTGCCCCTTTGTCAAGTATCCTTTCAGACAAAAAGAACCCAGTGAGACACCTAAACATGCCTGTAAAATTATTGCTTTTCTTTCTCTAAGTTAGGCAGGCGAGGCTACAGAAAGAAGGAGATTTGGTAAATAAATTACAGTTTTGTGATTGCTCCCGCTACAGCGATTGCACGTTTAAGAGTGCCAACCCATGAGACATCGTCTCTTACACTCTCTGGTAGCATTTACTCAACCTACAACACTGAAGAAGAAAGCCACACTGAAGACACAAGGAAAACAAGTCAATCCAGTCTAGAGAACAACATTCAGGGAAACAAAGTACCAACACCTTCTTAGAACATGGAAATAAAAAATAACTCCATCAGAGCTACCTCGCCAAGGAGCATGTTGAAAGTCCAAAATAGCACCATTCATCAGTGTCTCAGGTCCTGTGGCAGCATCTCGGTCACTTACCACAAGGAAACAATGAGTTTCAAACTACTTCTATACATCAAAAGAGTACATGGATAAAATATAGAGATATACAGACAATTGATGAACAAAAACTACTAGGTTTGTTACATCTAAATGAAAAAAAAAAAAAAAAATAGGGGGACTCTCAGCCTCTGCCTGAAGCAGTCGGGAGCTGTGTGAGTGAAAAGGCAGAAGTGGACCGGTTATGTGAGAGCAGAGGGAATTTGAGTTATGGAAGACATTGTTGTAGCGAACCAGGCCTGAAGGCCCACCTGTAGGGATTGTAAACGTGGATTCACAGTGTGAAATTCTGAGCATTTTCACTTGAGTCAGAATGATTAAAAACTGGTTTGATGATACCTATTTGTCCACTGTAAAATCTCTAAAGCAAGGCTCAGAGTCCCATAGTTTCTTCTTATACTTGATGATTTACACAGAAAAAAATCCCATATATGATACCATGATCTCATCAATACCCATACACCAGATGTAATACAAATGGAGGTGTTATGATTAAAAAGAATAGAGGTAATTGATTCTCTGGGGAAGGAGTTCACTGTTGCCAAGTGGAGTCAAGCAGGCAGCCGCATTCTCTTCACCCTTCTTCCGATTCACTTCTTTGGGGACAGGAAGTCTCCCCTGAAAAGCAGGTGGGGCCACACACACACACATACAAAAAGAGACAAAGTTAGTATGCTTCTAAAACCATTTTTTAAACACTTTGTTCCTCCCTCATACTTTATATCCTTGAGCTCTTGATGCCTTTTGCAGTTTACATATTAAACACAGTACACCAGAAGAATTCAGAAGTCAGGAACTTCTATAACTTGAAACTAAATAAATATTTTCAGTAGCCCCAGGATGAGCAAATGTAAAAGTCAATACAATTTTACGAAGCCTCACTTATTATACTGATTTTTCATATTAAACATTGGAGATACTTAATTTCTGTATTTAAACTACTCCAGGATTTGAAAGCATACAACACTTTTAGGGCATATGTAAAATATACTATGTACTTCAGTGTTCCAATCTAGGATTTTGATAACATTAAATAGTAGTTATACCAAACAAGAAAATGACAAATTAAAAAATTCATCACAGACATATACATATACACAGTCACATACCAGCAAACACACTAAAGGAGCTAGACAAATTTCCAAAAGTATCTTAAGTTGTTCTTTTCAGCTATGAAGATAATTTCGGTCTTGAAATTTTGCATGCAATCCCAAAATGACTATATATATATATATATATTATATTACTGACTTTAAAATAATGCTTTTATTTCCCCATCAAGCAGCTAGCACAGTTAACAACATGGCAAACTTATGTTTTAGACAAATGAAGAGTTCAGTAGCTGCTAATTCATTCTTACTTAATTGCCACAGGCCAGGAAGGGAAATCTAAAGTTCATAAATGTTATTTCACTATATAACCACATCCTTACCATGAGTGGTCTTAAAATGGTCAATTTCTGTTCAGATTTACTCTATTCAAAGCTGAATATACAGAACATTTGTCTCTTTATTTGAGTCTCAATCTTGTTAATCTTTTACCTTCATGAAAAATACACAACAGAATGGAATGGAGAACTGGGTGGGATTTGTGTCATTTGGGTATGTGTTGGGGTGGGGGTGGGGTTCCTGTGTGGTGCAAATGTTTGATATGCTCAGCTGCTAATTTAAATGTTGGAGGTTTGAGCCCACCTAGAGAAAAAGGTCTGGCAATCTATTTCCAAAGAATCAGTCATTGAAAATCCTACAGAGCACCATTCTATTCTGACATAGATGGCATCACCATAAGTCAGGGTTGACTCAATAGCAACTAATACTAGTACTTTTAGAAAAACAAAACTGTCAAGGCTGATTATTTCAGGTATGAATTGCCCATTTTTTCATTTTCCCTCAACTCTATTGAAATTATTCAAAAATATTCAAGCACTTGTTCATTTATTATTCATATTCTGAATGCGTATGATGGCTTGGACACTCTATTAGACCCTGAGGCTACACAAATTAAAGCAGAAACAAAAACAGTCCCTACCCATCCTACCTTTAATTAGTTTGCTATACGTGAGATACCCACGTAACAGGACACAGGCTAGGCAAAGTGGTAAACCTTACAGACAGGAGGTACTACTGCAGCACCTGCAAGGCATGGACTCCAGCATGCCTTGGGGCAGAGGAGCTCCTGCAGAGGAAAAATACTCTGCATCCTACATTTGGAGACCAGAGATTGCTGGATTTTGTTGTTGCTGTTCAATCCCCTTCTCCCATTAGTGTCCACCATTTAAAAAAAGATAATGGAAGCCTTTCTACCCCCGTTATAGGGATGTCAGACTTCTGTAGCAAGGAGAGGAGGTAATTTGAAGAAAATAAGACACAATGGTGTCTTATTTTTCCAGAAGTCAGATTTACAAGGATCCAGGCAAAAACAATCATATTTCTCTCCATCATATATAATGGGGTTATTGCGCTAGACTGCAAGGTCAGTTTGAATAGCAAGGTCGGCAGTTCAAGTCCACCCAGTCACTCCTCAGAAATCCTAAACAGGGTTGCTATGAGTAGGAACTGACTTGAAAACGCTTAACAACAATGAGAAAAGCACTGAACAAACTGCAAGGTCATCAGTTCAAACTCACTATTTGCTTTTTAGAAATCCTATACAGGGTTACTATGAGTAAC
>NW_006408848.1:35833-37328 GCF_000296735.1 Chrysochloris asiatica
TCCTTTGAAGCCAGGATAGTGAGACTTTGTCTCTCATACTTCAGACATATTATCAGGAAGGACCAGTCCTTGGAGAAGGACATCATGAGTGATAAAGTGAAGACTCACCAAAAAAGAGGAAAAGCCCCAATGAGATGGATTGGCAGAGTGGCAGCAACAATGGGCTCAAGCATATCAATGGCAGTGAGGTTGATGCTGAACTGGACAGTGTTTTGTTTTCTTATGCACAAGGTCACTATGTGTCAGAACCAACTTGATGGCACCTAACAACAACATGCCTGGATCTGAGTTCCCTCCACTCCAAGGCTCTACAGGAACAGCATAAATCTAAGAGCAAAATAAGTCAGGCAGGGCCAAAACCATTTTGTTCACCTTCTTTCCTGCCAATGATTTCAACCTTGACCTTCAGAAATTCTCTGAAAGATTAAAAGTGATTTAGGATTGTTTGTTTTACTGCAAACTACCAGTTGCACTAACCTCTTCAACTTCTGCCTATCAGTAAAAGACAGGGCATTGCTGAAATCACTTCTGTATATAAAATACTTCCTTAAACACGCTAATAATGGAGAAGAACTCACCATGGGTCAATTTCACTCATGAAACTTTCAAATGGGAATTTTATTTTCTATGAATTCTAATTATTTATTATTAATTGCAAAATCAGGAGGGCAGTGGTAAAAAGTACAATTCTCCTGCTTGAGGTCAAATTGATATTTACCCTAACAGGCAAAGTCCAAAGGTATCTACAGTAAAAACTGGTAAATATTTTTTCAGAAATGGTTTTTAAAATCCAGGTACAAGTTTTATAACTTTTAAAAGGCAATAGCACTTAAGATGTCAGAACAATAAAAGCAAATTCATAGGGAAGTAATCTAACCATTGTTCTGTTGTTATTAGGTTATTATTATCAGACATTCAGTATTGTAAGTAGACAAAAATGTCTTCACTTTATACTTATAAGAAACTTTTTAGCTTGATCATTATACTTGGGTTTATCAACCAGGAACAGCGCAAACTCAAAATTAATTAAATTTACATTTAATTAATTCCATGAGCTTGAAGTGAAAATAGGCTTTGGACTAGAAGCATAGGACCTTAGGATACAATGTGTTTTGTTTTTTTAAAAAATGTTATTTTCAAGGTGATCAAAGTATTGGGTTACAGAATTACTACAGAAAATAATGAATATTAAGGAATGCTTGAAGTTGACATTCTTATCAATGGAGAAAAGACTGAAGTTGTCAAAGACTTCCTTTTTTTTTTGGATCAACCATCAACACTCATGGAAGCAGCAGTTAAGAAATCACACGAGGCATTGCATTAGGCAAATCTGCTGCACAAGACCTTTTTAAAGTGTTGAAGAGCAAAGATGTCAGCTTAAAGATTAATATATGCCTGACCCAAGCCATTGTATTTTCAATAACCTCATATGCATGTGAAAGCTGAACAGTGAATAAGGAAGACTGTAGAAGAATTGATGTTTTTGTGTTATGGT
>NW_006408848.1:39528-56380 GCF_000296735.1 Chrysochloris asiatica
TGATGCTTTCTGTATCACTCAGTATTTTGCCCATGTTGTTGTTGTTGTTGTTGTGATGTGCCATGGACTCGGTTCTGACTAATAGTGACCTTGTACAAGGTTTCTGAAGCTGTAAATCTTTACGGGAGCAGAAAGCCTCATCTTTCTCCTGCAGAAGAGCTGGTAGTTTCGAACTGCAGACCGTGAGGTTCCCAGCTTGATTCGTAACCACTACGTTACCTATTGCAAGTCAAGGTTTGAATTTTTTTTCTTCAGTTCTTTCAGATTGAGAAATGCTGAGCATGTTCTTCCCTTTCAGGTTTCTAACTCCATGTCATTGCACATTTCATTAAAATATTTGACTTTTGTCTTCTGGGGCTGCCCTTAGAAATCTTCTGTTCAGCTCTTTTGACTTTTTCATCCCTTCCATTTGCTTTAGCATCTCTATGTTGGACAGCAAGTTTCAGAGTCTCTTCTGACATCTATTTTAGTCTTTTCTTTCTTTCCTGTCTTTTTAATAACCTTTTGCTTTATTCTTGTAGGACGTCCTTGATTTCTTCCCAAACTCTTCTGACTTACAGTCATTAGTGTCTAATGTACCAAATCTGTTCTTGAGAGGGTCTGTAAATTTAGGTGGGATATGTTAAAGATCATACTTTGGCTCTCATGTGCTTGTTTTAATTTTCTTCAGCTACCTCCTCAGTTTGCATATGAGCAGTTGGTGGTCTATTCCACAGTCTGTCCCTGGCTTTGTTTTGACTGATTATATATTGCACTTTTAAACCATCTCTTCCCACAAATGTAGTCAGTTTGATTACTGTGTATTCCCCCCGTTAAGATCATTGTGTATAGTCATTTTTGATGTTTTTTATAAAAGGTATTTGCAATGAAGATGCCATTGGTCTTGAAACATCCTATTGTGCATTCTCCACCATAATTTCTATTCCAAGACCATATTTTCCAACAACCAATTCTTCCTCTTTGTTTCTAACCGCTGCATTACAATCACCAGTAATTATAAATACATCTTGATTATAAATTTGATAAATTTAAGACAGAAGAAGTTGGTAGAATTCTTCTACTTCATCATCACTGGCTTTAGTGGTTGGCACTTAAAATTGAATAATAATGGTAGCAACTGGTTTTCTTTGTAGGCATATGGGTATTATTCTATCACAGAAAACATCGTACTTCAAGATAGAACTTGAAATGTTCTTTTTGATGAGTGCAACACCATTCCTTTTCAACTTGTCATTCCAGGCATAGTAAGCCATGTTGTCAAATTCAAATGGCCAATACCAGTCCTTTTCAGCTCACTAATGCCTAGGATACTGATGTTTATGCATTCCATTTAATTTCTGGCAACTTCCAATTTTCCTACAGGAATACTTCCTACATTCCATGCTCTGATTATTAATATGTGTTTGCAGCTGTTTCTTCTCATTGGCAGACAAAGATTTCAAATGCTTTACTCCATCACATAATCATGGTCAATCCTACTTGAGGAATCAGCTTTTCTCAAGTTGTATTTCAAGGGCAACATGCAAGCTACCACAGTACAACAAAGTAACAGTCAAGTGGTGGTGATTGTAGTGATCCTGGCTTTTTCTTTTTTGTTGTTATTTTCCATAATGTTTATTGGATCCCTAGTGTGCCTGTTCTGCTGTGCATAGGGTCGCTATGAATTGGTACCGACTCGATGGCACCTAACAAAAACAACAACAGTGTGCCTGTAGGTTACCCTGGACTGGTACCTATAAGGTCACCAGTTCAAACTCACTAACCACCCAAGGAAACCCTATTCAGAATCTCTGTGAGTTGAAACTGACTTGACAGCACACAATATTAAAATAAGAAAAAATAAGTCTGATTCCCAAAAAGTTGTTTCTGATTTGAAACGTGCTAAAAATGGTAGCTAAGGGTCTTACCTTGTGAAGCCTTCCCTCCATGTTGTTTGGAAATGGCTCTTTATTGACCCAGACCAACAGGTCTGGGTACACCTGTAGAAACATAAACGCACACATATAGAGTCAAAACAGGACCTACTGTGAAATCTCATTAGGTCAGTTTAATGGAGCTCAATTCTTTCAGTGTTCAGTCGCTTATTTTCTAATTGCAATGAAGGGTGCTCAAAAAGCCCATAAACACTAATAATATTCAAATTGTTAGTATGCATCTTTATGTACACTGCACTCAGGAGAGTTTTACCTCAGTGCCTTCCAAGTCTAAGTCCAAGAGGGCAGATACCATTCAATGCTATCTTTAACAGACAAGGTAGCAGTTTCTTCATGGCATGTCTGACTGAGCAAATTAAGTCATTGTGACGGCCTAACTTTCTAGGCAAAACCCCTTTGCCATCTGTGGATTCTGATCTGCTCTGTAGGACTTTCGTAACTGTAATATTAATGGAAGCAGATTCATCAGGCTTTTCTTCTGAGGTGCAGCCTGGTGAGTTCAAAACACCGAACCTGTAAATTAACAGACAAATGCAAACCATTTGAACTGTGTAAGAACCTCTTCTACATATCCTTGTAAAACTCTCTATTTGTGAAATAAGTGAGTCATTCACCCATCAAAGGCCATTAGGGCTAATTGTGATAATTTATTAGAAGCCTAAGGTTATGCACAAAGCATAAGGAAAAGGAAACAGCAGTCCAGTCTCCCCTGAGTCCACAAGGCCACCCACCAACAACACACTCCACCCAGCAGCCTGATAGCAGTGCCATTAACATATGGGGGGCAGGGAGATGGGCAGCATTTGTCATGAATGATTCATAAAACACTAGCTGATGGTTTCAGGAGTGGGGGAGCTGAAGAGAGTGAGTGGAACTGAGTAACTTTCCTTTAAATATACAAAAGGTTATTATCATAAGAATGTGTTTGGCCAGCTGTTCTCCATTTAAAGACAAGAGTTGGGGAATGGAGTTAAATTGCAACTACAGATTTAGGTCAGCTATAAGGAAAAACTTGGCATACGAATTGTTAAATTACTAAAAGAATTTAGAGGGAAAACTGTGAAATCTTCTTTAAGAAATTTAGAAACAGAATCCAACAACCATCTGTCAAGGCTAATTCCTGTTTAACACAGTCCTGCTTGAAGGGAGGAGGGATGCAGTGAGATAAATTTTTTTTTTTCCAGATTTGATTCTCTAAATTCTGTAAGTAAGCTTCACACTTAATAATGATTCAGAGTCACATCTCAACATGAGATCAAACTGACACCAGGAACTCAAAAGGTTAGATAGGAAGTTTGGGGGTCCATACATTTATGTTAACGTAAGGAACAATTTAGAAAAGTAGTGTGAGAATGGTTATACAACCAGAAGAATGTAATCAATGTCACTGAATTTTGCATGTAAAAAATTTTTAATTGGTGTATGTCTGATAACGTATATTCTCTACAAGAAAGAAAAAATATTTTTAAAACAAAAAAAATTAAACATACCTACCTCACTAATAAATGAATGAACAGACTTAGATGCCATTTTTGCTTTTGAAAACACTGGAGAAGGTAGTCTGATCATTAGGTTAACTGCAGTGTTTTCTTGTGTTAACTGCAGTGTTTTCTTGTATGTGTTAATTGATGTCTTTTGTCCCATTTGGTCAAGAGGTCTGAAGAAGACAACATGGTGGCTGTGTTGACTCTTTAGGGTAATCTAATAGTCTATTGCAGTAACATTTAATCTTACCAACTCATGGCAACCCTATATGGGGTTTCTAAGTCTCATCTTTCTCCCACAGAGCTACTGGAGGGTTTGAACTGCCAACCTGTGGTTAGCAGCCCAGCACCTAACCCAGAGCACCACCAATCACATCCCAATTAGCAAAACATTCATTATCTATCTCTTCACGGTTGACTGTGAGCTGGTCTTTCTCTCATTACACTATTGAGGAAATTGAAACTCAAAAAGAAGGTCTAATGACTTGCCCAAAGTATAGGTAAGACTGGAACTTAAAATCAGACTTCTAAATTTTATACTTCAATTTTTTCTTCTATAGTGCTGCCCTTGCAACATGTAGGAGACAAATCACCTGTTACCTCTCCTTCAAATTGACATCAGTCAACAGCATCCTGTAATTGCTGAAATGATTTTCTCACTCTGTCCTGCATCTACTATTCTTGGCCATGTGGTTCCCCTTACAGCAAACACCTTTCTTTCCCACAGATTTCCCTCCTCAGTACTGCTCCTTTTGGGAAAATTCCACCATTTCCCTGCTTTGGGACATTCCTTTTAGTCAAGAGGTAAAGAAAACAAAATTACCATCTAAAATACACAGGGGCTCTTCAGAGCTTAAAATAAAGTCTGAGTACACAATATCCTTGTTTGGGCTTAACTTTAGAAGACACCAGATTTGGGTGACTGTAAATATACTTTATATACTTGTAAATAAAAAGATTACATTTCTGTTAATCTTATAAACATGTTTTAAGTACAATTAAAAATACTGATGAGAAAATTGTGTAGGGAACCAAAAATGTTGATAAAAATACATGTAGAAACTCGGTAAGCACAAATCTACTGTCACTTAGTCACTCTGTGTTGTTATTGTTGTTCAGTGCTGTAGAACCAATTCCAACCCACAGGGACTCTGTATAGGGTTTCCGAGTAGCAGCTGGTGAGCTTGAACTGCTGACCTTGCAGTTCAAACAGCTTTGCAATATGGTGCATTAACCCACAGCGCCACACCAGGAATCTATTTGTTATTGTTAGGTGCCATAAAGTCGGTACCGACTCACAGTGACCCTATGCACAGCAGAATGAAACACTGCCCGATCCTGGGCTAACCTCACTACAGTTGCCACGCTTCAGTCCATCGATGCTGCCACTTGGCCAATCCATCTCGTTGAGGGTCTTCTTCTTTTTCTCTGACTCTCCACCTTACCAATGACTGGTCCCTCCTGACAATATGTCTGAAGTATGAGAGACAAAATTTGGCCACCTTGACCTCCAAGGAACACTCTGGCTGGACTTATTTCAATACAGATCTGTTGGTTCTATGGGCAGCCCATGGCACTTTCAATATTCTCCTCCAACATCATAACTCAAAAGCATAAATTCTTCTACGATCTTCCTTAGTCACTATCCAGCTTTCGCATGCATATGAGGTTATTGAAAATACCATGGCTTGGGTCAGGCACACCTTAGTCCTCAAGCTGACATCTTTGCTCTACACACTTTAAAAACGGTCTTGTGCAGCAGATTTGCCTAATGCAATACGTTGTTTGATTTCTTGACTGCTGCTTCCATGAGTGTTGATAGTTGATCCAAAAAGAATGAAGTCCTCAACAACTTCAATTGTTTCTTTGTTAATAAGAATGCTGTTTATTGGTCCACTGGTGAGGATTTTTGTTTTCTTTAAAATGAGATGCAATCCACAATGAAGGCTGTGCCCTTTAATCTTCATCAGTAAATGTTTTAAGTCTTCTTCACTTTCAGCAAGCATGGTTGTATCATCTGCATATCGCAGGTTGTTAATGAGTCTTCCTCCAATCGTGATGTCACGTTTTTCTCCATAGAACCCAGCTTCTTGGACTATTTGTTCAACATACAAGTTGAATAAGTGTGGTGAAAGAATATAACCTTATCATACACCTTTCTTAATTTTAAACGATTCAGCATTTCCATGTTCTGTTTGAACAACTGCCTCTTGGTCTAGGTACAGATTCTTCAGGAACACAATTACGTGCTCTGGAGCATTCATACTTCTCAATGTTGTCCACAATCGAAAGCCTTTGCATAGTCAATAAAGCACAGGTAAACATCTTTCTGATATTCTCTGCTTTCAGCCAAGATCCATCGGACATCAGCAATGATATCCCTCATTCCATGGTCTCTTCTGAATCTGGCTTGAACCTCTGGAAGTTCTCTGTCAATGTATGCTTGCAGCCATTTCTGTATTACCTTTAGTAAAACTTTACTCACATGGGCTATCAAAAAGTTTGTCTGATGATTTCTCCATTCTGTTGGGTCACCTCTTTTTGGAATGGGCACAAATACGGATCTCTTCCAATCAGTCAGCCAGATAGCTGTCTTCCAAATTTCTGGGCAGAGATGAGTGAGTGCCTCCTGTGCTGCCTCACTTTCTTGAAAGATTTCAAGCTGTATTCCATCAATTCCTGGTGCCTTGTTCTTTGCCAATTCCTTCATTGCACCTTGGACTTCCTCCTCCAATATCATTGGCTCTTGATCATATGCTACCTCTTGAAATGGTTGAATATTAACCATTTCCTTTTGGAACACTGACTCTGTGTATTCCTTATATCTTCTTTTGATGCTTTCTTCATTCAATAATACGCTCAGAGAATCCTTCAATAGAAAGTCGAGGCTTGAATTCTTTCTTCAGTGCCCCCAGCTTGAGAAGTGCTGAGTGTGTTCTTCCTTTTTGGTTTTCTGATTCCAGATCTTTGCACATTTTGTTGTAATATTTGGCTATATCTTCTTGAGCTGATCTTTGAAATTTTCTATTCAGCTCTTGGACTGCCTCATTTCTTCCATTTGCTTTATCATCTTTATGCTGGAGAGCAAGTTTCAGCGTGTCCTCTGACATCCATTTTGACCTTTTCCTTCTTTCATGTCTTTTTAATGACTTTTTGCTTTCTTCATGTACAGTGTTCTTGATATCATCCCGCAACTCTTCTGGTTTTTGGTCTTTAGTGTTTATAGGACAGGGTAAAACTGCTCTCTAGGTTTCAGAGGCTCTAAATTTTTATGGAAGCTGACTGATTCATCATATTCTCAAGGATCAAATGGTGGGTTCAGATCACCAGCTTTTCAGTTAACAGCCCTATGTTTAATCCACTTATTTGGTGGTCTCATTTGTAAACACGTTGTTGTTGTAAGTTGTTGAGTCAATCCAATTCATAGCTACCCTGTATAGCATTTGTTGTCGTGAAGTGCTGTGGAGTTGGTTCCAACTCATAGTGACAAGGCTTTAAATTTCTATGGGAGCAAAAGGCCTCTTTCTCCTGCTGAACAACTGGTGGATTTGGACTACTGACGCTGAGATTGACAGCCCAATGTGTAGCCCACTGTGCCACCATGTATCCCGTGGTAGGCACATATTGTTGTGTTATGTGCCGTCAAGTTGGTTCTGATACATAGTGACCCTGTATAGGGTTTCCGAGAGTGGCTGGTGGATTTGAACCTCCAACCTTCCATTGCTTATCCTGAAGTGCCACACCAGGACACATGAAGTTATTAAAAGCAAAACCAAGTAAACATTATTTCTGTGTTCCTGTGCTTTTCTGGGAGTATTCCATTTTAACAAAATGGCATTGTTTTAGCATTTAATTTCTGGGTTTGGAGTCAAATACTAAAGCCACCCAAGTCCAGTTTGTGGGGGAAATAGCTTGTCTTTCAGAAATTATTACACTTGTCATTCTACCAAATTATTTTTCTAAGAACTTCCTTTTTGTTAAGAACAAAAGTCAATTATTTTCACCAAAGAACTCAGGAACATGAGTATCAGATAACATAACCCACAAGGAAGAAATCTTTCTCGCCTGCCTCAACCTCATTCCATTGAAACATTAATTTAGCCACAAATTGACCAAGCGATCTCTAATTAGGCTGTTTTTTTGTTGTTGTTGTTTTCAGCATTTGAATCATAAAGTAATCATTGTCTACAAAAAATGTCACTTTGACCTTGTTTCCTTTAGAATCACAACCTGAAGCCAAAAATGGTAGTGACAGAGAAAGAATTAATTACATTTTTGAAACCTAATTGGCCAGTCTCTAAGAACTCAGTTTATCCTTGGGCATAGTACCTGAGAGGACATTCAAACTTCATTTTTATCTTTCATACAGCTGGATTTGAAAAAAAAAGTTGTAGACTATTGGAAATAAATCCTATCTACATTATAGCTTTGTTCTTTCTTATAACTGTGGAATTTTGATACACTAAAATGAAGGGCTTAAACAACAAGATTTATTGACAATTATCCTCGTGCTCAAATGACTCAGACCTGACCTTTGGTGTTCTGCAAGTGCCTCAACTTTATCTAATTTCTTTTCCAGTGCTGGACATGGAAAAAGAGTAGTTATAAGTAACAATCATTGTCCTTCCTGTCAAAAGCCATCTTCATTTGTCTATAGTGTATATTGTTGATGTTGTTAAGTGCCGTCAAGTCGGTTCCGACTCACAACGACCCTGTACAGTGTTTCTGAGGTTGTAAATCTTTACTGGAGCAGAACACCTCATCTTTCTCCCGCGGAACAGCTGGTAATTTCGAACTGCTGAACATGTGGTTAGCAGCCGAATTCATAACCACTACGCTCCCAGAGCTCCTTATAGTGTATATGCTTGAGACATATTATTGACACCTTTGAGATGCTAAGAAATCCTTGTCAAATAGATTGCCTTCAGCTGGTATTTCTGCATAACAGTCAAGATTCCAGCTCAGGAAGTCATTTTTAAGTCTGAACATTTGAGCTTCTGATAGTTACTATCCAGGTTCTACTGCTGACGGTCAGGGACATAGTGCCACTTTTCAACATCAAATTTCTTACTACTGTTCATGCATTCATTCACTAAGAGTTCATTACACACCTGCAGTGTGCTGGACACTATTTTAGGTTCTTCAGATTGCTATAGGTGGAATATAGTTGCCTTCTAAGAGTTCACACTGAAAGAAGTCCTGATAGTGTAGTGGGTTACTAACTGCAAGGTCAGCAGTTCTAATCCACCAGCTGCTCCAAGTGAGAAAGATGAGGCTTTTTGCTCTCATAAAGATTTACAGCTTCAGAAACCCTATGGAGGGTTGTTATAAATCAGAACCAGCACACTGGAAGTCCAGGGGAGTAGGGGACATTAATTCATAAAATTAATTCTTTAAGTGTGCTTTAAGTGCAATAAAAAATTAAACAAGTGCGCAAGTTTGTCACACATTGGTGCTGTTAAGTGTCATCAAGTTGGTTCCAATTCATAGAAATCCTATGTACAGTAGACCAAAACCATGCCTGATCCTGCACCGTCCTCATAGTCGCTGCTATTTAAGCCCATTGCTGCAGTCACTTTCCAGTTTATCTCATTGAGGCTCTTTCTCTTTTTTGTGCAGACCCTCTGTTTACCAACCAGTGTCTCCTTTTCCAGGGTCCCTTTTAATAAGCCCAAAGTGAGACAAAACCTTGCTAAGGAGCATTCTGGCTATACTTCTTCCACCACAGATTTGTCTTTTGGCAGACCATAGTATATTCAATATTCTTTATCATACCATAATTTAAGTGTATCAATTATCCTTCTATGGTTATATATTGCCCAACTTCTGCAAGCACAGTACTACAGTATGACAAACTGACAGATAACAAATATAATAATGCTAGCATATGTACCAACACAATAAACAAAAGAAAACCAACATTTAGTTTAACATCCAGGAGTGCCGGAAACAGATAACAGAGGGAAAGGTGGTGACAGTCACAGATCAGGATAGTATATGATGGTTTGGGGATGCAAGTCAAGGGGAATAGAAAGTTGAGTGATGAGCTTCCATGTAGGAGAGCACCCCTGTGGCCAGGAGGTCTCACTGCAGCTCTCAGTGAATACAATAGTAACAACACAAATGTGACTCCAAAGTTTGTTGTGTCCTCAGTTTTCGAACTATTTCAGAAAATCAGGAGTAACAAATGATGAAGTGATTGAGACTTTTAAGTGCTGCTAAGTGAGTTACAAAACATAAATCTACTTCATTAGTTAACTACCTTCTCAGAAATCTGCCATGAAGCCTTGATCAGACCACAGTGTGTGTGAATTGATACACTGCATGGTTCAGTTGTAAATGGCCAGAAGAATAACCTGTAACATTAGTCTTTCTCTCCTTGGTGGGGTCCGATGTCCTTAAAGAATGCACCTCTACAGGCTTTTCTTGACTTACCAAGAGTAGATGCCCACCCTCTGCAAACAGAGAAGCTGATTAGGGCAACAGGTGTACAACTTGCATAATTAATTCTCTTTGAGCTGTAAAGGGGTATATTTCACAATATGTCTGCCAACTGTATAGTGTGTCTGCATGTGCACATGTTCTATTCTACATAATTAGCCAGTAAGATGTGAAACCCAGTCCTGTAATACAAGAAGAATTTATGCATATATACATGCACTGCCTATATACAAATGTTTTTTGAAATGGCACTATTAAGAACCTTCTTCAAAAGCCATGCTGCTCCCAGGTGTTGGTGCTCATGTGAGAGAGCAGAATGTAAAGTGAAACCATAAATGAGTTACAAGGATCATTTTCCTCTGAGCAGCATTACATCAAAGCTTAGATGGTGCCAAAAGATGATGCACTGAGCTTGTCTCTCTAGAGCCCAGTCTTAGAGATCAGCCTAATTCTGCGAACGCTGCTTAGAGATGAAGCACACAGTGATGGAAATGCATTCCAACTAGGCGACAAAAAGATAGACTCGGAACATTGGGCCATTTAGATGATACATGTAACCTCCGCACATTCTGGAACGCAGAATAAAAGTGTTAGTTAACGCCCAGATTGGCAAACATGCTGGTTTGGAAGCGAAATGAAACATGCACTGTCCTAATTTGAATACACACATGAAGCAGGAGTTGGCTGTGGTAACAATGTGTAATAACAGACCACTCCATAGGGCTTCATTTCTGCACCGCCTATTGTCATAAATGCCCTCCTGCTGGAAAGGAAAGGATAGCTTTTGTGGCTCTGTTGTATTACAACACCTGCGGACACTCAGTGTTTCCACAGCAGGGCAAGTCCATGTCATTACGTGCTGCCAAGTTGGCTCTATCACAGAGACCCTGTGTACAATAGAACGAAACATTGCCTGGTCCTGTGGCATCCTCACAATCTTTCCTGTGTTTGAGTCCATTGCTTCAATCACTCTGTGTCCATGTGGAAATAGAGGCAGAAAGACCACAGAGATTTCACTGTTTGTGAGACTACTGAGCGCTCACAAACTGGTTACGCCCATTGCATTAGCTTTGCTTCAGGTATATATGCAAGCTTTGGGCACAGAAAAATCACCATGGTATACTATTATGGAGCAGATAAAGTCTTGTCCATCATAATGTGTTAGGTAGGCAAGTGAATTATAACTCCCTACTCTGTGAGTTGGAGTCCTGGTGTGGGGCTGTAGGATAAGCACTAGACCCTAAGGTCAATGGTTCAAATCTACCAGTTGCTCCTCGGAAACCCTATACAGGGTCACTACTAGTCAGAACTGACTTAGCAACAACTCTGAGTGGGGGTGTATGAAGCAAGCTGTATGGATACTGATAGTAGACTCTTCTCAGTCCCCTCAGCTCATTGTAAAGCCCCCCTGAGAGGCCTGTGGTGAATGAGTGGGAACTGACTGCTGTGGAATTTTATTTCTAGGCTTCCACTAGGAGGGAGAGAAAAGAAAAGGAAGTCTTCTGGATGGCAACAAAATGAAAGTGTTTACTTGTGAAATGAATCATTGGCACAAAGAGCTTTCACAGTCACTCTGTTCCACAATATAATATTCTGTTTGTTGGGTCCGTGAATCTTTTTAAATGTGATTTCTAGGAACAACAGCAAAGACTTTCGAAGGGAACAACAAATCAAGTCAGTAGCACATCACAAAGGGTTATGGTTATCTGACTTTTCATTTTCATTACTATTTAAAACTGGTCACTGAGTCAGTTTTCAGGGCATTTACAGTAGATGATTTAAGGTGAGGAGAGGAGTAGCAGACGCTTAACTGCAATGCCATGAAACACAGAGATCGGTTGCAAACTCCACCTCTCGTCCCAGTCTCATTCCTTTCCAATAGTTTTGCTTAGCACAAAGCAATCCACCTAAAGACTCCATAAATAATCCAGAAAAGGGAGTTACTGATCGAGGAATTCTCAGATTTCTGCCAAGTCTCCCACCCCTGGGCTGGAGGTCAGCCTGGTACAGTAACCAGAGCCAACTTGTGGACTGGACTCAAGGAATTAAGTTCAACAATTCAGATCTTGACTTTTAATGGGTAATTTTCCTTTTCAGCAGTGAAGACAAAACAAAGTACAAATAGCTGATAAGAGCCCAAAGTAAACGAGGAGTAAAAAGCACAAGGATAAAGCCTGGAAACAAACCTCATAAGTAATATCTAAGAAATGACTTTCTAAACAAAGGGAGAAATTTTAAGCAGCTTTTAAAAATTCTCCTTAGAGATTATGCAGTTTGTGAGTGTACAATAAGAAAGTAAAGGCCATAATACATTTGCTCTTTTCAGCAGGAAAAAAACAAAACACTGGCCTTTGTTAACTTGCAGAAAAAAGGCCCCTCAGGCATTTCAGCACAGCATAAGCTTTCCCTTGCCCTACTGACCTCCACAAATATGTTAATCAAAATCTCTTACCTCCCTGGAATGGAACCAGAGTAAATATTTACATAGCACATCTGAGTTCTAAGTCTGGACCACCTAATTCTATTATATAAACTGGGTTTCATTTGTAATCAAGAAATTAGCAACAAACACTAAATCTGGCTATGTTTCTCCTGTTTTAAGATAAAAGAAACGGAAGGAAGGAGGGAGGAAAAAAGAAAGCCGGGAAGGAAGAAAAACAGCTTGAATACTAATGTTTTCCTATGCCCTGCATGCCAAACTGCAATTGTGAATTTCTGAAACTGTATTGTCTGCCATGAAGAACAGTAATGCTGTTGACTTTCTAATACTAGACATCTGGAGGAACAGGGCTTTTTCCAACCACATTCCTGTATTAATAGGAAACATCTAGACTTGCTTTTATTAGCTGGTTTGAATATTTTTAGGCATGTTGGGTTTTACCTTCAGATAACAATAATAAATCTAACTTCTAATCACCAATAATGCTCCTCCGCCCCCCTCCCCGCATCTTGTGTTATCCATGAAAGTCATATTAAAATTTTCCCATTACCAGTGGGAAAATAACTGGTCAAAATTCAAAAGATTTCGTTTGTTAAAATCCTCAGCCAAAGTTATTTATCTAGATATATGGATTTTGGGGTTTTTTTGGTCAGAATAGATGATGAGAAGCCAGTTGCTTTTGAAGAGTTTGTGGACATTTCAAAACATTTCCTCTTGTTGACATGTGACATGTACAAGACTGAGATTTCCAAAAAGTTCTGCATTTTCTCCCAAAGCGTTCATTTCCAAAGAAACTATTCACTCTTTCCATCAGTGTAACCTCTTCTGCTGGCAGCTGCAAATTCCTTAGCACTTAACAAAATCCGTTTCACAGTTCAATGCTTTACTTGTACCATCCAGGTCATTTAAAGACTGATATGGAGCTCTGGTAGTGTAGTGGTTACGAATCGGGCTGCGAACCTTAAGGTCAGCGGTTCGAAACTACCAGCCGCTCCGTGGGAGAAAGATGAGGCCTTCTACTCCCGTAAAGATTTACACCCTCGGAAACCCTGTACAGGGTCGCTATGGGTCGGAACCGACTCGACGGCACTTAACAACAACAACATCCTCTCAACAGCATAGTAACATACTAAACAGCATTATAACAGACCACTAAGTTAAGGGAAGAGTCCTGGTATGATGCTTCAGGATAAGCAGTAGACCACAAGGTTGATTTGAACAGTAAGGTCGGTGGTTCAAACCCACCAGCTGCTCCTCAGAAGTCCTCTACAAGGTAGCTGTGAGTCAGACCCGACTTGATGGCACTTAAAAACAAGTTAAGGAAATGTAGCCCTGATGTGGTGCTGTACAATAAGCACTGGACTGCTAACCACAAGGCTAGAGGTTCGAATTCACCAGCCACTCCTTGGAAACCTTATATAGAGTCACTATGCATTGGAATTGAGTCAAAGGCACTTGACAAAAACAACACTAAGGGAATGGGTGGTTTCTAGTTTGGCAGGATATAATTCAAATTGGTTTAAATCAAAGGTTATCTCATTATAATAAAAAGTGAAAAATAAAGACCTATCTGTATCAACAGGCTGTAAGTGCTCAAGTAAAAAAGAGGTCAGTCAGAGTGGTTTTCATCCTTTCTAGCTAGGGCTGGAGAAAGGACATGGGGATAAGGCTCTTGTTCAAGAGTGAGTAATGGTTATCATGATTGATTGCAACTGTAAAGATAGAGGTTTTGTAGCAAAAAGAGGGGTTGATCTTGTAGTCTAGGAGTGGAGGACCCTGGAACCATCAAGGGTGAAGAGCGGGAGTAGAGTTTGGAACCCTATTCAGAGAAGCAGAGACACCAGAGATGCAGGCAGAAATGATGATGTGGAGAGATGGAGCAGCTGGGGACTTTAGATTCATGGAGGGAGAGAGGCTGTGTGTTGGTGTCCAGGGGGCAGCCTTGCAGGTTATGCCCTTTGGGTGTTTGAGTGGTTATAGATTCCTGAGTGCTTCCGTGTACATCCAAAAAAAAAAAAAAAAAAAGAGGGAATGGAAGCAAATGCTGTTAAATGATGATGCATGGAGGGGATTATAATCTTTGTAATCAAACAAAATATGACAGGATGAGTGTAAAGCTTTTGTTCTCCCCTGTAAACTATCACTCAATTCACAGTAAAAACTTAAAAAAATAAATAAATAAAGGCCACTAAGAGGCTTCTGAAGGGCAGTGGTAGAATTCTTGACTTCCATGTGGGAGACCAGGATTAGATCCCTAGCAAATGAACCTCAAGCACAGACACTACTCATCTGTAGTTGGAGGCTTGTGTTTGACTGTTATGCTGAGAACGTTTCAGTGGAGCTTCCAGACTAAGACCGACTAAGAAGAAAGGCTTGGCAATTTATTTCCAAAAAATCAGTCAATGAAAACCCTATGGAGCATAGTTCTTCTTTGATCAGTACGGGGTCACCATGAGTCAGAGTTCACGCAACAGCAACTGGTTTCTTTATGTTGTTGTTACTTGCTGTTGAGTCAATTCTGACTCATCATGTGACCCCATATGTACAGAGTAGAACTGTTCCATAAGGCTTTCAAGACTGCAAACCTTTCGGAAGCAGATCACCAGGTCTGTCTTCCAAGGTGCCTCTGGATTGATTTAAACCATCAACTTTTCTGTTAGTAGTCCAGTGCTTAACCATTTTTGCTTTATCATATATACAAATGTATGTGTATGTATACAAGGTTCCTACTGATGCTATAGCTATAGTATAAACACTGACTTTCTAACTGCAAGGTTGGAAGTTCAAGACCACCGATCACTCCACTGGAGAAAGATGAGGCTGTCTGCTCTCATAAAGATTTACCATCTTGGAAACCCCACATAAGATCATTATGAGTTGGAATCAACTTAATAGCAGTGAGTTGGCTTGGTTTGGTATGATGTTAAGTGCCCTCAAGTAGATTTTCAACTCATAGTGACTCTATAGAGGGCTTTTGAGGAGTGACATGTGAGCTTGAACCACTGACCTTATGATTAGCAGTCCATAGCATATCCTACAGCCCACACCTGGACTTCTAGTTTAGTACGTATACATTTATATACTAGATATACTAAAGGAGCTCTGGTAGCATAGTGGTTACGAATCAGGCTGCTAACCACAAGGTCAGCAGTTTGAAACTACCAGCTGCTCAGCGGGAGAAAGATGAGGCTTTCTGATCCTGTAAAGACTTACAGCCTCGGAAACCCTGTACAGGGTGGCTATGAGTTGGAACCGACTCCACAGCATATAACAATAGAACAACAAGATGTACTAAGTTATCTCTCATAGTTTTGCAAGAATAAAGTGAGTCAGGCTTCAAAATAACAAAGTTCATGGAAAAATGGAATTAAAAGATAATGGAATTTTTTCCACGAAGTTTTTGAAGCCCCCTCGTGTTATGGTCCTCCACTTTAACAACATCAGCAAAAACATCATTTTAAAGATGAGGTTGCAGAGGGAGGAGCTGTCAGGGGACCTGCCCAAGGTCACGTAAACAAAAAACAGGGATGCCAAGACTCAAATCTATCCTTTCTGCTCATAGGATATATCTTCTGACTATGAAGGGTGGCCATTTCCCCAAAGTTACCAGAGTTCTGCATTGGAACATGTTTTCAATACTGATCTATATCACGGAAAGAGCTTAGCATTCTTGTGATGAAAATTAGATTTCTAACAACAATTGATCAGAGTGATTTTCATAAAGATATGCGTTATTCTGCTGCCAGTGTTTCCCAGTCGATGCCCTTCAAAGATAACTTTTACAAAAGTAAGTGCAGTTTGAAGACACAGAAGGGCTTACTCCCTAATGTCTGTGTGTTGTTATGGTCATTGAGGAAAGTCTAGTCTTAAAGCAGCAAATTTGGCTTGGTTGCATTAGGACTTTGGATCTAATTTAATCCAAGCAACACTGGTAATCATCGTTTTGTCTTACTCTAATTTTCCCTGGAAGGAAATGCTCAGCACAATACAAATATCTAACAATCACTTTAGCTAATTACAAAGGGCATTTGCTGAGGAACCAAATTGTTTTAATATGACCCCCAGATGAACTCTCAAACAGCTCCTTCTCAGACGGTTTACCCACGGAGAGTATAATTCAGAATCTCTTTCTCTTTCATCAAATGCATTTCAAATCATGTTGTCTGATCCTCTCTGCTTCTTGAAAATTTAGTCAATTTAAAACTGCTTAGCTAAAGGAAAGTTAAATTTTTATCTTTATTAATGATCTACAGATACAAAAACCATACACTGTATTAAAAAAAAAAAAGATTCTAACTGAAGAGGAAGAAAACAAACACTAGATCAAAGAGGCTAGTTTACAAAAAATACTAGGAATGGTAATTCATCAAGGAAATGTATTTAATCTGGTTCCATTTGGAAACTTTTCGTAAGTGTATTAAAAATGAAGACAGGAGAACAAACAAGATGGCGGATCGGGTGGACGTATAGCAGAGAGCTCCGCCAACAACAACACAGAATACCCAACCAAGCAGGCTCAGGGGATGATCCCAGAACTCTGAACCACATATAAA
>NW_006408848.1:60415-61513 GCF_000296735.1 Chrysochloris asiatica
GTTGAATGTGAAACTGATGATGTGCCCTGTAAACTTTCACTCAATCCACAATAAAAACCTTAAAAAAAAAAAAAAATGAAGACAGCTTTGAAGACATAAAAATAAATGGTGATACAGTAATAACTCCTAGTTATTATGAGGTACCAAACAGCAAGTAATAAAAACAATTGTATTTAATCCTAAAACTACATATATATAGTATTCATTTACACTCAAAGATGTTATGTTCCCTGGCTTTGTCAATATAGGATAGGGATAGCTAATTAATTTAGTTAAAAAAATATATATATATCCCATTAATTATCACAAGAATTCTTTCTATGGAGCCAAAGAATAAATTTTATTGAATTTTTTTATTGAGTTAATTGTGACAGTGTAGACAACAGCCAAGAAAGACTCATATATCCAAAGCAAAGTTAAAAAACAATCCTCATGAATAGAAAAGGTAAAAAAAAGAAAAAAAGAAAAAAAAAAAAAACCAATAGGCTTAGTGAAGTTTAAATAAAAAGATGTGGAAACTTGGCTCCCAGACCTTAATAAAAAACAATATATCTTAATCTTGATAAAATTCTGTTATCAAAGCATGACCAAAATATTCAAGATACAAGGTCATATATCATGATGTGAAATTAGACTGTCTCCACAAGACAGCACAAAAAGGGACTCTGTTGTGGCTCTGAGCATCCAGAGTTTGGAAAGAGTCAAATCCAGGTAATTAAGGACTAAATTGCAAAGACGAGAATTGCTCAGAAAAGATGTGGGCAGAATTTTTGATCCTGCACTAACTGAACTGGTTGGGTGTGTAATCTCAATTACCTTGTCAGGAATATTTACAAAATACTTACATACCCTATGGAACATACTTCTACTCTGACACATGGAGTTTCCCTGAGTCACTGTCGACTTGTAAGCAACTAGTAGGTAAGTAATGTCTATGATACAGTGAATATTTGGTGGTTGTGGTTGTTAAGTGCCATTGAGTCAGTACTTACTCATAGCGACCCTATGTATAACAGAACAAAACACTGCCCAGTCCTGGGCCAAACTCACAATTGTTGCCACACTTGAGCCCACTGATGCTGCCACTTTACCAATCCA
>NW_006408848.1:62183-92003 GCF_000296735.1 Chrysochloris asiatica
ATTATTTGCTCAGCATACAGGTTGAATAAGTATGGTGAAATAACCATGGCACACTCCTTTCTTAATTTTAAACCATTCAGAGTTCCCATGATCTATTATTTTGGTCCATGTACAGATTCCTCATGAGCACAATTCAGTGCTCATGAGGAATTAAGAATATTTGGTAGGTTAAGTTTAAATTCCTGGTGTGGTACTGTAGGGTTAACTGTAAAATCAGCAATTCAAACTCACCAGCTGCTCCTTGGAAACCCTACACAGGGTAGCTATGCATTGGAACCGTCTTGAAAGCACTTAACAACTTTAAACTCTATAGAGTGAATACCTTATCAAAGAATACATCCCATTAGTTTGAGTTGGAAGTTCCAAAATAGTAAAGACAACACATTTTTCAAATAGGGTTTTAAAGCTAAGTCCCCCAGTTCTAAGAAGTATCAGGAAAAGGGTGAGCAAATTAATATAATTCATCTTAAAGTCTACTTCTCTAAACCATACAGCAACTTGAAAGTTCCTAATATTGCATGCTTTCAAACAGTGGATCCATTCCTTGCACAATATCCACACCAATATTAACTGAGGCCTTACAATGCAGCAGGCACTAAACTAAGGGCTGCAAATGCCCACATGCACAGCTATACTGAGATTCAGCAGCTGCCTAGCAGATTCACACATGGTGAACAAATTTTCTGATCAGAAAATTTGGTCCCAAATAAGTCTTTTGAGTAACATTCATTAGAATGACTTAATGAAGAACATCCAACAGTACTTCTTGGTGAAGCACTTAATAACACACCTCTACTTATGATGTCAACATCTTAGTCAACAAGTTTTATCCATCTAATCACTGACTCTAGCTTTTCCTTGACAGTTCTAGTTTTGACCATTGGCCACCAAAGCAGCAATATCTTCTAATTTCTACTCCTTCCTGTCCAAGAATAGGTTTATACAATAAAAGTGTCCTCAAAGTGCCTGGACCCATTTTAAACAAAACAATTCTTTGTAGATTTCTCCCTGTGCAGCTACTGGACAGTAGTACTTTTCCCTGCTGGAACTTTACCAAGCACAATTCAGCCAGGAAGGCTGTTACCTGCCCTAGTAATCAAAGGACAGCGGAGTGCGATGGTGATCAGAGTAAGGGTTGGAGTGGAGAAAAGAGAAGAGGTAAGGCATGCCAAAAATTCTGTACACACTATGAATCTTATTTTAATTACTCATTGGTATGAGTCTTTGGCTCAGCATTTTTATTGGCAACAACTCTTCAACTCGCCTACTTTTCCTTTCCAATAGATGGTGCTGGCTCCCAGTTTCTTCTTAAAAGGGGCAAACAGACCTTCCTTTCACTGGCCATACTGCTGTGCATCTTTTACTTTTTTGTGTGTGTGCTTAATGTGAGTTATACTTGTATTTAATTCTATGAAAGGACGGATGAACACTGAACCAAGCAAGTCTAAAACCAAGGGTAAGAAATAGATCCATTCAAACAATCATTCACATTTTTAAGGCAAAAAGCTTAAATTGAAAATCGTTCTTTGGTAATAGAAGGCACTGACTTTATTTCCAAAGGTTTGATTACCTTGTGAAACCAGAGCAGATTGCTGAGAAACAAACCCTGCCTCCTATTGGAAGAGCTGAGTGACTCTACCCCTCTATGCTAAAAGAAGATTACTCCACCAGCGCCTATCAATCTAGCTTCCTGGCCCATTTCAGGCCACCTGAATTGCCTGTATGTAAGGGTCTACACAATTCAGGAATGAGCTCTGGTAGCGTAGCATATGAGTTGGGCTGCTCACCTCAAAGTCAACAGTTCGAATCTACCATGAGCTCTGCAGGAGAAAAATGAGGCTTTCTGCTCCCATAATGATTTACAGCCTCATACTGGGTCGCTATGAGTCACAACCAACTCCACAGTACATAACCACCACCACCACCACCAAACAATTTAGGAGTCCTTTTGGTAGTAGGCTTAGATTTCATTGACTGCTTCCCTCTAGCCTCCCTAACACTGAGCCTTAAAGAGATTCCCAACTATTACACTAGTTGGTCAAGAGTCCCTTCTCAATGACAAAACCTTTCCACATCTGCATTCTTGGTAACAGCTTCAACTGTCCTGTTTCAAATGTACAGTTTTGGAAGGCAGAGAAACATGTACAATACACCAGCTACAAGTAGAACGTTATAGCTGTGGTAAATGTACAGGAGAGAATGAGAGTATTTCTGCTGGATCTACTAGAAGATGATTAATAGAGGGACTTTCATTGAAATTCAGCTATGAAGAAGGGCTTTATTTTGTTAGGAGGTGCACAAGTAAGCAAAGGCACAGAAGAGACTCCTAGGGCAGATTTAAAATAGCAAATGGTCCAGTTTCATCATGACTCAAAATAAGGGATTAGCTCACATAGTTTCTAGAATGATTACCAAGCCACAGATATTAAACTTATGAAGATTGAAAAATATTTACAAATATGGGTTAGAAGAAAGCATAAAGAATTCAAGAAGCAGTGCTTACTTATGTCAACATCAATTTTACTAAGGGGCTTAAGGATAAAGTCCAACCTCATCTGAAGGGGCTAAAGAAATATACAAATCATTTCATATTGAAAACTTTGCAGCTGATATAGTGTAAGTAGAACTTGGTGCTGTATTAAGAAGAAATTCTAGAATATATCCTCTTTGATTTGGCTTTCCTTTCTTTTGTGATGAGATTCCCTTTAGATGGTCACCAGACTATTTAACAGCCTGTAGGCTTCACATTATAAACAATTTTATGATGATGATGTAAGCATTGGCTTTAATTTTGAGTAAGTATGTCTGGCTAATCAGGAAGAAGTGGAGAGAGAGAGGCAGCTGGACACATGTGGCTGAAATCAATTAGCACAGGGTTACATCCAATTAGACTCATAAAGAGGAGGCACAGTGCATCCTTTTGTGAAGTTTGCTTAGCAGCAACCGTCTCTCTGGTCAAGGGAACACTGCAGAACCTGCTGGATTTGCCAATGGAAGTGCTGCCACTTTCTCAGAGAAAGAGGATCAGGCAAGCTCTCCTTTTCCTACCAGATCCTTCTAGCTAGGGACTTCCCTTCTTTCTACCACCCTACCCTGGCCGACATGGAGCTCTGGTAGTATAGTAGTTATGAGTCAGCTGCTAATCTCAAAGTCAGCAGTTTGAAACAACTAGCTGTTCTGTGGGAGAAAGATGAGGCTTTCTGCTCCTGTAAACATTTACAGCCCTGGAAACCCTAGGCAGAGTAGCTATGAGTCAGCTATGGCACATGACCACTACCACCACCCCAGCCCAAGGACTCCTGGTGTGGCACTGTAGGATCAGCATTGGGCTGCAAACCACAAGGTCAGCAATTCAAACCCACCAGCTACTCTTTGGAAACCCTAATCAGGTTTGCTATGAGTTGGAACCGACTTGACAGTACTTAATTACAATAAATAATAATAACCTCAGCCCAAGGGGAGTAAGAAGCAGAAAGAACAGAGGCTGAACACTCAAAAAGATAGTGTGTGGGTGAGTGTGTGAGTTCATTTCTGTAAGGTACAATCAAAAGACAAAGAACTGGAGACAGGTTGGTAACCTGAGTGGGAATCCGGTGCCATCTCAATGGCTTCCTATCAAGTCCTTAACTTTTAGGTCTAGTTTTTAATGTCTGTCACTTGACAGAACAAAGGCCAGAACCAAACTAAACCAACCCCCAAATGAAACAAAACCAAGAGGCCAAAACAGGGTGGATCATCTTCCTACAATACTAAAAATCCATTATACTCACTTTTGCAAGCATAACTTTTAAAATCCATTCTATTTATGTGGAATAGTGTTCTGTCTCGTCGAAATCTACCCAAATAGTCTTAATTCTTCATTCATTCAAGATTAAGAACTAAAGCCAAACTCTAGAGAGATACGGCCAACCACCTGCTCTCAAGGAGCAAGAAGTCAATTTCTAGGTTTCAAACGTTGTGCCAACTCCAATCAATTGTTAATCACTTTCTGAACACCCTATTGAGGATTCTGAAACCATAGCCAGGCTGAGTGGTGATATGAGTGTCCCAGTTGGTGGGCAATGTTGGCTGCAAGTGCAGGAGCAGTTAGTGGTGGCCACACAGCTTCCATTTCCATACACCCCCTGGCTCTAGTTTCATCCCTGCCTCCCAGGCCCCAGTATTCCACAACATCACTGTTCTAAGTCATACCACCATGTGCTAGACTATCTTATATTGAACTTAGTCTTCCTTCCACAATGAAAATATAAATCCGCTGAGGACTGAGGCCAAGGTATGTATCTTCAACAATGTAAAGAAGTAAGCACAAAAAGATGTTAAAAACGCAAACACAAAAAACATTTTGCTGCTCAACTGAAATGAGAACAAATGCAGAATACTGCTAACTCTTATTATTTTCTTTGGTAATTTCAGTTATGTCACTCTTGGGTTCTTAGGATCATTATTATATCAAAGATCAGGTCATACTGGAAATAAGTGCAGGTGTTAAAAGTTTCATTGTTGGGTTATTCATGACAGGCTTTTGATGGTTGCTGAAAATGCTGCTGTGAGGTTTGAGTACGAAAGCTGGATCAAAGTTAAAGGTAAAGGGCTGGCACCAACCCATGATGCTCAGAGTGTGGTTATAAAAGCTGGTAAAGGTAAGCAAGGAGCTCTGGTAGCGTAGTGGTTACGAATCGGGCTGCGAACCTTAAGGTCAGCGGTTCGAAACTACCAGCTGCTCCGCGGGAGAAAGATGAGGCTTTCTACTCCCGTAAAGATTTACACCCTCGGAAACCTGGTACAGGGTCGCTATGGGTCGGAACCGACTCGACGGCACTTAACAACAACAACAAAAGGTAAGCAATCACAGGCCACTCTCTTTAGGCAAGTGGGCATACTTTATGACTTAACCACAATGGGTATTTTTCCCCCCTATTAATGAATAATAGAAAATACTTTGCTGTTAAAACTAAAATTACATTCACTTCAGCTTCCTTGTGTTTCAGCAAGAGTAGCTATGGATACAAATCACTTTTAGTTCAGCAAACATGATTAAATCATTATGAACAACTAGAAAAATGTTCAACTTTATCGCTATTAGCATGCATAGATAAAATATTTATTGTTCTTTCAACATCTATTTAATACTTTAGTCAGCATTGTGAGGAGCTTGGTGGATCCATACAATAAGCACTAAATCACAGGGTCACAGGTTTGAGTACACCAGCTACTCAAAGATTTTTAAGTCTCAGATACCCTATACAGGTATGAGTTGGAACCAACTTGACGGCACTTAACAACAACATGGATTTTATATGAAGTTAATAAACCTGTTGTTGTTGTTGTTAAGTGCCTTCGAGTCGGTTCCGACCCATAGCGACCCTGTACAGGGTTTCTGAGGGTGTAAATCTTTATGGGAGTAGAAAGTCTCATCTTTCTCCTGCAGAGCGGCTGGTAGTTTCGAACTGCTGACCTTAAGATTCGCAGGCCAATTCGTAACCACTACGCTACCAGAGCAATTTAGTTGGCCGAAAGAAAAAAATGCATATGATCCTACCTAAAATGCTTGAGAGTTTAATTTAGTGCTAGACCCAGGTAAATACCATGCATTGCTACTAATTACTGAATTGCTATTTAAAATTTAGTTGAGAAACATGTTACTGCTTAAGTCTAAACCATTAGGGAAACAAATACTTGTCATGCAATGGCAGTTCAATTCTAGGATCATTGCTATTTCTCAAACTACTGAGATGAAAAATTCTTAAAAGCTGTCCCTAGGTACAATACAAAATGTGCTTGAAAATATCCATCTCAGATAAATTTAGACCCAATAGATATTTCTAGCAATCATAATTTCCACAGATGAGAGCTGAGATTTATTACTAACCTGCTTTCTAGTTCAAAACAGAAGAGTAGTTGAAAATTTTATATTAATCAACCATGATGCCACATTCCACATACATCCAATACATTTTTCCCTGGTATATTTAAATTGGATTTGCTGATAAGATTGTTTTTATGTACCTTGGAGTCGATTCCGATTCATAGTGACCCTGCACAGGGTTTCCGAGGCTGTAAATCTTTACGGGAGCAGAGTGCCTTATCTTTCTCCCGCGGAACCACTGGTAGTTTCGAACTGCTGACTTTGAGGTTGGCAGCCCGACTCGTAACTACTACACTAGCCCCAGTCCATTCCTAAAGGAGCCCTGGTGTTGCTATGAGTTAAGCATTGGGCAGCTAATTGAAAGGTCAATTCAAAACCGCCAGCTGCTCAATGGGACAAAGACGACGCTGTCTGCTACTGTAAAGATTTTCAGTCTCAGAAACCCGATATGGGGTCAACATGGGTCAGGACTGATTCCATGGCAGTGGGCTTGTTTTGTTTTTTTTAGTCTTTTCCTGCATAACACAGGAATTATACAGATTATTCAGGCAGATTCCTCACACTCCCACATCACTACAGCAATATTTTGAATTACCAAGATGAATCAGATAAAACCAAGTTTTTTGTTTTTTTTTAAGTGTAATTATTCAGATAATTATCTCAACCCTCCAGTTCACAATGGCTGAGGATATGTCCTTAAAAGACTTTCCAACCAGGAATGGCATTAATAGAGAAAATGTAGGACTGAGGAAGCATTTCACGCTAAAGCTCCCTTGCTCAGATCAATTCATCTTAATGCCAGTCACGCCTTTGATTGATCAGACAGATGAATCTTTATATGAATAAAACTCATAATTTGGGGTTATTAATTTAACTTACCAAATAGGTCTTCCAGTTTTAGAGGTATTCACCTTGTTGTTGTTGTGTGCCGTGGAGTCGGTTCCAACCCATAACGACCCTGTACATGGTTTCCGAGGCTGTAAATCTTTACGGGAGCAGAGAGCCTCATCGTTCTCCCGCGGAGCAGCTGATAGTTTCGAACTGTTGACCTTGCGGTTCGCAGCCCGGGTCATAACCACTACGCTACCAGAGCTCCTTAGGATTTAAAATAAAGTGACTTCTTTTGGTATACTTATTGTAATCTGATCTACATTCAACTTTTTAAGCACTGTCTCAGTGGGGCAAAATGGAACACATTTTAAAACAATACTGTGTATAGCTGTTTTAGTGTCCTGGTGCAGCGCTGGGGGTTAATGCGCTAGACTGCAAGGTTGATTTGAAACATAAGGTTGGCAGTTCAAGCTCATCAACCTCTCTTTGGAAACACTATACAGGTTCGCTATGAGTCGGAGCCAGACTTGACAGCACTTAACAACAATAGAGCTGTTTTAGTCCAGCCTCAATTATCTACATAGCTCAAGAGGAAGCTGGACTGAGGATAATTCCAGATAGATTATCTCTACTGTCCCCATTCCTTAAACAATTCCCAATTCTCCCCCTCTGTGTGTGCTAGAATCCCTGGTGAATGAGAAGACAGAACCTTCTAAAATTACCCTCCTAGGTACTAGTTTACATTTCCACAATTAAGAGTTACTGAACAACTTGTAAATTTATATTCCCAAATCCAAAAGCACAAGCTACCAAGAAGACCTCATTCCTCCCCAATACTTGTCTTTTTTTCTTTAAACAAGGAAACCTTATGTTAATGGAGAGATTTTTGAAAGAGTCTCCTTGTAAGCCCATGAATGCCACTTCACACACTGTACAGACAGCAGAGCTCTATGAACGGTATAATGGAATCAACTCATCTTTTGGAAAAGCTCAGCACCAGCTTCTAAGAGAACTTAAATTGTTCCAGTCCTAGGTCTCTTATTAAAACATAATGAAAACAAAAACAAAAACAAAAACAAAAACAAAAAAAACATAATGAGCCCATGCTTACACCACTGTGAGTCCACTGCGCATACACACTCAAAGGCAAGTTTACTGTGCAAGGGGTAATCATGTTAAAAACCAGGACTTATTGTTGACATTGAACTCAATCATTTATTCTTTCAAACACTTTAAAAAAGGATCGTCTACTCATTATTGGAGAAAGCATTATCGATCTTGTTAACTAAAATAGTACATTATATTCTAAATTAAACTTTTTAACAGTACCTAAGTGGCATAACCATAAGTGTCATCATTTAGTGTGCTCTATGTGAATAGCACCTTCTGGAGCTGTACTCAGGAACCCTGATGGCACTGGACTGCTAACTATAAGGTCAGCAGCTCAAATCCACCAGCTGCTCCTGGATGAGGCTTTCTGCTCCCTTAAAGATGTATAGCCTCAGACACCCTATACATTGGTTTGCTATGAGTTGAAATCAAATCAATGGCAATAAATCAGCTTTGGTTTGGAGCTGTGTTTAAAGCCTCAAAGGGTATCATAGAGTATAATGGTGCTCCTGGATTCTACAAGGTGGTAAACCTACTTTTGATATTGTACACAACATGCTAGGATTCATTAATCTCTTTATATTATTGCTGTGAAAGATGAATTATAACTATTGTTGTTGTTGTTAGGTGCCATTGAGTCATTACCGACTCATAGCGACCTGACCTTGTGCAATGCAGAACGAAACACTGCCTGATCCTGGGCCAACCTCACTACTGTTGCCACGCTTGCGTCCATCAATGCTGCCACTTGGCCAATCCATCTCATTGGGAGTCTTCCTCTTTTTCTCTGACCCTCCACCTTACCAAACATGATATGCTTCTCCAGCGACTTAGTATGTAAAAAATCCTAGTGTAGCACTGCAGGATAATGCGCTGGACCGCAAGTTCAGTTTGAACACTAAAGTTGGTTGTTCAAGCTCAACAGTCGCTCCTTGGAAACCCTACACAGGGTCGCTATGAGTCAGAACCAACTCCACAGCACATAACAACAACAAAAATGTGTAAAAAGCCCAGATAATAGATCACTCTTTTGAATTCTGGAGTCTATCGGCTAGTTTTTTATACTTGAATGAGCTGATCTGTAAATCTGTACTTGGAATACCAGGTTAAATACACTGAAATTGAATCCTCTTTAGTTTTTAAAATTATGAAAACAGAAATATACAGTTAATAGAA
Organism: Chrysochloris asiatica; assembly: GCF_000296735.1. NCBI lineage: Eukaryota > Metazoa > Chordata > Mammalia > Afrosoricida > Chrysochloridae > Chrysochloris > Chrysochloris asiatica. Next base: position 71,167 of record NW_006408848.1, read on the forward strand.
AAAGTATGCTTATAAATCTTCTAGAGGTGGCCAAGTGTTAAATCGATTGACACGCTAGCAGTTGTTTCTATTATATGGGGCCAGCTTTATACTCAAAGTAAACCAATAACAGAGATAAGCAAAGTAATTTCAGTTTTAATTATGGAGAGAATATAATTTCATTTTGTGAAAAAGAAAAGAGTAGAGGTGAAAGACACCTCTAATGTAAGTTGTTTAAAAAACATAATTAAAACATCTTTTTTTACATTGATATGTGCCAAGACCTTTAATAACCCAGCCCTCCCGTAATAAAAGAATTGCTAGAAAGTTAGTTGGAATCACCCATAGACAATAACTGTCGGTTTCATTTCAGGCAGTGGGCTTGTGCCAAAAGGGACTGACATCTTGATGAAAGGATCACCATAAAGTTGTGAGAATTTTTTCATAAATAAAAATCCTTCCAAGTGCAATAAATTGTGACTTCCATTCTACCACCACACATACATGACAACTGTAAGAAATTAATAACATGTAATAATAATTGGCATTTGCCTTACTGAGTTCAAATGGTCCCAGCATTCACTCTCGTCTTGGCACGCACACTTGCTTTCTACAAAGCTCATTCTACTCACAACTACAGAAGTGCAGTATTTACTCGTTGAGCTTGATTTATAGGGCTACTTTTGGCAAAGTCGGTGGTTATACTTATGTTTCATCAGTGTGGTCATTTGATATATTATGATATTTGTGTACCTTCATGGTATACCTGTGGTGACAAAGAGTGGGTAAAGCACTAGCACGAACTAGAAAGCAGGGTAATGTGGTCAATCATAGCAAAAAATAAATAAACAAACATACTTTGCAGCAGTCCATTTTATTACCATACTATTGATCTATAAAAGTGGTTAATTAGGAATTTAATGTGAAGTTAGAAACTTTTACACAAAACCCATTGGTTAATTCAAGTTTATGTTCACATCTTTTTCCCTTCCACTCAAAATTCTTAAATTTGATCATTATCCAACTAACTAGTCCATGAAAGGACTTATTTCATGGTGCTATGACACCCACCTGTTGAAATTATAGGTGAGGCACACTCACACACACACACACACACACAGCTTACTTATTAATATGATTCAAACTGAACTCATTTAATTGCCTCTGATTCATTTTTCTCCTTGGAAGCTTAGACTTGGGTGGTTCGCAAAGAAAATATCAAGCATATCAGATTCAATTTTGATTCATTAAATTCCACCCTCGTTTAAGAGGAAAACTAAAACTAAATTTGGAAATCACACATTCTAGGTGGCAAAGAGGTGTTTTAAAGAGTATAAACATGTGCAGTAGGACATACTGTACTTGACTGAAAAGTTTTATGACATTTCTCTCTTTTTTTCCAGTTAAATCTTATTTCCAGAAAGGAATTTTAAAACAGAACATTAATACACCTATTCAGTTGCTTTAATGTGTATTTCACTGGTGTCTTTATTCTATCATTTTATTCAAATACTAAACTATCTTCTGTGTGAATCATAATCTTTGTCAGAAATAGATTTTTTTTCATTTAGAGGTTAGTGTACTTATCTAAAATTGAACAGATGTCTCTCATGAAATTAAGTTATAATTATCAAAAAGCCCTAATAATACTTACTGCACAATAAACAATGCATATTAATATGAAGTCTATGCAATTCACATATATTGCTCTAAAAGACAGCTATTTGATTCCTTCTACACAGATTGCTAATTTTGGGATAAATTCTGGTTCTGGCTGTATGTATGTAAGACACATTGCTTTGTTTGAGCCCTGAGGCTCTCACCTCTTCCATGAATGTCACAACACATCACTCTTCTTAAAAAGCAGAATGATTTCCGCTGCTTAAGGAAAAAAAAAAAATCTTCTCCTCTGAAAGAGAAATTTCAGTTTTCTATTCAAAATAACAGAAAACCAAAGATAGAATTCACTACATCCAATTCATATAAATTGCTGTGTACTGCAAAACCCTCACATGCTCGAGATAGAAGCTTTTAAAGGTCAGATGGGGTAGGAACAATGAAAGGTTGAGGGCTGAGGAGAGATGAGGTGGGTGGTTGATATTTACAAGCAATGAAGACTGATAAGAAGCTACTAAGAATTTCCTCAGATGACCAATTCTTACCATTTTGAGAATCTTAACAGTCTTGGGCTTGCACCCTCCCTCTCTTCAGTCCAAGGAGACCAACCTGCAAAATATGTTTAAATACAGTACACAAACAGCCTCACCACATGTCAGCAAATGAAAAACACCTCTTGAAAGGTTACAAATAACCGTTTTCTGTGGTTAAGGTAAGTTACATGCAAATCATTGCAACCAAAGGAGGTTCTGAAAGAGCTTTCCAAGCAGGTCTTTAAGCTTAAATGGGGGACAAAGGAATCCCTGCTACCTTTGCAGAGTCCTGGGCTATTCTTAGTGTTTGATTCAATTTTAAACTACACAAGTTCAAAAGGTTTAGCAACTTAAAAGTAGAATCAAGTGATAAAAATAGATTGTTTTCTGGCTGCTCTTTGTTCCCAGACATACTACTGGCAGTATATTTGCAATCAAGACAGCAGAACAGGAATCAGCCTTCCACCGGGTAGTGTAATGCCTCAGAGTGGATATTTTTGGAAATGGCACTGCATTACATAACCTTCCGTGTTTAAGGGAAAAAAAAAAAAAAAAACCTACGGGGGGGGGCAGGGGGCGCGGGGAGGGGGGCTAAAAAAAGTCAAGAATATACACCATTATGCCCTTCTACCTGCAAAAAATAAACATTAATGTACACGCTGCAGTGATTTCCCTCTCAACCTTCAAGTCATCAAAACAGAGTTCTTTGTTAGCATAAGTTACGACAAAAATTAAGATGAATGGAGAAACTAAAACTTCTCAAAAAGGTAGCATAAGCTCCCAGAGTATTCCTACGATGTTGTTATATATACAGATACATGCAAATCAAGTTGCTAATATCACACACACAAAAGCTGTCATTTATTTTTAAGCGTCCCTCCCCTCCCCAAAGTTTAACTGCTTTATAAGAAAACGCAGGAAAAGTGTTGCAAGATCGAATGCCTGAAAAGACCCTTGGTAGCAGCGCTGAAAGAGTAATCTTTTGAAAGAATGGACACAAATTCATTTCATAAAAGAGGAGGGGGAAGCTTGCATGCACCAAAGTGCATTTTTAATGCAAAAAGGCAAAACAGTTTCTAACTGCTTTACGACCAAGAACAAAAATTGACCACACTTAACAAGCAAAAAACCCCACCCCTTCCCCAAAGAATTCAATGTTCCCTCTTAACTTATGCATTTTAGAAGAAAAGCCCAAGTTAAATTCCAGCCTTAACGCAGCAGGATCAAAATGCCAGAATTTTCCCCAGGTACTAGCTTCAGATCATTACAATTTAGAGAAGAAGCAAGAACTCTGCAGGGTTGAAGGGTCCAGCTAAGAGCAACAGCAAGGAATCTACACAAAACAGAAAGCAGCGCTCCCGGCCGGCGATGGGAATAGAATATACTTACAGACAAAAGCCCCGCTCCCTGTTCACTCTCTCTCCTCTCTACACCTGAAACACAAATGTGTTTGAAAAAGGGCATCATGCTAGAAAGACAGCTGGGGGAGGGGGAAAACGGAGGGGGAGGGGAAAGGGGTGGAGGAAGAGAAGAGAGGAGGGGGAAGGGAAACAAAACCCTAACCGGCTTTACTTCCAAGAAGTGCAGCCTTGGAAAAAGGAGGGGAAGGTCTCCCTGCTTCGCGCTTTCTCTCCTGTGTATGTGTGTGTGTGTATGTGTGTGTCTCTTTCTCTAAGGGTGTCCCTCTCCTCTCTCTCTTTCTCTTTCACTGCTGCTAGTGAACAATGAGCTAATTCTGATGGTGCTGGCGCGACGCCAGCGCCCCAGCCTCGCTGCCACTGTGCTGCCGCCGCGGAGCCAGACTGCTTACTCGGCAGGAATCCGCGGCTCGGGGCCCCGTCGGCGAGTGGCCAAGGCGCGCGCGCGCATCAGCACCCCGCACCTCGGGCTCCCCGTTTGTCGCGCCGTCCCCACTGCGCCGCCCCGGGACCCTAAAGGACAAAGCGGGCCCGCAGGTCTGTGCGTTGCTCCCGCCCCGCCCCGAGAGCACACCGGGCTGTACACACCCGGTCCCTGCCTCTCCCGCCCCCAGCGGACTTCGCCTCGACGTGCGGTTGCTTTTCAGACAAATAAGGCAGAGGAGGCGGTTGGGGGCGCGCCAGGCGTGAAGTCGGCCAGGGCCCTGAACAGCCCGGCGGCCCGCCAGGGCAGTGAGGAGAGGCGGCGCGGCCCATACTGTAATAATAAACCTGCAACAGAGGGCATCTGAGGGAAAGAGGACGGCGACGGGCAGCAGCCGCCTTCCCTTTTATGTGCCTGTCCTGAGCGAAACAGAAAATGGTGCCCAAGGCGGCGCGGAGCGGCACAGAAACACACAAAGAGCCGGCGTTGCACGCGTTTGCGCACGGCCCCGGGTCGGCCCCCGCCACCCTAACTAGGTTCGCGCGCTCAGCGCCCGCCAGAGGGAAACCCGGGCTTGGAGCGCCACGACCGCCGGACCTACAGGCGCGGTAGCTGCTCGTGCATACGCGCGCGCGCGCGTGTGCAATCAGACGTCCGCACTCAGACACACTCATGCCCACGCGTGCGCGCACACATCAAAATCCGAGGGCTTGATATGGTCATCCTAGACAATATTCTGATTCTGTGCCCCTTTGAAATTGTACTTTTTTGAAGGATTTAGAATTGCTTAAATTAATATATTGCGCTTTGCTATGTCTCATTTTTTTAGTCTTTAATCGAAAAATTTATCGTTTCATTCTAATACGAGTATAATAGTTCAGCATATTGCAGCTAACTCCAGCAAACTGATTTTGTTGCCGGTAGTGCAGGATGTCATTTTCTGCTAACTGCAAGATGTTAAAGGAGAAGATTATTTTCTAATTTAATTGTTTTGCCAAGGGGAAAAAAGGATCATAATGTCTTCTAAATTTGACATCCACATTTTATCTCTAATTACTGAAAGCAATGTTTACCATTGTAACAATCAAATAAAATAAAAATAGAGAAAGAACTTATATAACTAAATCCCTTAAACGTGTGTTGTTGTTAGGGGCCTTCAGTAAGATCTGACCCATAATGGCTCTAAGTACAATAGAACAAATAATTGTCTGGTCCCCCCCATCATCACAATTTTGTGTTTCAGCCCATTGTTGCAGCCATTCTTTGAGGGTCTTCCTCTTTTTCACTGACTCGTCTCTAAGTATGATGTCCTTTTACAAGAAATGGTCTCCTCCTGCTAACATGTCCAAAGCATGTGAGACAAAGTCTTACCATCCTAGCGGATAAGGAAAATTCTGGCTGTACTTCTTGCAAGACAGATTTGTTTGTTCTTCTGGCAATCTGTAGTAATTTCATATTCTTCACCAACACTAAAACTCAAAATATCAATTCTTCTATGACCTTTCTTATTCATTGTCCAACTGAAACATGCATATGTTGTTAAGTGCCTTTGAGTCTATTTTGACTCATAGCTACCTTGTATAGGGTTTCCGATGAGCAGGTGGTAGATTTGAACCATCGACCTTGTGCTTTGAAGTCCAGTGTTGATCACTATTAAAAATACCATGGCTAGGGACAAGCATACCTTAGTCCTCAAAGTGACACCTTTCCTCTTTAACACTTTAAAGAGGTCTTTTGCAGCAGATTGGCCCAATGCAATATGTCCTTTTATTTCTTGACCTGCTTCCATGCCTATTGATTATAAATCCAAGTAAGATGAAATCCCTGACAACTTGAATCTTTTCTCTGTTTATCATAATGTTGTTTATTTGTCTAGTTGTGAAGATTTTTATTTCCTTTACATTGAATTGCAATTTTTACCGAAGGCTATATTCTTGGGTCTTCATTAGTAAATGTTTCACATCCTTTGCTTTCAGCATACAAGGTTGTATCGATTGCATATTTCAGCTTATTAATGAATCTTCCTCCAATCCGGATACTGTGTCCTTCTTCATATAGTCCAGTTTCTCTGATTATTTCCTCAGCATACAAATTGAATAGCTATGGTGAATGGATACCACTCTGATACTCACCTTACCTGATGTTAAACCATTTGCTATCTCCTTTCTCTATTCTAATGACTGCCTCTTGGTCTATGTACAGGTTCTACATGAGCACACATTAATCTTCTGGAATTCCATTCTGCACAATGTTATCCATAGTTTGTTATGATTCACACAGTTGAATGCTTTGGGATAGTCAATAAAACACAGGTAAACATCTTCCTGGTAAAAAAAGATGTAGTTTCAAAGATGAAATTATTCACTGCAGATTAGTAAATACAAGTAAGTCTGTGCTTACATTCCACCCATGCTTCAGAGGTACCTCTCGGTGGGTTTGGCTAGTAGTCAAATGGTGCACTATTTGCACTACCCAGAAACTTCTAAGTTATATTGTTGTTGTTGTTAAGTGCTGCCGAGTGGATTACAACCCATAGCAACCCTGTATATGGTTTCTGAAGAGCGGCTGGTGAGCTTGAATCGCTGACCTTGTGAGTCAAACCGACTTTGCAGTCGATAGTACATTAACCCACAGTACCGCACCAGGACTCCTCCGATTTACACTAATAAGGCAGAATTGCAAGAGCTTCATTACCTGGGGAAACAGTCAAAGACCATTGCAGGTTTCTGATTTTGTGACAACATGGAAGATGATTGTCTTTCCATATGAGAAAATAGAGGAAGAAGAGTCGATTTGGGAGGAGAAAGGGAGTGATAATGAATTCATACTACTGAGTGTAGATTCCACATAGTCAATGTTCTTATCATCATTTTTGTTTCTTCTTGCTTCCCTTCCTTGCACCAAGCATTTAGAAGAGTAAAATATTTGTAATACTACTGCTTGTTATTTGATCTAAGTTTGGAGATATTATGAAATTAACTATCTAAGAAAGAATCTGAAGCTGAAGAAGTTATATATCCATCAATGATAAGGTTTGTCCAAAGCTTCAATAAGCTCAAGGAAAAATCCCATTATCTTTTCATTCCTTTTATCTGTGAACTTTTTGAACCCACCTTGTATGTGTATGAAAGTTGTAGTTATGGAGGTATAACTGAAATCCATAGTTCATGGTTCTCAAAACAACATTCTAAAACACGTAAAGGAAAGAAACCTATTTACATTTGACTCTGTGCACTTGCAAGTTTCCAGCTGTATTTACACAGCTGCTGAAGACAGCACAGATGAGAGGGATTCTCTACTTCACCACTGAGAAACCCACATGGCAGAATATGTGCAGAAAAGTGCCTTCATCTTTGAGAATACAGTTAACAGTCAGGGAGTAACACAAAATGACAAATGTTTGGCTATTGACATTGGGGACATTGGCAACGAGAGGAGGGACAATGAATGTAAACTTAGGAAAATGTGAAATCTGAGTGTAAAAATGAATATAAGATGATTTATAATTTAGATCACTCTATAAATATGATGAGAACAAAGCAATTTGAAAAACAATGGGCACGTTTAAGAGGTGAGGAACATTTGAAAATCACGGTGCCTTCATTCTTATGTTTTGCCCAACATCTGGAAATCATTGAAAATCCCTGGAAAAGTCAAGTGAGTCTTCCTGGAGGTAAAGAACAAGAAAATAATTGGAGAAACAAAAAGATAAATGGAAGGAATGTCTCAAGGAAAGATTTATCCAGATTATCCTGTCATGCAAAAGAAGACCACATGAAACACATTTAAAAATTAGCCTTCTTAAAACTGAGCTGAATGGTGGTACAAAAACATTAAAAATAATGTTCGTGGTGAAAGCTGTTCCAAAATAAGTCAAAGGAAATTATGTTAAACCCCTGTGTCTGTGCATGTGTGTACATGTGTGAGCACTCAGCTTAACAAGGAACTAATTTGCCTTAACAAAGAAGAATGTTTCCCTTCCCCCACCCCCCAGGAAAATTCTCAATTTTAAAATTGATTAAAATGATCAATGAACAGTTTCCATACCACCGTGGAAATGTAGAAAAGTGTTCCAAGAAGCTAAGAAAGCATACTTCTTCTTCTTTTTTTTTTTTTGGTCATAGCAAAGTTGAACATTTGTCTCATTAAACAAGAGGTGGATTAACAAAAAGTGCCTTTCAATTTAAATATCCTCTGGTACTACGTCATAGTTAAAACTAAGCTATATATTTTATATCTAATTTTTGAAATTAACTTAAGTGCATTAGCAGCTGAGCAAAGTTCTGTGTGATTTGTCATGCTCAGACCCTAAGACTCAATAGAGCCCAAGTATAAATACTTGGCTTTATTTAGGCATCTCCTTTACCTGATAAGTGGTATATATATATACACACACATACCCTGAGTTGGAACCGACTCCACGGAACATAACAACAACAACAATAAATATATATATATAGTGGTTTTTCACTGCACAGGTAAAGGTGAAATGAGGAGGTTGTTGAAAGAGAGATGTAGGTGCTTGGAAGACAGAAGATCCTTTGCCATGAGAATAATGTACTTCTTTTCAAATCTTTCAGTAATTTATCTCCTGTCCTTGTGATGATACTCAAGAAGGTAAAGCACTGCAAAAAACTTCAGACATCAGATGTTGCGATAACCTAGCATTCAGGTAAACAGACTCTGTAAGGAATAAGGATAAGTAATAAGCTAAAATATGACCTTGAACATATCCCAGCAGAACTTAAAGATCATCTGAAGAACAGATTTGATACATTAGACACTATAAAGACTGAAGATCAGAAGAGTTGTGGGATGAAATCAAGAACATCACACAGGAAGAAAGCAAAAGGTCATTAAGAACACAAAAAGAAGGAAACGACAAAGTGGATGTCAGAGGAGACTCTGAAACTTGCTCTCCAGTATAGAAATGCTAAAGCAAAAGGAAGAGGTAAGGAAGTAAAAGAGTTAAATAGAAAAATTTAAAGGTGAGATCCGGAAGACAAAATCAAATTATAACAGAATATGCAAAGACTGGAAGTTAGAAAACCAAAAGGGAAGAACATGCTCAGCATTTCTCAAGTTGAGAGAACTGAAGAAAAAAATTCAAGTCTCAGCTTGCAATATTGAAGGATTCTAGGGAAAAAGTATTGAAAAAAAAAAAAAAAGCAGAAAGCATCAAAAGAAGATGGAAGGAATACACAGAGTCATTGTACCAAAAAATGGTTGATGCTCAGCCATTTCAAGAGGTAGCATATCGTCAAGAATCAATGATAAGGATAAAGCACAAAAGCCACAGAGCAACCTGTGGAAAAAGAGGTATGATGGCTTTTTTTACTCTTCTTTCCTCCTCAACCCTGTTGCACCCTCTCAACTCAGCCCGGGCACCTTCAGGCGGGTGGCCTTGTACACCCAAAAGGGTCCAGCATTGCACAAACAAGGAACAATTTTCCCATGGCGCAAAGAGGAAATCCCTGAAAGTCCCAGTGGTCCCAGCTAATTCTTTGGCAGCTTCTTACGATGTCTGACTCTGGGATATAACCCTAAAGTTGACTCTTCTACTTGGGCGGGACCTTTATTCTTGCCTGATGTAACTAGAGACAGCAGGTCTGATCATACAGCCGAATCGTATTTGCAGTTTGTAAAAACCCAACATAAAAGGCAAAAGCCAACACCAACTACTATGTACAAGGACACAGTCATTTTGAGAATCACGCTGTGCTTACGCAGATACTACGTCCTGGTGTGGTGCTGTGGACTAATGCGTCAGACTGCAAAGTCATTTGAACTGCAAGACGGGTGGTTCAAGCTCACCAGCTGCTCCTTGGAAACCCTATACAGGGTCATTATGGGTCAGAATCGACTCGACAGCACTTCACAACAACAACAACATATGCAGATACCTAACTGACCTTCCGAGATAAAAAGTTTGAACAATCTTTCTTCCATTCATTTCTCAATATCTATCTGCACACCTCCATGGCAGTGACTACGGGGCAGGCCTGATCGAGTGGACACCCCACCCACTGCTGGAGGTTTCTACTGTGTGTGCACACACTGACCTGCTCAGCAAAGGCTACTGGAAAGTCTGTTATGGTTTTGTTTTTGGTTTTGTGTGCTGGTTTTGTCTCTGCTTTTATTTATTTATTTATTTTCTGTTTTTGGTCCTTTTGGTCTTACTTGTTTCCTAGGGGAGGGAGCCTTCTCTCCCTATGTTACCCAAGAAGAGACAGCAATTGTGGCCATATAGCCACACTAAATACATACCCCATAATATCTCACAAACTGGACAGGAGCCAATACCAGCTGCTATGCATTACATAGATATTCAACACTTGCTAAGATTACTTGCAGTTCAGTAATAAGAAATGTGAAAAGATCCCATATACCAGGAAACACTCAGTAAGCTTAACAATACAGCAAACTACATTCATTTAATAATTGAAAACACATCTAACTATTGAAAATGTCCAAGACAAAACAACAAAAGATCTCAGCACATGTCCAGAAACAGAAAAGAGTAACTGAAGCAAATGAGCTGGAGGCAGACAGACTTCCCATTAGAATAAGAGCAGGCTTTGGATCTGCCTGAGAAGGAATTCAGAAGAATGATATGGAGACAAATCCAAATGCGTCACAGAGAGGTGGACGAAAATAAAGAAAGTGCTACAGGAGCAATCAAACAAGATAGATACAGCATTGGAAACAATTCAAAATGTGAAAAAGTGGTCCAGATAATTATTAATGAAATATCAGAATTGGACAATACACTGAAAGGACAAAACAGGAGAACTGAAGAGATGGAAGCCAGAATCAGCAAGCTGGAAGACAAATCTCTAGATACTGCTAAGATAGAAAAGCAAGCAGAAAAATGGATTTAAAAAAAACTCTGAAGCAAGTCAAAGATTCCTGTTGGATAACATGAAGAGGAATAACTTAAGAAAAATTGGCATTCTGGAACAAGAAGAATCACAGAAGTCCACGGAGGAGATAGTTGAATATCTTCTGGAAGAAAATTTCCCTAACATCTTTTTTTTTTTAAGTTTTATTGTGAATTATGTGATAGTTTACATGGGAGAACATTAGTTTCACATTCATCCTATCTTATATCGTTTCATTGCCATGGTTACAATCCCCTCCATACATCATCAACCAACCAAAAGGTATACTCTGCAAGTCTTCCCTGTGGTCATCAGCACACAGCCACTCTCCCTTTCTGGGTCTAGAGACTCCAGCCATTCCCTCTCTCCATGTCATCATCTCTGCCTCCATCTCTGGTGTCATTGCTTCTATGGGTAGGGTCCCGCATTCCGTTCTTCTCCCTCGATGGTCCCAGGGACCTCTGCTCCTGGACTACAAAGTCAATCACTCCCCTTGTTTTGATACAAAATGTCTACCTTTACATTCCCAACCCTCACAGTCACTCTTGATAGCAATTATTGACTATTGTGCAACTTGAGTGCCATCCCCATCTCCTCTCATCAGCCCCGCCCAGACAGATTGGATACTACTCAGTGGAGATTCTACCTTCATCTGTGCCCTCTGGATCTAGGCTCCCTCTGGAAAGCTTGTAAGCTGGTCACTTCTTGCCTTTATAACCCCCCATTTTGGGTAGCCAATGTCCAAGTTGCCCATCCCTGTCTACCCTGAGTATCAAGGGGGTGGGAATGATCCTTGCTGTAAAGATTTCTTTGCTCTTTTGACCTACTGCATCAATAGGTGTAGGTCAAGTTCATCAAATTGTATCAGATTACTCCTTTTTTCCTCTTTTTTCTTCTTCTAGTTGAATTCTGATCATCCAGCCATTGAAGCCAGGTTGAGTGGGTATTATATGCAAGTGTGGGTATTCTTGTCCATATGCCCACATTTCTTATCCACTGGATGCTTCACTCTCCACTCTAGTCCACTGTGGCTCTGTCACTGACTCTGGGCCCAGGAGTTCCCAGGTCTTGCCGTATTGCTGGCCAACCAGGTCTCTACCCAGATTCAGAGGAGTCTATTGAATATGGTAGGGCTTAGCTTGCTGCTTCATGGCTGTTTTTCCCTCATTTCCCCTTACTGGTGACCAACTGGTCACCTGTCAGAGAGCATATCTGCTCAAGTATTCCCATTGAGTCTTAGTCTTGGAAGGGGCTTTTCCCTGAGGGGACCCAACCACTTGCCTTGATGTCTCCTGGGTGAGCAACTTCTTGTTCTTGTAGAAGTCAGTTGCACTGCCATTATTGTTTTGTATTTTTCCTGTCGGTCTTTCTTTCAAGAAGTATCTTCTGTTCTTCTTGCCACTCCAGGCTGGTCTGCTTGTCATTTCAAGTGGAAATTTCCCACCTCAGAAGATTCTGAATGGGGTACAGAATTCCCCATATGTAATGCAGAGGCTCCACAGGAAGCCTCCTTCACTGGGCACGTTGTAGTCCCATTTTAGGTATTCCAATATATTATAGGCAGAAGGCAGACTTATAAGCTTACTATGGTGATATTTCAGGAGCTCTGGTAGCATAGTGGTTACGAATCGGGCTGCGAACCTTAAGGTCAGCGGTTCGAAACTACCAGCCGCTCCGCAGGAGAAAGATGAGGCTTTCTACTCCTGTAAAGATTTACACCCTCGGAAACCCTATACAGGGTCGCTATGGGTCGGACCCGACTCAAAGGCACTTAACAACAACAACAACAACAACAATGGTGATATTTCTGGCTATTCCTTTCTCTTCCCATAAAGTGTCTATTTTATAATGGTATTTGTAGTGGTTACCAATCCAGCTGCAAACCTTAAAGTCTGCAGTTCAAAACTACCAGCTGTTCCGTGGGAGAAAGATGAGGCGTTTTGCTCCCGTAAAGACTGACAACCTCAGAAACCCTGTACAGGGTCACTATGAGTCGGTTCTGACTACATGGCACATAACCACCAGCAACCGCCATGCAAAGGAAACCAAGAATCAAAAGACAGCCAAGCATCTTAACATTGTTTCCCTCCTTTTGCCCTTTCCAAACATGCCTCAACCCCTGTATCCCAGAGCCCTGTTTTTCCAAGGTTGTGCATACATCATTATTTACCTCTGTCCCAATTAGCTCATACAAATCTGCCTAATCGTTCTCCCATCCACTTAGTTCTTCCATTCCCCTCTCCCTTCTTGTGTATTGCCCCCCTCCTCAACACTCAAACTATCCTGGGCCTATTCCCTACCCTGTGCTCCACCTTTCCCTCCCTCACCTCACCCAACCCCCCAGATCCCAGTAACCAGCAATGAAGCCCTCCACACACTTTAGTATGAGTTCTTTTTCTTAGTCTTTTACAATAGTGGTCCTATGCAATATTTCTCCTTTTGTGACTAATTTTATTCAATATAATGTCCTCAAGATTCATCCATGTTATGCAGTGGCTTGTAACTTCCTTGTTATTCTTCAAGGTAGCTTAATATTCCATTGTGTATATGCATCAGAGTTTGTTTATCTATTCTTCAGTTGATGGACATTTAGACTGTCTCCATCTTTTTGCTATTGTTAATAGTGCTTCTATGAACATTGGTGTGCATGTATCTACTCATGTTATGGCTTGTATTTCTTGTGGGTAAATATCAAGTAGAGGAATTGCTGGATCATAAGGTATTTCTATTTTCAACCTTCTAAGGAAGCACCATATTGTTTTCCAGAGAGGCTGGACCATTTTTCAAGTCCCACCAGCAAAGCAGGAGAGTCCCAGTCCCGCCACAACCCTGCCAGCATTTATTGTCCTCTACATTTTTTATCTTTGCTGTTATTGCCAGTGTGAGATGATACTCATTGCTGTTTTGATTTGCAACTCTCTAATCTCTAGTGATCATGCACATTTCTTCACATATTTTTTGGCTGCCTGGATCTCCTTGGTGAAGTGTCTGTTCATGTCCTGTGCCCATTTTTTAATTGGGTTATTTGTCTTTTTCTTGTAGAGGTGTTGTAGTTTCCCATATATTTTAGAAATGAGTTCCTTTTCTGATGTGTTATTGCAAAAGATTTTTTTTCCCATTGTGTGGGTTTCACTTTTACTCTTTTGGTGAAGTCCTTTGATGCATATAAGTTTTTAATTTTTAGTATGTCCCAATTATTTATTTTATCTACTTTTGTTTGTGTAGTTTTCAAAATGTTTGGTAATCTATGTATGTCCTGAATTAGAGCCCTCCTATTTCTCCCTACTTTTTCATTGATGGCCTTCATAATTCTGAGATTCACATTTAGGTCTCTAATCCATTCTGAGTTGGTTTTTTGTATAAGGTCTGAGGGAAAAGTCTTGTTTCAATCTTTTGCATATCACTTTCCAGTTCTGCCAGTACCATCTGTTGAAAAGACTAACCCCTCCCCATACGATGTACTTAGGTACATAGTTGAAAATCAGTTGGCTGTATGTGGATGGGTTCCTTTCTGGATTCTTGATTCTGTTCCATTGACCAATGTATGTTTCATTGTACCAGTACCAAGCTGTTTTAACCACTGTAGCCATGTAATATATTTTGAAGTCAGGGAGTGAGAGGTTTCCAACAGTATTCTTCTTCTTAAGCAGTGCTTTGCTTAGCCTGGGTCTCTTTTCTTTCCATATAAAGTTTGTAATTGTTTTCCCATTTCTTTGAAGCATGCCACAGGAATCTGGATTAGGATTGCATTATATGGGTAAATTGCTTGGGGCAGTATTGACATTTTCACAATGTTAAATCTTCCTATCCAGGAGCATAATACATTTTTCCATTTTTGTAGGTCTCTTTTGGTTTCTTATAGTAGTGTTTTGTAGTTTCTTTTGTATAAGTCCTTTGTTTCTCTGATTACATTTATTCCTTGATATCTCATCCTTTGAGTGGCTATGGTAAATGGTATTACTTTCCTAATGTCCTTTCCAGTGCTGTCATTATTGGTATAGAGGAATCCAACTGATTTTTTAATGTTGATTTGATACCCTGCCCCATTTCTGAATCTTCCAATGAGGTCTAATATGTTTTTTTTACTGAGTCTTTGGGGTGTCTATGTATAGGATCATATCATCTGCAAATAGAGAGAGTTTTACTTCCTCTTTGTCAATTTGGTTGCCTTTAATTTCCCTATCTTGCCAAATGGCTCTTGCTAAGATTTCCAGCACAATATTAAATAGGAGTGGTAACAAAGGGCATCCTTATCTAGTTCCTGTTCACAGAGGGTAGGACTTCAGTTTCTCTCAATTGAGAGTAATGTTGGTTGTTGGTTTTGTATATTGCTCTTAATTATGTTGAGGAATTTCACTTCATTTCCTACTTTGTTGAGGTTTTTTATCAGGAATGGATGTTGGATTTTTTTCAAATGCCTTTTCTGCATCAATCGATATGATTATGTGGTTCATTTTTTTTTTTTTTTTCTTATTTATAGGATGGATTACATTGATCGTTTTTCTAATTCTCTAACATTTTGAAGGATGAAAAGATAAGTATTTATAAAGCTGAACAGACCCCAGGAAGGACAGACACCAAAAGATATTCACAAAAACATACCATAATCAAGCTTTCCAAAATCAAAGACAAGGAGAGAATCCTAAACGCAGCCAGGGAAAAGAGAAGTGTTACTTACAAAGGCAAGCAAATCAGATTAAGCTCTGACCTCACAACAAAAACCATTTTGGCAAGAGGCAATGGGAGACATATATAAAACCCCAAAAGAAAGAAACTGCCAACCAAGAATTGGTGTCAACCCAGCCAAGTTTTCAATCAAATATGATGGTGCAATCAAAACATTCCAGGATAAAAAGAAGCTAGAAGACTTTGTCATAGCTAACTCAGTGCTTCAAAACATCATAAAGAGAGTTCTTTGGACTGAAAACCAATAATAACAGTCAATAATCAGAGATTGATAGACTTGGCAACACCAACAAAACTCAGTCTACAGATAGCAGAGTCCATAACAGAACAAAATTGCAACAAATTCAGAGGTCCTGGAAGGTCAATTAAAGATCAAAATAATAACAATGTCAAAGAAGGGAAAAATATAGGAACAAAGATCCAGGTGGTGAGTATGTCAGGTAGATTGCAGAATACAATAGACTGTCTTAAGTGGATGGAAAAGTTATGAGATTATAGGGTAACTGCAAAGAAAGTTAATACTTCACAAAATACCATGAAAATGATGATCCATGTAAAACATAGAAATATTAAAATTAAGAAGAAACTGACAAGAAGTAGCACAAAAATTGTGAACTCAGCATAAGAAGTCATGAAGAACAAAGGAAGAGCAGCACCACACACAAAAATAATAACTACCATAATGACAGCAATTAATTCATACCTATCTATAATTACACTGAATGTCAATGGATTAAATGCACCAGTGAAGAGACAGAGTGGCAGAATGGATAAGAAACCAAGAATATTCAATGCTGCCTGTCAGAGACACACCTTACACACAAAGACAAAAACAGACTAAAATTTAAAGGATGGAAAAATATATACCAAGCTAACTGAAATCAAAATCAAGCAAGAGTAGCAATAAAAGTCTCTGATAAAATAAAGTTTAAGGTTTCTGGTTTGGGCAGGCATCAGAGACAGCCAGGAGGGAAAGGCTCCATGGGGGAGGGATTGAAAACCCAGAGAAGCTGCACTCATGGAACACCACCAGAGCTCTGGATGGAGCATAAGAACAGAGCACCAGTTTTTCACACACACAAGTGAAAAAATCATGATATAAAGGAAAATACTATGAGTTAGGAAATGCTTGAGACAGAATTCCCTCTGTGGCCACCTCGCCCAGGTGGAGTTCAGCAGGCAAGGCTACAGCCAGACCGGCATAGGGAACCTGCACTAAAAGCAGTGCAGTGACATTTGCAAAAGGAAGTGTGGGGGATTATACATATTTTTACTTCTCTTCCTTGTTGCACCTTCTTTGCCCAGCCTGGACACCTTCAGGTGGGTGGTTGCACAGCTTCTTCTCCCCCCCCCCCCCCCCCCAAAAAAAAAAAAAAACACTCCAAGGTTGAGCCCATAGTTTTCCCACGGCACAGAGAGAAAGAGCTTGATGGCTGTTTATGATGTCAGCCTGTGGGTCCCAGCCCTAAAGTTAACTTGTGCAGGACCCTTTACTGGGACCTATACAGCAAGATGTGGTCCTGTGGGTTAATGCACCAGACTGAATAGCCATTTGAACTGCAAGATCAGTGGTCCAAGCTCATCAGCTGCTCCTTAGAAACCCTATACAGTTGCTATGGATTGGAACTGACTTGACAGCACTTAACAACAACAACATACAGCAAGAAAAAACCTGTTCCTGAAAGACAAACCATATGAACAATCTGTAAAACACCAACATAAAAGGATGCAACTATCTCGAGAATTATGCTGTGCACACACAAACGTTCAGAGACAAAAATAGTAGACAATCTTTCTCCTATTAACTTATCAATATCTATCTGTGTACCTCTACAGTGGTGACTAGAGGAGGGGCCTGAGCAAGCAGACACCCCCACCCACTGCTGGAGGCTTCTACAGTGCACACACACTGCTTATGTAGCATGGTGACTGGACAGTTGGCCACCGTTTTATTTTTGCTTCAAAGTGGTGGTTTTTGTCTCTGCTTTTATATTGCTTCCACTCTTGGTCCTTTTGATCACAAATTTTTCCTGGAGGTGGGAGCTTTTTCTCCATACATTACCAAAGAAAAGTCAGTAACCATGGCCATATAGCCAAGCTACAAGCGTACCCCATAATATTCTACAACTGATACAAAAGCCAATAACAGCTGCTAAAGCACTACATGCAAAAAGAGAAGCCTATCTCCTGATCATATCCACCAGGAGACACCCAGTAAGCTTAATAACACAACAACAAACAACCATTCAAACATTAAAAACCAACATAGCCACTGGAAATGACAAACAAAAAACAAGAAAAGATCTTAAACCATGTTTAAAAAAGAAAAAAGAGTAACTGAGACTAATGAGTTGGAGAAAGACAAAGGCTCCCCAGAAGAGGCAGAGCAGGTTTTGGATTTGCCTGAGAAAGAATTCAGAAGAAGGATATGGAAACAAATTCAAATTTTGCAAAAAATGGTAGAGGAAAAGAAGGAAGAAGTCTGGAAAGTACTACAAAAGCAATAAAAAAAAAGATTGATACAGCCATGGAAACAATTCAAAACCTGCAAAAAGAGTCCAGATGATTAACAATGAGATATCAGAAATGGACAATACACTGAAAGGGGAAAGGAGCAGAATAGAACAGATGGAAGCCAGAACTAGCAAACTGGAAGACAAATCTCTCAATATTGCTAGGATAGAAGACAAAGCATAAAAAAAGATAAAAAAATCTGAAGAGAGTCTAAGATTCATGCTGTATAACATGAAGAGGAACAATTTAAGACATGTTGGCATTCTGGAACAGGAAGAATCAGAGAACTCCACAGAGGAGATAGTTGAAGAGCTTATGGAATTAAATTTCCCTAACATCTTAAAAGATGAGAAGATAAACATTCAAGAAGCCAAACGTACCCCAGAGAGGATAGACCCCAAAGGAAAGTCACCAAGACATAAAACAATCAAGTTTTCCAAAATTAAAGATAAGGAGAGAATCCTAAAAACGGTCATGGAGAAGAGAAGTGTCACTTACAAAGGCAAGCAAATCAGATTAAGTTCTGACTTCTCAGCAGAAACCATGCAGGCAAGAAGGCAATGGGGAGACATATACAAAACCCTAGGAGAAAAAAAACTGCCAACCAAGAATTGGCTATCCAGCAAAACTATCAATCAAATATGATGGTGCAATCAAAACATTCCAGGATAAACAGAATCTAAGAGATTTTGTCAAAACCAACCCAGCACTTCACAACATCCTAAAGGGAGTTATTTGGATTGAAAACCAATAAGAACAGACAACCAAAGATTGACAGGTGTGGCATCACCACCTTGAACTCAATCGACAGACAGCAGAGTTCAGAATAGAACAAAAATACAACAACGAACTCAAAAGAGCAGGTCAACTGAAGATCAAAATAATATCAATGTCAAAAAAAGGGATAAATGTAGGAACAGAGATCCAGGTGGTGGGGATGTCAGGTAGATTACAGTATTCAATAGATCCTCTTAGATGGGGAGAAAAGTTAATAGACTATAAGGTAACCCCAATAAAAGCTAATATTTCACAACTTACCATGAAAATGAACTTCCAACCAGAACAAGCAAACATGAAAACTAAGAATAAACCAAGAAGATATAGCACAAAAAACACAAACTCAGCACAAGAAGGCATGCAGAACAAAGGAAGAAACAGCACTACCAAAAAACTTATATAATGGCAGCAATTAATTCATACCTATCAATAATTACAGAGTCCTGGTGCGGCACTGTGGGTTAATGCGCTAGACTGCAAAGTCAGTTTGAACTGCAAGACTGGTGGTTCAAACTCAACAATTGCTCTTGGAAACCCTCTAGAGGGTCACTATGGGTCGGAACCAATTCGATGGCACTTAACAAAAAATTAAAAACCGATAATTACATTGAATATCAATAGATTGAATGCACCAGTGAAGAAACAGAGAGTGGCAGATTGGATAAGAAAACAAGACCTTTCAATATGCTGCCTGCAAGGACACACTTTACACACAAAGACAAAAACAGACTAAAAGTTAAAGGATGGGGAAAAAAAAAAAAATATATATATATATATATATATCAAGCTAACTACAACAGTAAGAAAAGAGGAGTGACAATTCTAATCTCTGATAAAGTAAACTTTAAGACAAAAACCAGCCTAAGAGACAAAGGACACTATCTCATGATCAAAGAGTCAATTGAGCAAGAAGACATGGCCATAATAAATATCTACACTCCCAGTGAAAAAACACCAAGATATATGAAGCAAAACTTACTAGAATTGAAGAAAGAAATAGATAAATCTACAATTATAGTGGGAGATTTTAATATGCCACTTTTGAAAAGGGACAGAACAACAAGAAAGAAACTCAACAAAGTTACAGAGGAACTAAATAGCACAATCAACCAAGTTGACCTCATAGACATGGACAGAGCATTCGACCTAACAACAGCACAATATACTGTCTTCTCCAGTGTCCATGGAACATTCTCCAGAATTGACCATGTGTTAGGTCACAAAACAAGCCTCCATAAATTTACAAATATCAAAATACTACAGAGCATCTATTCAGACCACAATGCTATGAAACTAGAAATTAACAACAAGGAAACTAAGGAAGTAAAGTCAAATACATGGAAACTGAACAACACCCTGTTGAAAAGTGACTGGGTAAAAGAAGAAATTAAACATGAATTCATAAATTCCTAGAAACAAGTGAGAATGGAAACATCTTTGGGACATGGCAAAAGCAGTGCTCAGAGGACAATTTATTGAGATAAATGCACACACCCAAAAGAAAAAAACAAAATTAACACGTTAACACAACATCTCCAACATTTAGAAACAGACACACAGAGGGAACTTATAGTCACCAAAAGAAAAGAAATAATAAAGGTTAGAGTAGAAATAAATGAGATGGAAAACAGAAAAACTATAGAAAGACTCAACAGGATAAGAAGCTGGTTATTTGAAAGGATTAATAAAATTGACAAACCATTGGAAAACTTAACAACAGAAAAGAGCAAGAAGACACAAATAACTTGCATTAGAAACAACATGGGCGATGTCACAATGGAACAAAATGAAATCAAAGCATAATAACAGAATACTATGAAGAGTTGTACCCCAACAAATCTGAAAACTTAGAAGAGATGGAGGCATTTTTATAAAAACACGACCTACCAAAACTTACATAGAATGAAGTAGAAAACTTGGAGAGACCCATAACAAAAGAAGAAATTGATCAGGTCAACAAAAAACTCCCAACCAAAAGAACTCACTGGTGAGTTCTACCAAACATTCA